>NC_056745.1:1517341652-1517379152 GCF_019279795.1 Protopterus annectens
GGTACTGGCTTGTCAGGGGCAGAGCCAGTGTCTGTGTGTGTATTTGTGTGTGTGTATGTGTGTGTGTGTGTGTGTGTGTGTGTGTGTGTGTGTGTGTGTGTGTGTGTGTGTGTGTGTGTGTGTGTGTGTGTGTGTGTGTGTGTGTTTGCATGTGCATGTGCATTTGAAAAAATAATATTGGTAAATGTGTGCATTAACCTCCTGGGAGGGAAAAACAATATGGTAGCCAGTGTGTTGGGTGAGGACAGAATGGTCATTGTTTTTTTTAATTTTATTCAAAATCACACCTTAGGGATGTGTACAGAGGATGCTGCAGCTTGTCTAGGGCTAGTGTACTGCATAAGATCAACAAGTTAGAATGAATTACTGTGGTGTTATTTTTTACACTTTCTTCACAATTGAAATCCAATGTATATACAGGGAGCTATCAAACAGGTGTAGGGAAAGGAGGCGCGCTGTTTACGTACAGCTGACAGCAAGTGGTTGGAATATATTGTGCTCTGTTTGTTCTTTCACTTTCATCCTAGTTTGACTTTAGAGGGGCACATGCTATGTAGACGTATGGCAGCAGCAACTTGAAATATGACTATGACTATTTGTCCTTTCATTTCCTTCCCACTTTAGCATAAGAATGGTAAACAGAAAGTGATGACTTTTTTGGGAGGAGGGGAGGGAGGAAGGCAGTAATCCCAGATATGATTTATATGCCCTCATACGCATTTTCTTCTCAGTTTTGGGATGCTGCAACTCAGTTTATTGGTAATTACTGTGTCATCATTCCTAAACATTAAGCCATCGATATAACTTATTTCTTCCTTGAAAGAAAAAATTTTTTTTTTTTTTCCTGAGTCATTATTTTTGTTCAGGCCATCATTGAACTAAAGGTTATGGAAAAAATCTCTAAAATTAACCTGACAACTTCTGGTTGTCTTGTGTTCCACAAATGTACAGCTTAATTCAATTCTTTCTGAGATATTTAATGCATTAGGCTCTTGGCCATTTAAGATGTGTTGATAGGATGGAGAAAAAAGTCGAGAAGTAAGACAATGTTTAGTGAAACAAAACAAAAATATTCTAGTTAGTATGAGGAGGCAGGAATGCCAGGGTGACAGTAGATAGCAGGGGTGGGAGTGCCTTGGACCACTGTGTCTATGGCTTTATATGAGCTAAGGCTTCCTATGTAGTCATTATGTTGTTGTTGTGTCGTTCGGCTTTTCCTGGTTAGGGGTCGCTACAGCAGAACTCCGATCCGCTAATGATTGGTAGTTGATTTTTACGTGCCGAGTTACCAGCCCCGACGCACAACCTTCAACTAAGGTACGCCCATTCATTATGTATGGCATTTAAAAACTGCTGCTTTTGGGTGTGGCTTAATAAGAGGGCTGTGCCTAACCTGAGGAAATGGGTGTGTTTTCATTCCACAGGGGCTGCTTCTTATTTGTTAGGAAATGGAAGGATGAAAAGGTGGCAACCCTGTGGAGTAACTACCTATGAACTGAAGCGGTATGATGAAAAGCACGAAAACTGATCATTGTAAACAGGAGCATCATCATATCATTCATATTCTTTGGATGTGAGCCTTGATTTTAATTTTGGCTGTCTTTATATTAGTTACGAATATGCAGTCTAACAGTTTAGTGTTAATATTTAAACTATGAATACATTTTTAATGTAGCTTATTTTTTTGCAGGCACACGTGAAATGCATTCTTTGTCTAGCTCTTAGTGCAGATGAGTAAAGCTATGAGCTTCCAGCAGTACAGAGTTCAATTCCCTCAGCCTTCATTTGTCGTCTGCATTACTGGGCCAAGTCACTCACCAGACTGTACTCCTGAGCTGCTCCTGACAAAAGACACCTGTGTCCAGTGGGCTGACCCAGGGTGTTATCAAATGTGTTACACATTTGTCTTTTGAATTCTTCCACCCATCACATAGCTGCTTATTAGGACTTTGCTATATGCTATTTGCATACGAATCTCACCACATCTCATGTAGTTTAATGGATTGCCAGATGCATTGCTTCAAAAGAATAGAAGTTGATGGTTTCAAGGTTTCTCATGCTGAGTCTGTTTTCAATGTCAGAGTGTTTTTTGTTTGTTTGTTTTGTTTTGAAAATGGCTGATAGGGTTTTTCCTGTAAAATTTGAAAAAAAAAAGTTTTAAGTGAAATCCAAATCTCTGTGATAATTGTAAAAGTAAAGAAAATAGTTTGTGCGCTGACAGGTTTAACCAGTGTTTATCTGTAATTCAGGAAGGAATTGAATATATTAGTATGGCTGGCGGGGTCCTGATTCTCTACCTTGTGAAGGGCACCCTTTGTCCATAATCTGGGTCTGTTGATTTTGGAGGTGTATACTTCAACAATATAGCATTATTAGCCATTCAAGCAGGTCAGACCTGTACTGAGTGATGTCAGAGTGGATAGCTATTCTTGATGACAGAGGAGAGACAAGGAGATGAAAATGAGATGTAAGCCCTCCAAATATATATATATATATATATATATATATATATATATATATATATATATATGGAGGTCTGTGTCAGATCGAGTTTTCAGAAACTTGAAATTCATACAGTCGAAACCATATAATCGAGTTTCTGAAAACTTGAACGTCAAAAAAAAAAAAAAAAAAACCCACGAAAAACACAAAAATCTACCTTTTTTACTCCCCTCCCCATATCCCCTGCAAATGATGTATACCAGCTCAAGATAGCACTACAGTAAGGAAAAGGGTAAATTTCCTGATCCACACTGTACTGCGATCTCCTTTCAAAAGCTTTGGGTTTCGAACATATGAATCTGGAGTTTCTGAAAACTCAATCAACTGATAGGGACCGATAGATATATATATATACATAGATAGATATATAGATATAGATAGATATATAGATATATAGATATAGATATAGATATTTACTTGTGGGTTGTTGAACATAAGCTGTTGCAACATTTACATTGTGTAAATGTTTTGCTTTATTTATTGCACTGAAGAATGAATTAATTTACTAATATGCCTGGATTGTGAAATATATTATAAACATGTTTAAGTTTAGTAGTCTATATATATATTACATTTTAGAGATATATTTTTGCAGTACCTTCTTTACAGCCTTCAGTAACTGCAAAGGAGCTGATGTTTGTTGATGACCATAACAGTCTAATCATCAGCATCCAGTGTGCAGTCATTGCTGCATATCCTGTGTCTCTTCTACAAGAATGGATTGTTAAGGACTTCTGCCTTAAGTTAAAAACTTACTCAGGTTTCTAAAGCTCTGACTTCTTAATGAGCTGCTTCCTGTGGCAAGGGTGCAAGGTTTGAATCTGTCCACCTTCTTTTATTACTGTATGAATTTGAGCAAGTCACTTAAACAGACAGTGCTTTGAAGCAAATGGGAATTTCTGCCAGGCTCCTTAATGTTTGCCAGGACTGCATGTCTAGCAGCTATGAACCTGTTGTCATTGTTTGCCAGCCATTCCATATTGCACTGTATAGCTGATCTGGGTCAGAATATGTTATGACAATATCACCAGCATGCAATTTTTTTTAATGCAACATATGCAATTTACTCTTCAAGGCCATCAGGCACTACATTTGTAGATGAAGCACTGAAATGCAAAGTTGTTTGCCAGCAACAACCGCTGCACTAGTATTAGTTATCTTTAATGTAGAATTATTCAGATGACTTTTACTTCTGCATTCATTGTACATACTGACATCATTTGTTATCAAGTGGTTAAAATTTCTACACTTTAAATTATTTTTTTTATTAAATAAATTTGGTTAAAATTTCTTACGCTCTCATAAAGTCTTCAAATTAGACTCTGCGGTACATGGCTGTTTTTTATGGTATGATACGAGTAAAGCACATGTAATTTATTTATTATAATGATAAGGTTGTACACAGTCAACAAAGAAGCTATACCTGCTAATGGGTTATGTACACAGTCAACAAAGAAACTACAACTGCTAATCATGGCTCTCTATGGATGAAAATGCCTTATGATCTCTCCATTGGGTCATTTTTAGACAATCAATCTGGCTTTCCAGGACTAATGCGCATGTGTGTGTCAATTAAGTTGGAATACTTTGGCTGCTGTGTAGTTGTGTGAAACACATTTGAAATGTGACTTTGGTCATTCTTTTTGCTATTAATTCCCTTTCTTAGAAAGATGCAGTCAATAATGTAGCCATAACTGCTTGGTTTGGTGGATGTTTGTGGGTAAAAATGACTGTTCCTGCTGAGTTGATAAAGTTAAAGAATGTATTTATATTTTTTTACTTGTAATAAACTAACGTAATGAAAAACTATTTCAAAAAATAAAATGTATTGTTTTTATATCTTTCCACATTAGCCAAAAGGTTAGAGCATAGGCTGGTATCCATAAAGATACTGAGTGTCACATATTCTCGAACAATGAAAATCCTTTCATTATGATAAGAATGACATGCAATCACAGAAAAAAGTCTTAACTATATCTTCCTACATCCTTATACAAAGTACAGCACAGTGAGCAACCCCTGTGTTATCTCGGCCATAGGGGTGTAATTACAGGGTCGTAGGATCATCGCAGATTACTAGGTTAATGGCCCCAGGGCCCTTACAAGCCTAGTCAAGTTCAGCTCATGTTCCCATGGATGTCTGGTTCTAGCAGACCACCGAAATAAAAAACAAGAAAACTAGTGAATATACAAATATAGCGTTCACGAAGTAGGACCACCAAGGAATTAGTTAAACGCACTTTATTCAAATGAAAGCATTTTCGCCTCTGCCCCTGCAGAAGCTTCATCAGAATACAAAGAAAAAGCGCCAAAATTTCAAATTTAAACCCCCATTAGTAAACCTGATGTCACTTCCTTTAATTCCAAAAACTTCATTCAATGACCATGTAAAAGGTACAATACATATAAAATCAATCATCAACCACGATATATGTAAAAATGTTTAAAACTATTTAAAAATACTCACAACCAGTCAGTCTTTCCTAAACAAGCCTATCCAACAGACAAGTTACGTAAAATATAAGATTACAAGTGAACATTCTTTAATGTTCGATAGTTAATATAAATAATACTGTAAAAGAATGAAACTCGATGTTAAAAGTAGGAACAAGTATTGTTAAATAACCGAGTATATTACCAAAAAGATGACAAGATGTTCTTATCTCATCTTAAATAACTCCTGTACTTTAACACAGAAGAAATGTTACAACACTCGTTCAAGCCAGGCACTGAAAATGCATCAAGTAACATTTGCCACTCAAACTCTCTTGTTTCTAAAATCAAGGACTGAGGACCCCCTCTAATGCCCAGTGAGATGTGGTCAATGCCCATAAAATGAAAACTGTGTCCTGTGTAGCTCATAATATGTTTTGATAGGGCATTTTCACTTTTTTTATTTTTTATAGCATAAATGTGCTGGTAAATATGGTCCCGTAACCTACGGTCTGTTTTCCCTATATAGAACACAGGGCAACAGTCACAAAAGGCCACATAGACAACAAATTTTGTGTTACAATTTACTCTGTGGTTAATAAAATATTTCTTATTTCTAATGGTGAATGAATTCCCTATTCTAAGGAATTTACACCAATTACAAAAACCACAGGTAAATGTACCTTTTTGTCTAGTGTAAGAATTAACATCTCTACTCCTCTGCAGTAGTTCTTTCAAATTACTACCCCACTTGTATATAATAGAGGGGTATGTACCCAATGCATTTGATAATGTTGGACTATTCTGAACGAAGTACCAATTTTTTCAGATGATGGAACACAGGTTCCCCGCAAACCTGTTATAAGTTGTAACCAAACTTGTCCTAAAATTAGTTTCATTTATACCCACATCAGTGTGAGTTTCAATGAGCGGTGAAACATTATTAACAGGGCCTACCGTAACATTAGTTAACTGACCCATGTTCCATTCGTTATAAGAGAGCAATGGTTGGTAAATATTACCCATCCATTTTCTCACCTCATTGATAACATCATTTCAAAATATTTGCGGTTAATTCCAGAAATTTGTAAAGACTCTTGGTCCTTTTTGAAATCAATTAATGACATACAATTTGATCCATCCCTCAACTTCCTCACCATCGACGTTGTCGACCTTTATACTTCCATACCACACCAGGAAGCGGTCGAATGGGTTGAGCTGATGTTGATGGGCTTCAATGCACCTAGGGACGACATTGCAGTTGTTACACAACTACTGGATATTGTCTTGTCCTCTAACTTTTTTATTTTTGATAATCGCTACTACCTCCAGAAACAAGGGATTGCCATGGGCTCCCCTTGTGGGGGGAGTGTAGCGAATCTATTTGTCGCTTACTGGGAGAAAACATTTCTATTAAATAATTCACGTTTCAAAGAAGTTATAAAATTTTACACTCGGTTTTTAGACGATGTGTTTCTTTTAATTCAAGGTGGAGAAGAAGTGGTAGAAGACCTCATTAAATATATGAATGGGACCACTGAATTTTTGAAATTTACTTATCATTTTTTAACAAGTGAAATTGACTACCTCGATGTGAAGTTAGTAAAAGATATGAGTAATAACCGGTTTCAGTCATTGATCTACAGGAAACCAACCTACTGTAACTCCCTGTTACACTTTTCTAGTAACCACCCATGGAAACAAAAGCGGTCAATAGTGAAGGGACAGCTTGTTAGGGCAGTCCGCATGTGCAGTACAGCCCAAGCATTTGAACATGAATGTTTCACTTTGAAAGAAATGTTCATTAATAGGGGGTATCCTGAAGATTTGATTGATAGCCTGGTAGATGAGGTTTCCTTTAAAAGGAACAATGGAATTTACCAACCATTGCTCTCTTATAACGAACGGAACATGGGTCAATTAAATAATGTTACGGTAGGCCCTGTTAATAATGTTTCACCGCTCATTGAAACTCACACTGATGTGGGTATAAATGCAACTAATTTTAGGACAAATTTGGTTACAACTTATAACAAGTTTGCGAGGAACCTGTGTTCCATCATCCGAAAAAATTGGTACTTCATTCAGAATAGTCCAACATTATCAAATGCATTGGGTACATACCCCTCTATTGTATACAAGAGGGGTAGTAATTTGAAAGAACTACTGCAGAGGAGTAGAGATGTTAATTCTTACACTAGACAAAAAGGTACATTTACCTGTGGTTTTTGTAATTGGTGTAAATTCCTTAGAATAGGGAATTCATTCACCATTAGAAATAAGAAATATTTTATTAACCACAGAGTAAATTGTAACACAAAATCTGTTGTCTATGTGGCCTTTTGTGACTGTTGCCCTGTGTTCTATATAGGGAAAACGGACCGTAGGTTATGGGACCGTATTTACCAGCACATTTATGCTATAAAAAATTAAAAAAGTGAACATGCCCTATCAAAACATATTATGAGCTACACAGGACACAGTTTTCATTTTATGGGCATTGACCACATCTCACTGGGCATTAGAGGGGGTCCTCAGTCCTTGATTTTAGAAACAAGAGAGCTTGAGTGGCAAATGTTACTTGATGCATTTTCAGTGCCTGGCTTGAACGAGTGTTGTAACATTTCTTCTGTGTTAAAGTACAGGAGTTATTTAAGATGAGATAAGAACATCTTGTCATCTTTTTGGTAATATACTTGGTTATTTAACAATACTTGTTCCTACTTTTAACATCGAGTTTCATTCTTTTACAGTATTATTTATATTAACTATCGAACATTAAAGAATGTTCACTTGTAATCTTATATTTTACGTAACTTGTCTGTTGGATAGGCTTGCTTAGGAAAGACTGACTGGTTGTGAGTATTTTTAAATAGTTTTAAACATTTTTACATATATCGTGGTTGATGATTGATTTTATATGTATTGTACCTTTTTACATGGTCATTGAATGAAGTTTTTGGAATTAAAGGAAGTGACATCAGGTTTACTAATGGGGGGTTTAAATTTGAAAATTTGGCGTTTTTTCTTTGTATTCTGATGAAGCTTCTGCAGGGGCAGAGGCGAAAACGCTTTCATTTGAATAAAGTGCATTTAACTAATTCCTTGGTGGTCCTACTTCGTGAACGCTATATTTGTATATTCACTGGTTCTAGCAGACACTAAAATCAGTACCTATTGCCCTGTCCAAGAGGAACACAGGTGGAACCCCTGGGGTGAATTTGCAATTACCAATCCAATCATCCAAATTGTGCTTAAATATGGCCAATGAGAGCATACCTCTCAACCACACAAAACTCCTTGGAATTTCCCAGTTTTCAGGCTAAAATAATAGGGTGGCCCCTTCAAATCAAGACATTTTCATACGATCATAGGATCATAGAAAGTTATGCCTGAGGGCTTTATAAGCCTAGCGAAGAGTTTAACCCATGTTTAGACAAGTCAGCACCCAAAGCCCCCATCCAGGAGGGACACTGGTGAAATCCAAGGGGTGTATTTTCTGTTTTCCATCCAGTCATCCAGGTTGCACTTAAAAACGCATAATGAAGTACTCTGCTTGATGTGGAGAGGGAGTCTATTGCACAGATGGGGGAGTCTCTGGGACATAAATCTGTCCTGGTAACAAGACGTATTGATGTCACAGACCAGGTTGAGCTCTTGCATGTGGGTTACTTGAGTGGAAGCAAAAAGCCCCTGCAAGTAAGGCAGCTGCCAAGTCCCAAAATTCATATTTAACAAAGGCAATGACCAGCAGACTGTGGTGTGCAAAATATTATAATTTATGTAAGTGTTTGTGGTAAAAAGCACATTCCAAAGAGTGAATATTCAAATCCAGACACTGAAGAAGGCACAATAATTGCAGCTGAAATTATAATATTTTCCACACTGCTGGTCTGCTGGTCATTGCCTTTGTTACTTGAGTGGAGCTTGACTTGTGGAAATGCAGATGTCCCATCAAGGCAGGGTCTTTGTTTTATATGCCAGACAGAGGTCACCTCTGAGGAGTCTGTATAAAATTGAGTAGAGGGACAGGGTTTTTAACCTATCTGTGTAGGGTAGATGTTTGAGGCCCTGGATTCTCCTGGTGAGGAACCTCTGTGGTCTCTCCAGCTGATGTATGTGCTTTGCGAGGTACTTGCTGAAGGGGGCATTGTACTCAATAATTAGCCTTACAAAAGAGGAATACAAGGATGTTATGACCTCTTTGTGCCTGGATGAGATACCCTTACTTATGAGGTGGGCCATGTAGAAAGGTTTCTGTCCAACGGAAGCAACATGGTGGTCAAAAGTCAGGTTGATATCAATCGGTGTGCCCAAATCCCTCACGACTGATTGCGTGCTTAACACAGTGTTATTAATGTGATAATATGCGGGGACATCACTCTCCCCAAAGGGGATGATGATGCATTTTTTGGCATTCAGCTTGAGGACATGTTTCTGGCAAACATACATCTCAACCTTTTAGTGCAAGAAATCTAGACAAAGCCTAAAATTTTGGGGGGATAAAGGCACAAAAATAGGGACAGATTTTAAATATTGCTTTTATAAACTTAGAAAGTTGCGAGAATGACAGGTTTTGTACTAGCATGCATTTTCTGAATGATATGAAGTCTGTAACTCAGATGAATTTCATTATTTACTGACTTCAATCCTCAGTAATTTGCCAGAAAAACACAAATTTTAGGAGTGACACACCAAATATATGAGGCAAAATCTGGACATTCTGTGAAAATCTGTACAGTTGAGAGGTATCTGGCACCAGTCATTTGTTTGGGTGAGACCCTCTTGGAGGATGTCCACATCACTTGGTGAACTGATGACCATGCCCATCTTGCAGTCATCTGTAAACTTGGTCAGCCATATCCCACTAGTTTTGGCCTGCACCTCAGAGAAGTATATCCACAATAACAGAGGCCCTGAGACTGATCCCTGAGGAACGCCGCTCATTACGGGTCTACTGCTTGAGGCAGCTTCCCCTATTTTGATTAGGAGGGTTCTATCAGTCAGCCATTTTGCTACCCATCTGATAACATATCGATTGATACCTAGTTGTGAGAGTTTGTCTACTATGCCCGAGTGGGGAATAGTGTCAAAGGCTTTGGCCAGGTCAAGGTAGGCAGTGTGCACCATCTTCCCCTCGTCCATGGCTTTGGTGACTGTCTCAAAAGAAGTCGACCAGATTTATAGGTTCATAGTTTCATAGGTTGGGACTAGGCTATCAGCTCTAGGGCCTATACAAGCCTAGACATAACAATTCCCTGGCTATTTCTTCCCACACTATTTACTTCCCTGGACCAGGGACGTCGGGAGGCATACGCACTGTACTGATTTCAGTACAACTTCTTTAGAAGAGGGGGTAGCTTTTTTTAAAAAAAAAACGTGCATACATATTTTTTTCTTTTTTAAAACAGTGTTGGCTCCTTTAAGGAGCATATCAGCCAGTCGGAAGTGAGCTTGCGTCATGTCCGGCTGGCTGCGAGCGGGAAATGTGCAGGAAGACAATCGCAAATAGAGTATCACTATGAGCAGGAAATCTGAAGATGTAGTGCATGGAAGGCAATCGCAAACAGATTATCAGGTAAGAGAGGTGCGTGTGTGTGTGTGTGTGTGTGTGTGTGTGTGTGTGTGTGTGTGTGTGTGTGTGTGTGTGTGTGTGTGTGCACGCGCGCTATGTGAGAGAGTAGAGAGAGAGAGAGAGACAGAGAGAAACTGAGAGTGAGGGATTTGCTGGATTTTCTTGATGGAACACACCCAAAAAGGCACAGCTACCTGTAAAACGTTTGCAAGTTCTATACTGATTGTATTGATCTTGCAAGCTAGTAGCATGACATATCTTAACCCAAAATTAGTTAGGATCTAGATTAGATGATAGTGTTTGCTGTCTGTCGTCTATTTATTCAGAACATTTAGTTGAAATTTCTTGTACAAGCTTATTCCAGTTTGCATATTAAATATTTTAATTCATTTCAAGTAAACAACTTTATTATTCAGTTTTAAATACTTTGGCTAGTAATTAATTTATGAGCTTAAATGCATGCATATTGAATCTTGTGTAATGACTAGTGTTTACTTGACTATCGAATAGTGACTGTTCAGAGCTAACTACTACTTAAATCATGGCTTGTTATGAAAAAAAAAATAATGTGCCTGGTTTTGTCTTGGGTAGTCTAGCTTGTTGGCAATGTTGCTATAGAGGGTGTTGCTACTGTAACCTTACCATCTAACCCTCTTTCTAGCCAACTCACTAACATAGAGAGATAAAACCCTAATTGAAATGTAGGCAACCAAGGTGCATGATAGAGCTGACAGGAAGGATGGGAGTGCCTAAGTTGAGAAAGAAGAGTGAAGTAAGTCACATGGTAACGTGATCCTTCAGAGGAAGGGATGGAACAATGACCTGCAAGGTAGGCATGTGGTTCATCAAACTGACAGCTGGCAGTAGCCTTCATTGAATAAGTGTACAGGTACATGTATTTGTCTTACAGGTAGGCATTGTTTACCACATGGTGGCATGTCCCTCCATCTGTGAGGGATCATAGTTTGGATAAAACCTTCCCTATACCTGGTATGCCAAAATGGGCACAAGAAACCCTGAAGTCTATCTGAATGATGCCACCCCACTGGTGGCTCCCACCCTAGTGGATATGACTCTCACTTCTAAGGAAAGGATGCATTTAAGTTCAGTGTGGGTGGTCTGATGGTTGGCAGCCATGCGGGCAAAAAGATGTAGAAAGAATCATTTACCCAACTTTTTGGAAAGGGGTGTGTGTAAATGCCCCCACATTATACACCTTCTGGCTATAGGTGTTCAGGCTCAAACCCTGTACCTTTGCCTCAGGGTAAGAAGAGCCTGAAGTCCCTAACCACCACCATTTCTGAACTTTGTTCAGATTTGCTTTTCTAATGGTTGTTAGATATGGTGAGAAGTGAGAACTGAGAACTGAAGTTGTATTTCCCCCATTATTGTTTTTGTTGTTTGTCCAGGTTTTTTGTGCTAAGGTGTGAACTGAGAACTTAATTTGTATTCCCTCATTATTGGTTTTGTTTGTCCAGGTTTTTTTTGTACTAAGGGGTTGAGAGCTATCTAAATGATAGCCATTAAGTTTGTCTTCCTATTTTTAAAACTGCTGATTTAGCATAGTGGTATGTTGCACTGACTGTAGTGCATATGGTTCTCGGCTCAAGACATGCATGGTGATAACACAGCATCTTATTCTAGCAACTTTCCAAAATTATACATGCAATGTTTAAAATGTGTCCCTGGTTTTTGGGCTTTTGCCCCCCCCCCAATAAATGTTGGCTTTTTCCAGATTTCTTGTGCTGCAAAGTTTAGAGATACAGCTGAGTGTCAACATTTTACAAGGAGCTGAGAGCTGCAGGGGAACTAAAGAGTCTGCCTGTACTGTTAGTAGCACAACAGGTAGTGTACTTGCTTTTTGATGCAGAAGGCTGTGGGTTCTTCTCCCACAGTAAGTAGATGCATTGCTGATACTTTACTGTGTTGTAAAGGGGGGTGGATGCTGTAGTCCGTTTTGGCAAAGATATCTAGTAGCAACTATGAACCTGTTATCAGTTTGCCATCCATTCCCTATTGCAATATTACAAGCGTATCATTATTTTTAATGCAACATAGGCAATTTATTCCTCAAGGGCAACAGGCACTTTATTTGTAGATGAAACTATGAAATATAAAGTTGTTTGCTAGCAGCAGCCTCTTCATTAGTTACAGATTTCTTTAATGTGGAATTATGTAGATGGCTTTTACTAGTTCAGAGAGCGTGCATATTTACTGTTACTGGTGGACTGTAGAAGTTTGAGTAGACTTTTATGATGGAAATGTTATGAATTGGGCTGTTTTGTCATTATTGGTGCATGCATTTTGTTTCATTGTTTACTGGAAAAATGTTCAAAACAATAAATTTAAAACACTCTCTAACAATATACTGTATTGTACAAGGAATATAATTTAATACAATCAGGAAGGTGTATCAAAGCGCATGTGTAAGTTTCATGTGCAAGGAGCCTATAATTTGAAAACAGCCCAAAGTTCATCTTTATCTGCCACTGGCAAAATGTATTTTCTTTGAACGTGGGTTTCAATGCTGTTTCAATGAATGTGAGTTTCAAGGGCAGAGAAGTTTTAATGCTAAGTCTAGTTTCATTGTGAGACTGCATTGCTTTGTTTAGCAGATATTTATTGGTGTTCATGCTGTAAAATGCAAAATAAAACTTTTCTGGCAAATCATTTAGGAATGAAGTCACTAAATAATGACCGACATTAAGTTTCAGACGTCATAATTTTCAGAAAAATGCATGCTAAAGCAAGATCTGATATTCTATCAACTGTCTTTAAGTTTATACAAGATCAATTTTTAGTATTGTTTGTATGTTCCCCCAATATATTTGGCCTTGTCCAGATTTCCTGCATTAAGAGGTTGAGAGGTATGTGCAAATAAATCGCTTTATAGAATTAGAAATATCCAAACCTCTCAATTGTCCCCAATTTTGGCTCAAAATGTTGCTCTCCCCCTAATAATCTCTCTGCAAAATAGCAATTTTGGAAGAAAACATGGAGGGTTTACTTTTATAAATGACTGTAATGATCAGAGTTATACATCACTTTTATTTCAGAAATGCATGTAGATTCTCTAATTTTGTCAGCTGCTCAAGTTAACTGTGCTCATATTAAAATGGTGTCCCTTCTTTGACAGGTTCCCAGCTGTATTGTCCGGCAATTTTATATTTATGCATCACATTTTTGGTCCGTTTTTCATAAAATTGCGGTTTTCTGGCAAATTAGTGGCAAATCATTAAAGACTGAAGTTAGAAACTAATGGCAGACATTTGAGTTTCATATTTCATACCTTTCAGAAAATTCATACTAATGCAAGACCTACTACTACTGTTCTATTATCTTTCTAAGTTTATAAGAGCAATATTTAAAAAAATGCCTTTATTTTTGGGCCTTTGCCTCAGTTTTATTTATGAGTTTGTTGCTCTAAGAGGTTGAGAGGTGTGTGTGTGTGTGTGTGTGTGTGTGTGTGTGTGTGTGTGTGTGTGTGTGTGTGTGTGTGTGTGTGTGTGTGTGTGTGAGAGAGAGAGGTAGGTAGGTAGCATACCTCTCAGCTGTCCAAATTTTGCAAATGTCCAGATTTTTTTGCCCCATATTTTTTTGTCTGTTCCTCATAAATTTTGTGATTTTCTAGAAAATCATTGAAGGCTGAAGTTGCTAAATAATGACAGACATTTGAGTTTCAGACTTCATGTCCTTTAGGAAAAATACATACTAGCACAAATCCTATTATTCTAGCAACTTTCTAAGTTCACGAGAGCATTATTTAATATCTGTCCCTGTTTATTTCAGGCTTTGTCCATATTTATTGCACTAAGAGGTAAGAAGGGGTGTGTGTGTGAATGAAACACCCTAGTTAGGGGTAGCAGGTGGTTAGTAATTTACTCAAGCTCAAAACCTGTACCTTAGTTAGAGAAAACAAAAGCATGAATCCTCTACCCCAACTACCATGCTACATTTTTCAAAGAACTGACTTTCATGTTCATTTTCAATTCAAGGAACCGGGTTTAAGTGAATCTATATTATATTACTGAAGAGGTATTACAGCGAATGTCTCTTCATCGTCACTAAAAGAGCGAACTGTGAATTACAAGAATGGCCATAGCTTGGCTGGGGAGGGGCATAGCAGTTTGAGAGCTGTGAGTACAAATTTGAAAATCCTAGCTACACCCCTGCCCTGGACTCCTGTCTAGCAGGGCAACTGATGTGATCCCTGGGGTGAATTTCCTTTCTCCCATCCAATCATCAAGGTTCCTTTTGAAGAGGGCCAAAGAGGCACTCTGCTTGACATGTATGGGCAATCTATTCCAGAGTCTGCGGAGTCACTGGGTCAGGAACCTATCTCTCCAGCATGTTTTGTTTACTATGATGACAAGGTTTAGATCCCTGGAGCGTGTGGCTCTGAGGGATTGAGATTTCTTTAAGTGTAGCATGTCCAACAGCTCTGAGTTTGACATGGCCTTGTATGTTAAGCAGAGATCACCTCTGAGTAGACGATATGCGACAGAGTATAGCTGGAGTTTTTTAAGGCGGTCAGCATAGGGCATCTGCTTTAGGCCTGTGATTCTTTTAGTGAGGTATTTCTGTGGCCTTTCCAGTTGTTGCAGATGTCTTGAAAGGTACATACCAAACGGGGCGTTGTATTCTATAATGGGTCTAATGAGGGATGAGTACAATGGGGCAATGACCTCCTTTTTTCTGGATGAAAAGCCCTTAGTGATGAAGTGTACCATGTAGAAGAATTTCCTGACTGTTGTGCCGATGTGGTTATCGAAGGTGAGACCACTGTCCACCTGTGTCCCCAAGTCTCTTATCACACTTTCGGTGTTTAGTGTACTGCCACCTTAATAGTAATTCATGGGTACATGTTTTTTTCCCAAAAGGGATAACTATACATTTCTTGGCATTGAGCTTGAGCCCATGGCTCTGGCACCAAGCATCTGTTTCTGTAAGGCCCTTTTGTAGAGTATCCACATAATTTGGGGATTCAATAATGGCTCCCAGTTTGCAGTCATCTGTGAACTTTATTAGCCAGAGTCCCTTAGTGTTGGCCTGTACTTCAGAGAAGTAGATGCCAAACAAGAGCAGTCCCAGGACTGAACCCTGAGGTACTCCACTTGTCACTTGTCTGGAGTTGGATTTGGAGTTGGCTACTTTTGCAGTGTGGGTTCTATCAGTAAGCCAGTTAGCAACCCATTGGGTGACGTAGGGATTAATGTCCAGCTTAGTAAGTTTATCTATGATTCCAGAGTGAGGGATGGTGTCAAAGGCCTTGACAAGGTCTAGATAGGCTGTGTGGACCACCTTATCCTTGTCCATGGCTCTGGAGACTGATTCAAAGAAGTCAATCAGGTTCAGGAGACAAGATCGGCCCTTCACTAACCCAAACTGCGTGGGGTCCAGTGTTTGAAGGTTGCCAATGTCTTTGTTTATAAGTTCATGATAATACACTCCATGGCCTTCCAGATAAGGCTCATCAGACTGATGGGACAGTAATTTCCGGGATCCAAGGTGGATCCCCCCTTGTGGAGTGGGATAACTGTAGCTCTGCGCCACTCAGTGGGCATGAAACCTGAGGTGAGGCTATGATTAAACATGACACTTAGGTGAGGTGCCAGTTCATATTGTAGTTCATGTAGTACACAGCCCGGGATGTCATCTGGTCCCATGGATGCTGTATTCTTAGCTTTGGAGAGTGCATTTTTTACCTGTGTGGCCGTTATTACCGGAATTTGGCAATCTTCCATTATTGAGATGGACCATTTAGGGGGTGAGAGGGGGGTGAAGTTGGCACTGAATCGATCTGCCCGGATATTGGCAATATCCTTGGGATCAGTATATTTAATGCCATTCTGTTTTAGCTCAGAGCAGATCTGAGCATTGCCATTTAGATTCTTGACTTAGTTATAGAATGCCTTGTGGTTGTCTTTGGAATCTTTGGCAATTTTATTTTCATAACTAGCTTTGGAGGATTTTATGAGGGATCTCAGTTTCTTACTGGGGCTGGTAAGGGAGTTTTTTGCATCCTGGGATTTTCCTCTTTTCTACAACAGTTTCTTCCTTTTGTTGTAAAGTTTGTTTATGGCAGGGGACCACCAGATTGGCTTCCTTTTTTTGGATGAGAGCATCTTGGTTCTATTTGGAATGGCACGATTCATGCATGAGTGGATATGCTCGTACAGTGTAGGATTCAGCAGTTGAACTTTCAGTTCCCATCTGCATGGGTGTCATGAAGTTTGTCACTTCTGACTTGAGTAGCATGAAGTTGGCTTTGGAGAAGTTTTTTATGGAGGTTTCCTTATTGGGGGGTGCGGGTGGGATGTGGATGTTAAGGGTGATTAGCTTATGGTCACACCTGACTAACGAGGGGGTGACCGTAGGTGTGGAACATCGATTTCCCATGTGGGTAATGACCAGGTCTAGGATATTGGAGCCCCTGGTGAGACTATGGATTAGTTGATCCAGGGCATTGGAATTTATGAATTCCAAGAACCGTTGGGCAAAGGTGTTGGTACATGAGTAGTTTTCCCAGTTAACAGGGTAGTTAAAATCACCCAGTATTAGGGTGTTTGGTTCTATCTTAATATTTTCCAGTATGTTTAGAAAGGTGCAGTGAGAATCTTGGGGTATGTTGAGGGATCTGTAGCAAGCTACAATTTGGATTGCAGTCTTACCTAGTGTTAGTTGCACATGGAGAATTTCAGATGCATTGTGTTGGGCAACTAGCCTGGTGGTGTGAATATCCTTGGTGAATATTGACACTCCTCCACCTTTAGCGTTTCGGTCCTGGTTTGGTGGCCGAAAAGTGTGGTAAGAGTTGTAGCCTGGTATTGCAGGGGTGCTCTCTGGAGCCTTGAACCAGGTCTCAGTTACTGCACAGATATCGATGTTGTCCATTTTTAGGAGTGCCTCGAGAGAGTGCATTTTGAGATTTAGACTTCTAGCATTGAATAGCATTACCTTCAGATTTTGCATGCTTGTACCTGTTACAGTGGTGGTTTTGTCCTTTGAACTTTGCCTAAAAAAGGCACTATAGGGGTGGCAAGAGCCTTAGCCAGTAACCTGAATCCCAGGAGCGACAGGTGCAGACCATCTCTGGCAAAGCATTGTGGTCTGTCGATCATGTCGTCCCAGGCAGACAGATACTGGATCCCCTTTGAACGACACCAGAAGCTTAGTCAATTGTTGAAGTCAATCATTTTTTCCTTATATTGTGGTATCATTCTGGGCGAAGGCAGGATGCTACTGAGGGCTAGGGTCATACCTGCCTGGGCCACATGATCCGAGAGCTCTTCCATGTCTCTTTTCATGTAGTCCAGGGAAGTACGTCTCAAGTCATTCACTCCAACATGTACCATGACAGAGTCATATTTGTACTTGTAGTGGAGTGACTTGAGTGCATGTGTTATGTGGCAGATCCTGGCACCCGACAGGCAGCTGACTATAATTTTCTCCTTGTTCAACCTGGTGAGTGGACATCAGTGTGCCGGACTATAGTCACCTATGACTAAAGTGTTAGGTACGTTGGCTTGCCTTAAGGGCTGTTGCTGTGTGGCACACTGGTGTTGTGAACTATGTGACACTTTGGTTGTGACTGGTGTTTGTTTGCGTTTCTGTTTTAACAGACATGACCTCTCCTTGAGAAAGACAAACTGTGTGGGGTTGAGTGTTTGGAGGTTGCCAATGTCCCTGTTAATGAGGTCCATGATAATTCATTCCATGGCCTTGCAGATCAGGCTAGTTAGGCTGATGGGTCTATAACTGGGTGGCAAAAGCTGACACACTCTGGCTAGGCTTATAAATGCCCTCGGGCAGATAGCCTAGTACCTACCTATGAACCTATAATTTCCCGGATCAGTGGACGCTCCACCTTTGTGTAAAGGGATGACAGTGACTGTCCTCCACTCAGCTGGAGCAAAGCCGGTACTCAGGCTTTGGTTGAATAGGGCGCTTAATGGTGCTGCAAGTTCATGGCTGAGTTCATGTAGGATGCAGCCTGAGATGTCATTGCATCCCATGGAGGCTGTATTTTTTGCCTTTGAGAGGGCAGTGATGACCTGTTCCCTAGAGATATGGGGAGGGGGAGGTACTTTGGATGTCCTGATTTACTGATGGGGGGAGACAGAGGGGTGAAGTTTTTACTGAATCCGTTACTCAGTGGGTTGGCTATATCTACAGAATTTGTGTATGTGGTGTCCTTGACCACCAGTTCTAAACAGATCTGGGTGCTTCCTTTGAGAGTGCGGACATATGTGAAGAAGGCCTTATGACTGTCTCTAGTAGATGTGGCCAATTTGGACTCGAGGTTGGCTTTAGAGGATTTCACTAGTGCTCTTATTTGCTTGTTCAGGCTAAGGAGACATTGTTTCCAGTTGGGCACTTGCTCATTCTTGGTCCTGGACAGCAATTTTTTCCCTTTTGTTATAAAGTTTATTTATTGCATATGTCCAACAGACAGGTTTACTTTTCCTTGTGGAAGATGATTTTGTCCTGTCGGGTATTCCTGACTCCATGTATCTATATAAATGCTCATATAGTACTTTGGTGTACATTTGGACATTGGTGCCAGTTCCTACAGAGGGGGAGGTGGCTGTGAAGCTGTTTATACTATCCCTCAGGAGATTGTAATCAGCTTTGGAGAAGTTTTTTTTGTTTGACCCTAGCTAGAGGAGGGTCAGGAGAGATGGTGACTTCGAGGGTGACTGCTTTATGGTTGGATCTTACCAGGCAGGATGCTACTGTAGGGGTGGTTACTCATGTTGGTTAATACCAAGCCCAATATATTATCACCTCTTGTGGGGGTATTGACTAGCTGTTCCAAGGCATTTGTATTAATAACATCAAGGAATCTCTGGGCATTTGTGTTCTGGCATGAGTGTTTTTTCCAGTCTATGGTTGGGTAGTTAAAGTTGCTCAGGTTCAGGGCAAAGGGTTGAATCTTGGTAGGTGGAGTGGGCATCTTGAGTCAAATTTGGGGGCCTGTAGCTAGCTATGATTTGAATAAGGGTCTTGTCAATGGTTAACTGCACCTGGAATATCTCCTGTGCATCATACTGTTTGACCAACCTGGACATGTGTGTGTCTTTAATATATATTGAACTCCACCTCCTTTGGCTTTGCTGCCCACAGTTTGGGGGTCTGAATGTATGATAGGATAAGTAACCAGGTAAGGCTGGGGTGCTCTCAGCAGCTTTGAACCAGGTCTCTCTGACTGCATAAATGTCAGCATCTTCCTGGATTAAGAAGGCTTGCAGTGAGTGCAGTTTCATGTTAAGATTCCTAACATTCAGCAGCATGAACTTTAATTTCCGTTTTGTTTAAATTTTTATGTTGGTAGTATTGACCTCATGATTTCTCCTAAAAAAGGCACTATGGAGGAGGCAAGGCCCTTTGCCAGAAGCCTGAAGCCTAAGTGAAACAGATGCAGACCATCTCTAGCAAAGCATCATGGTCTGTCAATTGTATCTTCCCAGGTTGTACTGGATCCCCGTGGAATGACACCAGAAACTAAGCCAATTGTTAAAGTCAATCATTTTCTGTTTGTATTGAGGCATCATTCTGGGCGACTGTAGAATGCTGCTTAAGGCAAGGGACATACCTGCCTGGGACACATATTCAGCGAGCTCAATCATGTCTCTCTTCATATAGTCCTGGGTGGTACATCTCAAGTCGTTCACTCCAACATGGAATATGACAGTCATAACATTAGCTGTTGTTGAGAGACTTCAGTGCGTCTGATATGGTGGATTCTGGCACCTGACAAACAACTAACCATGACTTTCTCCTTATTTTTTTTTAAATGCTGACATCATCAACATGCAGGGGAGTGCACGATGACATCAGGGTTGTGACACTGTGCCTGACCTCTGACTGCTTACTGCAGTGTAAAACGAATTAACATGCCACCTACCCTTACATCCACAGACTTTGAATAGTCATCATAATAACCCTGTCCCTACTCAAAACCAATGCATTTGGTGCAGTGGTCTTCCTTGCTGGTGAACACCAGGTCCAGAATGTTTGAGCCCCTTGTAGGTGTGTCAACCAGCTGGTCCGGGGCATTGGAGTCAACGAAGTCCAGGAACCTTTGGGCAAGTGAGTTAGAACATGTATGGTTTACACAGTCTATTGATGGGCAATTAAAGTCACCCAAAACCAGGGTGTTTGGTTGTATCTTGATTGACTCAAGTAGATTCAAGTAGGCTGAATGGATGGCCTGATTCATGGAGGGGGTCCTATAGCTGGCAATGACCTGAGGAGGGGTCTTACCTACAGGCAGTTGCACCTGAAGTAATTCAAGGGAATTGTGCTGTTTAACCAATCTAGAGGTGTATTTTTTATTTATTTTTATTTTATATTTGATTACCGGGTTGGTCTGACTGGGTAATCGAGTGCCTGCTTTCAGCAGAGACCAGGGAGAAAAGCTCCACATAAACAAAAAAATATAAAGTACAAAACTACAAAAGCTACACACGCATGTTAAAAACACATAATTCAGAGACATGTACAAGTACAGAGAAACAAACAGGAGAGCAAACAGTAGTATATCATGCCATAGTACGATGAGAAGTTACAGACGTGTACAAATTATAGAGTGAACAGTAGTAAAGCAAAAATATAATGTGGCGCAGCAATACTATATACTGTTATATACATTAATTTAGAAAATACAGTTCGGTATGGTAAGTTTTTTATGGGTTTGACATTTGAGTAGTGCCAGAGGAAGATTTACCTGAATGGTGGTATTAGAGCTAGCCATAGTCAGTACAAGTACATTCCCAGATCAGATTGAGGTGGGCTTTTAATTGGGTTTTAAAAGTGGGACTACTGTATTGCAATCTGATATCTGGTGGAAGGGAATTCCAGATTTTAGTAACTGTGTAGGAGTAGCGGGATTCACCAGCACTGTGTCTACACTTATCTACTTCAAGAAGGGCTTTGTTTGTGGATCTTAGTTGTAGAGCAGAATTGTGAAAGTTGAGTAAGCCTGTATTTATCTTTAATGAATATTGATACACCACCTCCTTTAGTTCTCATGCATACAGTTTATGGTCTAAACGTTTGTAAGGAAATGTAACTTGGTATACCTGGGGTGCTCTCTGCAGCCTTAAAAAAGGTCTCAGTGACTACGCAAATGTCAGCATCTTCCAGGGTGAGGACTGCTTGCAGTGAGTGCAGGTTCTGGTTTAGGCTCCTAGCATTTAGCAGCATAACATTGAGGTTATTTTCAGAGGGTATTTTTACGACAGGAATTTTGTTCTTGTGAGATTGCCTAAAAGGGCACTATGGGGATGACAAGAGCCTTAATCAGTAATGAAAATCCCAGGGTGACAGATGAAGACCATCTCTGGCAAAGCATCGAGGTCTGTCAACTATGTCATCCCAGGCTGATAGATACTGGATCCCCTTTGAATGACACCAGATACTAAGCCAATAATCATTTTCTGTTTGTATTGAGGCATCATTCTGGGTGACGGTAGAATGCTGCTTAAGGCTAGGGACATACCTGCCTTGGACACATAATCCAAGAGCTCAGTCATGTCTCTCTTCATATAGTCCAGTGAGGTACGTCTCAAGTTGTTCAAACTAACATGGACTATGACAGAGTCATAACAGTGCCTTCTGTTGAGAGACTTGAATGCATGTGTGATGTGATGGATCCTGGTACCTGACAGACAGCTGACTTTGACCTTTTCCTTATCCATCCTGCTGAGAGGGACATCTGTGAGTCTCACAATTAAGTTGGCTATGACTGAGATGTTTGTTTTTGTGTTATGCCTTATGGGCTTGACTGGTGAGACACTGGTGTGTGATATATTATATGTACTATATTCTGCAGAGGATGTATTATGTGAAGCATGCTTGTGTTTGTGCTTGGGAGGTCTCTGATGTTTAGGTAAGCATCTTGTAAGTACCACCTCAGATGTAGTTTTATGTGTTGTTGGTTTGGTAGGTGCAGTAGGTGAGGTGTGCTTTCCGACAACCTGCTTAGTATTAGATGGACTAATGGGTAAGCGAGATAGCTTGGATTCTAGGTTCTTGATATAAATGCATTTCTCACATAATGAATTTGTGTGGACTAGAAGACATGGGTTGTCAGTGTACATGAGATAATTGCCTCAGGATGCCCATGTCGACCAGGCTATCTCGCTCACCCGTTTGGTAGGTGCAGTAGGTGAGGTGTGCTTTCTAACAACCTGCTTAGTATTAGATGGACTAACGGGTGAGCAAGATAGTCTGGATTCTAGGTTCTTGATATAAATGCATCTCTCACATAATGAATTTGTGTGGACTAGAAGACATGGGTTGTCAGTGTACATGAGGCAATTGCCTCAGGATGCCCATGTTGACCAGGCTGGCTGGAGAAACTGTGGGAAATTGTCCATCCATAATGCTAGGTAAGTTGATGTGGTCAGAAAGCAGGAAGATGATAGGAAGGAACAGATAAAGTAGAGGACAGGAGAAGTGGACAAAAAAAATACAAAGGGCTAGCAGGTAGGATCTGTGTTGGTACCTCAGGAGCTTTTCTTAATGTACCAACTGTCAGTGAGGGACAGTCATAAGACCTCACCAGTGGAGCACCAGCAGAGTACTAATGGAAAATTTGCAGACAAAAATGTTTGTGTCTATAACCACAATGGTGCCCACTGCTGTGTGGCAGTGAAAGATGCACAAATGTGGTGCTGTGTAGCAAATGAGCACAAACTGATCTAAAAAATTAACCAACAAAAAAGCTCAAAACTGAGACTTGTTCCACCAACCTTCAATCAGACAAGTTCTAACTGCACACTCCTACCACTAGGGTGCAGGGGAGCTCTGTCCAACAAAAGATGGCCTGGTTTAGTCCTCAGGTTATATAAACAGAACTAGATTCAGCAGGTCTGAATCTAGTCTATGCTGCAGCAAACAAAGTGCAAGAATTTCAGAACAAAAAAAGTTCAAATAAGAAGTGAAAAATTCTACTTAATTTTCACAGAGATCAGCAGATGGCTTGGATTTACTTATGTAGCAAATGAGAGCAAACTGGTTTAAACAAATTAACCAATAAAAAAGCTCAAAACTGAGCCCTCAGCAACCTTTAATCAGATGAGTTCTAATTGTACACGCCTGCCACTAGGGTGCAGGGGAACTCTCTCCAATAAAAGATGGACTGGTTTAGTGCTTGAATTATACAAACAAAACTAGATTCAGCAGGTCTGAATCTAGTCTATGCTACAGCAATCAAAGAGCAACAATTTCAGAAAAAAAAACAATTCAAATAAGCAGTGATATGGTAAAAAAATGCAGCTCAAAAGTACAATATGCAGTGAAAAATTCTACTTAAGTTTTTCAGAGATCAGCAGATGGCTTGGATTTGCTTATGTAGCAAATGAGAGCAAACTGGTTTAAACAAATTAACCAATAAAAAAGCTAAAAACTGAGCCCTGCTTCAGCAACCTTCAATCAGACGAATTCTAACTGCACACTCCTGCCACTAGGGAGCAGGAGAACCCTCCCCAACAAAAGAAGGCCTGGTTTAATGCTCAAGTTATACAAACAGTGTTAGATTCAGCAGGTCTAAATCTAGTCTATGCTACATCAAAGTGCACCAATCGCAGAAAAAAAAGTTCAAATAAGCAGGCACAATAAGCCTTCAACCAGCAATTCCCATCTCAGAACCTCTCTCTTCCCACAAGAGTATAGACTACAAACCTTCTTAATGAAAAATAACTTGCCTGAAGCCCAAGTGCTTAAACCAGAACTAAGACACTTTTAGAATAACAGGCACGCTTAAGCCTTCAATCAGCAATTCCCAACTAGAAGGATGCAAGCCACTTCTCCTGCCATAAGAATGTAGACCATAAACCTTACTAATATAAAACAGCTGTCCTGAAGCTTAAATGCTTAAACCAAAAGGCTTAAAATAACAGTTACAATTTAATCAGGCTATTGACAAGCAGTAATAAATGCAGCATAATAAATGCAATTGAACACATTTAAGAACAGATAGCAAAAGCAAAATAAAGTAATAAAGTAGGAAGAAACACAAATACAGTAAAAGCAGTTGAATAAAGTTTAATTTTTTAGGTTAAGTAGGAAGGAAACAGAAGATAGTTAAGGGTTGAGAAACTAAGGGGATAGGCCCTCCCAAATGATCTCTCTGTACTCAGTAGAATGAGATGATGAGATGGGACTGGGAGGAGTGTCCAAAATCACATTTATAGCAGGGGCAGGCAACTCAATAGCCACCAATTTTAGGAACACAACAATTGCTTGAGTGGGAAGGAAAAATAAAATGCAGCCAGAGATCAGCAATATTCAAGCAGAGCACAGCAAGCAGGCCACCAAACACTTCAGCTAAATAGAGATATTTCTAAGTAAAAGAGCAATGCTGTTTCTCAGCCCCTGCCACTAATTAACTGATGTTATTCACTGTTTGCAAAATAATTCTTTGCTAACTTTTTCACTGACCCTAGTCAAGACCTTTTAAAACTCCAAAAGAACAGAAAACTTAAAGCAAAACAAATGTAATACAAGAATAAGATACAAAATAGAAGTGATCAAACCTTAAATGAAAAGCTTCAATTCAAACTAAAATGCAGCCAGAGATCAGCAGTATTCAGGTAGAGTACAGCAAGCCGGTCACCAAACAAACACTTCGGCTAAAAAGTCATTTGTAAACCCTTGCATTTCAGTAGATGTATGCCTAGGGGACTGCTGATACTTCCCCAGATGTTTTTTGTTGTTTTCTCCCCCAACTGCAGATGAACCTTCACAGCGTTATTATACGTTCCTTCAGTTTCCATGTCTGTGCTCTTATGTTCATCATTATTAACATTCAGGTGTAAAGTACCAACTCAGATGCATGCAAATTAGCTGCACATAGAGTTCTGCTCTTGAATGTAATCTACTGGCATATGTTATGCCTTGTGTATTCCAACAGTCCAGTGCTGCGACTGCAAGGGGTCAGTGGGAGGTAACAAGTTTACTGCTACACCTCACCACTGCATAGTCCCGAAGCAGGATATTTTTTAATATGTTTCAGTAGCACTATATGTTTCAGTTAACCGCAGAATTGTAGCATTAACTAAGCAATGTCATATTTATTTATTTATTTATTCCAGAAAATAGTACATTGACTGCCATTTAAATGGCTATTCAAAATCAGAAACCAAAATGTGTGTGCGGCAAATACTTTTATACCAAAATAGCTAGCTGTCTAGCAGGCTAGAGATTGCCTTCCTTATCAAGGATTGATATCAGAGCACAGGCAAAGAGAAAGGAATAGGGGGATCCTAAGTGAAAGAAAAGCATTGGTAGAGGTTTTAGTAGAATCTAGAACAGAAGCTGCTGTTAAAAAAAGGAATAATTAGTAGTGCATATTGCATGATAACTATAAGAATCAATAGAGAAAGGAGGTTAGAAAGGATTGGGAAGAGAGACTGGATAAGCAATTCACAAAGAAACAATGGGGATACATGTATGCCTCTCAAATATGCAACAAAATCTAGAAGATTAAGGATCTTTGTTTGGAATTCTTTACATGGGTATTTTTACACCCAAAGTAGACTCCAAATAATTTTTTTCTCGGGTAGACAGCAAATGTTGGAGGTGTGATGAGGAAGAAAGAGGTAACTGGAAACATATTTCTTGGGAGTGTAATGAGTTAGCAGACTTTAAAAATTCCCTGCAGACTGCTCTATCAGAAATACTGGGGGAGAAAACTGGTATTACTAAGAAAATGGAAATCAAAGTGAAAAACAACTGGAAATTGGATCTTTAGAAAAGGTAGGAGCAAATTACGTAGAAAAAAAGGGAATTATGGGAACAATACATGCAGATAAGGAATGAGGTTTAAAAGAAGGCAGCATTTGAATGAGCTATGTAATGTTTGACTGACAATGACTGGATGGATTATAAGTGATTTATAATGTTTGCAACTAAAATTATGTCTGTATTATTTGTATTCATTTATATAAATGTATGCTTGACTATGTCATAAGTGATAATTTAATAAAGATGTTTTTTGTTTAAAAAAATAGCTAGCTGTCTTTACTGTTTCTTAATGGAAATATATTCAGACATTTGCAGCCATTCTCTTAGTTCCTTATGGGATTGTCTTAAGGAAATAATAGCTATCAGCCAGAAGCTCAACACACATACGCACACTGCTGACAGGCCAAACAGAGAGGCCAAGAATTCTGAGTAAATGGACGATCTATGGATTTATCGAGTTAGAGGAAATGTGTTCTATGCCAGGGAGAAAAGAGTACACTAATCATTGTAAACATGTGCCAAACAAGTAGAAGTGATCCCAACCAGAACAAGGAATGAGACTGAAGTGGCCGCATCTTTTGCCCTCTGTTAGTAGCGATAACAGGGTGCAAGTGTGTTGATTCCATTTGGAGATTAGTTCATCAGAACGTTTTATATATATATATATATATATATATATATATATATATATATATATACAGACACATATATATATATATATATATATATATATATATATATATATATATACACCATTTTTTATGGCATACTGGACCAGACCACTTTAACAACATTGTAATCATATGAATTCTGCTCATCCACCTGAAAGGTATACCTAAAGCCTTACTGAAACTACAGCAGAGGTATGTCATTGAATCATCGCCTTCCATAACATTCCCTATACTTAATCCAGTCTTGGAGTGAGAAGACTGTATCAGGACTAAGGGATTCATGAATCATACCATGAAATTGTCAAGGGTACAGGTGGAGGGCTTTACCTAAGGAAGAGGTTAAAAAACAAAATCAGCTAATTGTCATTTTCATTGTCAAAAAACAGAAGATTGCAATTGAACTTATGGAATGCTTTTTTCTAATATGTGCAGAATGTATTATTTACTTTACATTTGTTTATTTTACATTTGTTTACCGGGAAAGTCCGACTGGACACAGGTCTTTTTTCAGTGGAGGCCCAGGGAGGAAAGCTCCAGTTATATAAATAATACAAACATTGCAGAAGTTGACAAGCATTTGAGGAATTAGAGAAGTATTCTCAAACAACAGTTAGATAATGATGGACAATACAATTCTTTAGAAGAAGATATTCACATATACATGAATATATACAATTTAAATAAGCAAGAGAAATTAGTTTCACACAGTAGAGGTCAAATTTCAGTGTAGGATAACACTTAATGAGCAATAATTAGTTACAGACACTGTGGTAGGGCCTATCCAGGAGTGCTGCAAGAACAAAGCCAAATGTCTACTAAGTGTGATTTTTAGGAGCTTTTTAAATTGTGATATAGAGCTGTTGCAGGTTATTGTGGTTGGCACTTTATTCCATATTTTAGGAATGAAGTTTGAGAAGAGAGATTCTCCCGCTGAGTTGTTAGCTTTGGTGATGTCTAGAAGGAGTGTATTACTGGAACGGAGGGATCTACAGGTGATGTACGGTTGAATACGATTTTGGAGAGCAGGGGTTTTATCTGGTCGATGCAGTATTTTGTGGGCAAAGGTTAATTGATTAAAGTGTAGCAGTTGAGGAAGTCAAAGTGATTTTAGCTGTTTAAGAGACATACAGTCATGTGTCTTGTATGAGGCATCAATGGCATACTTGGCAATTTTATAGTAACAAGACTCCAGTTTGGTTAGAATTGGGGAGGTGTATAGGAGGGTGGCCTAATGGTCAAGGTGTTTGCCTTACAAACACAAGGTGCAGGGTTTGAATCTCACAAGGGATAATTGGCTAGGCTTAAAATGGCTCGCAAGGGCAGTTAGCTTAGTACTAACCTATGAAGTACACAAGAAATGTGTGCGAGAAATAGTAGCTTTTGTGTTTCTTGTTAGAAATTGTGTGTTTCTGTGTAGAAGACCTAGTTTCTTGTGGACCTTCTTAAAAGTATGACCTATGTGAATATCAAATTTCATGTTATTGTCAATTTCTATGCCTAGTAGTTTAATGTGTGTTATTGGGGTGATAATAGTTTTATTTTTGGATAAGATATTGAAAGATAGGGAAGACAGGGGGGTTGTTGGGTAGAAGAGAAACAGCTTTATTTTATTGGGGTTTAGAATGAGTTGGGAGTTAGTGAGCCATGTTTCCACAGATAGAAAAGAATGTTGGGTTATGGTGTAGAGGTCTTGTAGGCGGAGGCTGTGCATATTAGAGTAGAGTCATCTGCATATTGTACCACTGAGGCATGAAGTGTGGTGCTATGGAGCTGGCTGGTGAAGACAGAGAAAAGTAGAGGCCCAAGGATGAAGCCTTTTGGAACCCCTAAGTCAACTGGGAGAAGCGGGGAAAGGTGGTGTTGCCATTGGAAGGCCTGCTGTCATCCTGATAGGTAGCGTTGGAATCAGGTGATAGAGGAGCTGCTAAGGTTTAGGGCGGAGAGAACACTAATGAGTTTATTGTGATTTACCATATCAAAGGCTTTGGACAAGTACAAAAATATGACAGATACAAATTGTCCGTTATTCCTATAGTGGTTTACTGTGTTAGTTAAGGACATTAGGGCTGTGGTAGTGCTGTGAGAGGGGCAAAAACCATGTTCAGTGTTTAATAATAGTGTATGTGTGTAACGGTAGTCCATGAATTGAGTGTGTACGACTCTAGTATTTTAGATAAGGACGACAGCTAAGTTGGATAATAATTAGTAAGTTCAGTAGAATTACCTCCCTTGTGCAGAGGTAGAATATGGGAGATTTTCCAAATAACAGGTACCAGGCTCTCTGATATTGATTTATGATTATGGTTATTGGGTATGTTATTAACAGGTACCAGGCTCTCTGATATTGATTTGTTTATGATTATGGTTATTGGGTATGTTATTGCTTCTGTTGCAATTTGCAGAAAGTCAGCTGGGAGGCTGTCTGCAGCTAGGGTGGTTGGTTTAAGTTTTTTAAGTAGTTTTTTAATGGTATCAACAGACACTGGCATAATGTAAAGCGGATGGTGCTATTTTGGAAGTTGGTGCTGTGCTGTGGTGCAATGGGAACAAAGTTGATGGATAAGCTCTGAGTACATGCAAGGGCTTGGACAGTTTCTGTAAAGCATTTATTGAACTGGGTTTCTATATTATCAGAGGTGCTGGCTGATGTTAGAGTAGTTGCTTTGCCTGGTAGAAGTGTATTATTAATGGCAGACGAGAACATTTGAGGGTTATTGTGGTGTTTCTCTCTGGATATTGTGGTAGTAGTTGATTTTATAAAGTTTTACTAGTTTCTTAGCTTTGTTTCATACTTCTAAGAATGTCAGGCTTGAGATTTGGGTTTTGCTTTTGAGAAACTGTTCCCAAGCCTTATCTCTAGTCTTGATCTGAGAGGTTACCAGTTGCAGCTTTTTAGAGAGGAGATGAACCCATTCAGGTTGAAGCTTCTTTTATTTCTGATTAAGCAGTAGGTGGTTTGGTTGGTTTGGTGAGTAAAGGTTGGCTTATGGTCACTCAGGCCATCAGGAAGACAACCTGAATGTGATGATAGGGTGGGGTTCTTAACCAAAATCCATTCGGGGATAGACTTTCATTTAGAAGATTTGTCAGTCCTTGTAGGAGATGTAATGAGTTGGGTGAACCCATGGAGGTTAACATGGGATGTTGGATTCTGAGAGGAGCAGTTGAGCCAGTCAGTGTTGAAGTCACCCATCAGGATTGTTTCCTGTGGGAGGGAATTGGATAGCCAGTGTAGTATGTTTTCAAGGGTGGGAATATTGTTTCCTGGTGGGATGTAATGACCTAGGATGTTTATGTGTTTCTGGGGTTAATTTTTAACTTGGCAAAGATTAGTTCTGCATTTTCAAAGTCAAGAATGCTTAATTCTATATAGTCGAGAATCAGGTGGTCTTTGAATAAGATTGCTACTCCCCTGCCCCTTCTGGTTTTCCTGTCTTTATATAGGATATTGTACCTGGGTGCTACGATTTCATTGTTGTTATTGTTGGGTTTTAGCCATGTCTCTGTTAATATTACAATATCAGGAGAACATAGAAAGAGTAAAGCATGCAGATCATGAACTTTATTTCCAATGCTTCTTACATTCATATTAGGGAGAAGAAGGGAAGAATTGTTTTTTCTGGTGTAATAGTCCAGGGTTAAATGTGATAGAGCTGCTTACCACGTTATGTAGGAGAATGGGACCAGGATTAGGGTGTATGTCCCCGGAGCAGTTTAATTCCTTAATAAAGTATAAAATAACTTTGGCAAGCTTGTTTTGCAGTTTGGCCTGTTTTTGACAGGTTTGGGATGTGGTTGCTAGAGGCTGGAATCTGTTAGCATGGTAATCTATGTGTATAGAATAGAAGAGGGTTGGAGCTATAGTATAGGGTAGTGGTCTATTTAGGTGGGATAATGAAGAAGTTTGCCAGGGAGGGGGATTGGTGGATTGTAGTAGGGTATAATATGAGGTGATGGAGTGTAAAAGTAATACTAGTGACCTAGTGATGATGTGCAGGGCTGTTAGGTGTAACTGTTTCCTAAGGTTAAGCAATTTATTAGGATCCTTTGATATTTAAGAGTGTAGAGTGTAATGGGTGTAATAGAGTTGGTGGTTGATGAATTATATGAGCGGCGTTTTGTGTGTGGGTAAAAGGGTTATGAACCTGCAGGAGTGGGGTGGTGATGTTTTGATATAACTACAGATAAGTGAAGAGTAGGGGTGGGTTATTGCAGGTTAGTTAATTGATATAATTAATTGAAGTCTGGGTTGTGATTGGCTGTTGTTATGTGGGTGGATTTAAAAAGTTTAAATCTAGTTGAAGTGGGGGTGGTTGGGAATGGGGGTAGGGTAGTGGAGCAGAAACAGCCCGAGCAAAGTGAGCGCAATTAAAGCAGGAAGAACCAGGAGGCAGACCGAGCCAAGAAGAAGGAAAAATAAAAACAATCAGTTACTATGTAGCTCTCCGGTCAGTGTTAAAAGCTAGTAAGAAAGTCCGTTCTTGTTACAGACTGTAGCAGTAGTGGTAATTATTATTTACACTGATTGTGCACTAATTTGTTATTTTGGTGGTGATACTTTTTATTGTATGGGAACCAGGGGGACGAGAAACCTAGGACTATAGCATCTGACAAGTGTGCATGCCATTAACTTACAATGAGGTGATGGGTTACTGAAGGTAGGCACATAAATAACGCCAGTAATTTAGTTAGGACATACACTGCAGGAAGATCTCATCACTTTTTTGTGTTTTTGTTAGGTTAAATAGGGAATTTCTGGTAGGCAGTGAGGATGTGGGTGATACACATGGTTCAATATTAATGGAACCGAAAAGGAAGAGTAAGAACAAATTAGCAGATGTTAAGTTATGAGTACAAGGGAGATTAACAACACTATGTAGGTGCATTTAGAAGTGAGGATAAAGCTATGGTTTTCACCCCTCTGACAGCACTACCACAGCCCTAATGCCCTTTACTAACACAGTAAACCACTATAGGAATAACAGAAATATAATAGCAGAAGTAAATGCCAGTTCAAATCATAGTGTTTAAACAGTAGACCAAAGAATAACAGTGACACATGCACTTTCTGAAAAATAATCATCACTTCTATCTTAGTTCAAATCTCATTGTTTAGACAGTAAACCAAGAAAAAGTGTTACATGCACTTTCAAACAAATAGAACAGCACTTCAGTCTTAGCATCTGATCTTTCAGTTCTACTAGTTGATGTTAGCATTAGCGATCAGTTTATAGGGCAGTTGTTAACAAGGCTAGGCACGTATATAGTAAGAGAGAAAACAAAGAAGGAATATCCTTATAACTGTGCTAGTAGATGTGATATCTCCTGTCCATTTAATGCCTTGTCCTGACTATGAGCTAGGCTACAGCAACATTTACTTTACAAATAACCATAATTGGTTATATGTAAATGGGCCAGCAAACAGTAAATAACATTATTGAATTGCCCATACTTGAAAAGACATTACAGCCTTTAACCAGCCTAGCGCTAACACCTGTCCCAGCAGATACCTTAGTTGTATGTAAGTATTATAAACAGTCTATGCCTGTTTACATATCTAAAACAGCCATTACAATAGTGCTCACAGCACTACCTTTACAAATATTAGAGGATTACTGTACCAAAACAAACATACATGGCAAGCACAAAGTGTCTGGATGCTGGTCGACAGTGGTAGATCCCGATAAGTTTAAAAATGGTGCCCTGAGCATTCAGGGAATAAGAAAACTCTGAAGCAACACTGTGAATGGGGAGGGGTCTACAGAAATCAAACCACAAGGCAGACCGGGCCAAGAAGAAGGAAAAATGAAAACAATCAGCTACTATGTAGCACTCCGATCATTATTAGAAGCTAGTAAGAAAGTCCATTCTTGTTACAGGTTGTAACAGTAGTGGTAATTGCTATTTTACACTGATTTTGTACTGGTTTGTTGTTTTGGTGGTGATACTTGTTATTGTATGGGAACCAGGGGGACGGGAAACCCAGGACTACAGAATCCAACAAGAATCCATGCCACTAACTTACGATGAGATGATGGGTTACTGAGGGTAAGTAAGGCCAGTAATTTAGTTAGGACACTTACTGATGGATGATCCCTTCACTTTTTTTGTGTTTTTGTTAGGTTACTTAGTGAATTTCTGGTAGGCAGTGAAGACTTGGGTGATGTATGAGGTTCAATATTAATGGAAACTGCATGATGATCTCTTCACTTTTTTCTGTTAAACACATGTAAAATAAATAAAATAGAATGTAAAAATAAGATTATATAAAAGTAGGCTTCATATATTTTGTTTAATATTTAATGTAGCTTCATTATTAGAACCCCCTGCTGAAGGGTTTTGCAGTAGAAAAGTTTCAGCCATGATTGTTGTTAAAATTGGTCTGAGTTTCAGAAGAACTAGAGGCAAGTAATTTTTTTTATAAAATTATTGATTTTCATCTTGTATTATGAAAATAATCCGTGGTGGTGCAGCGGTAGCGTTGTTGCCTCACAGCAAGAGGTTCTCCCTTTGGATTCTCGGCTTGAGTGCGGGGAGTGCCTTCTGTGTGGAGTCTGCATGTTCTCCTTGCGGTTGGGTGGGCGTTCGAAAGGCATGCATAAATGGGCGTGCCTTCGTTGAAGGTTGGACGTCAAGCTGGCACCTCGGTGTTCGTGAAAATCTACTGCCAATCATTAGCAGACTGGAGTTCTGCTGTGGCGACCCCTAACTGGGAAAAGCTGAAAGACAGACAAACAAACATTATAAGCTTAAAGACCAGGCTTACAGATCACTATTGATTAATTATGATCAGTTACACAAATGTTTTAAATGAGCAGCGTATCATGTCACAATCTCGATCATCACACGATGAATGAACTTTTTAAAACAACTTGCAATATGAAACATTTCATGCAAACCTCTCAACCTATTAGCACTAGACAGCTACACAAAGCTAAACCTCTCATCCTATTAGCACTAGACATCTACACAAAGCTAAAAATAATGAGGAGACAAAGGCCCAGACATACGGAAAGATTTTAAACACTGTTCTTATATGCTTAGAAAGTTGCAAGAATAACAAATTTTGTGTTAATATGCTTTTTCTCAATAATATGAAGTCTGAAATTCAAATCTGTCATTATTTAATTACTTCAATCCTAAATCAGTTTCCAGAAATTCACATATTTTATGGGTAACAGACAAAAAATATGAGGTGAAAACTGGTCATTCTGTGAAAAACTGGAGAGTTGAGAGGTGTGATTTGATAGGTTTTGCATTTCTGTTGACTCCATGGCTTTTATTATTGTTTTGCATATTGATTTCAACTTGGCTTGAGACAGCATTCTTCTGAAAAACTAAGTACATCAAGCCAGTGATTTTATATTATTTTATTTTATTTTTATTTTTTATTTTTTGCAATTTCACTTAGTTTTACATAATGTGAATAATGACTCTAGGCATGCTTTTGAAATACACATTATATAATGAAATGCAGAATTAAACGACATGCCAAGAAACTAAATTAAAATACTAGCTTGCAGTACTTACTGGCTTGCAGAAATGCTAAATGTCTTTAACTGTCTCCTTATTTAAGATTCTGAATCCTCAACCCAATTTTATTCCATTTAAACAACTACTAGATGAAAGACAGCAAAATCTTAAGTCTGTAAATCAGCCCTGCAGTCACAGGTGAAGTGCCTTTAATTCCAGGTGCTATAAATAAACTGCCTTTAATTCCAGGTACTATAAATAAACTGCCATTTGCTTTGTTACAGAATTTGTCAACAAATAAGACCTTATGGGTATCATATGCACTTTAGTCACTGGCAAAAAGTAGCTGAAATATAATATTATGTTAACCAACAGATTCGAACAAAACCATTCAGACAACTGAAAATGATAGGAAAATGATAGAATTACTGTCAAAAATCCATCCACACCTACAATTTACTGACAACTCTTACAGCAGGGGATGTGAACTAGACTGCAGTGCCATTCTTCCATATCACACACACACACACAAGCACACACAAGCTCATAGACACACACACACACACACACACACACACACACACACACACACACACACGAACACACAAACAAACAAGCACGCTACAGACTACAAGTCACCTATAGTATGTCTTTGGGATGTGGTTGAAAGCAGAGTACCCAGATAAAACTCACACCATATACATCATTCTTCCAGAATTAGTGACAAAGGAAAAAAAAATATTTCAGAAAAAAATGGCCCTAAATTAGGAACACTTAAATTCTGGTACTGTTGACTTAGAAAGTTTATAGTAAAGGAGGATCTGAATTAACATGCATTTTTTAAAGTAAAATAAAAAAGTCTCCCAGTGCAATGATTATCAGTATTTACTAATACAATTCACCATATTTTATAAAAAAACAAACAAAAAATCCAATATTCGAAAGATAGGAGCAAACTGTTGAGCCAAAAGTGAGGGAGTGTCTCTCAAAATGTGAGCTGGCTGAAAGGTACGGTGGTGTACGTCTACCTACCTAGTTCTATCTATTTACAGTCTGCTAGCTTCTGAAAACGCAGTTCTGTAGAGCTTTAGTAGCTCTGTTACAAACTTGTATTTTTTTCTTTTACACACCCTAAAGAGAAGCAGTCTTTAACAAATGGTATGGCATACACTGAGAATTTGTGAGATCCAAACAAACTTCATCATGCTGACGTCGTAACCAATACAAAAGTTATACTGGTCTGAAAAAAATCTGCCTGGATCTCTGGAATAAATTTTATTTTCAGTTAAGCTAATAATGGCTTGCTTATTCCAGGGAAACAGAACTACTTTGGCTCTTGGCAGAAATCTCAGCTCTTCACAGATGCTGTAGCTGAAATCAATTAAAAAGTGATTAATTTGTATCTATTTCACTATAGACTCATAAAACCCCTGCAGAACATCACTTCAGCTGTGCTATCTGAAGCATATGTTAGGCTTCTCATTTCACTAAATTTATAGCATCTGCCTTTCCCTTGTCTGAAACTGACTAGCTAATATACAAAAACCGAATATGCTTCAGGGTTTATTTAATAGAAGTTGCATTAATTTGGGACTTTCATGTTACAGTCGGCCCTAGAAACTCCATAAAGTTTTCAAGTGTATATGGATTAGTTTCACAGCTTTAAAATTATAGAAGGAATTATTTGATGGTCTTTGTAAAAATATGTTCAAATGAAAAGGACAGTACAGTTCCTAAGGTAACACAGCTTATCCGATAAGTTAATGAAAACGGCAAAGTTAATACATGTGATGCTAACAGTACATACTGGGAGGAGAAGGTGCATCACAGGTTATGTTTTTGGACTGGGGGGTGCTGCCTGGTCTTGCCAAACCATTTGTAGTTGTCTTCATTCAGTACATTTGCATGACTGCCCATGCATCACACAGAAGGCAGAGTAGGGCCCTTCTGGTTAGCTAGTGCACATGCTAGCCAGCAAATGTGGGTTAGGCCATTATAAATTTCCTACACTTGGCGTAAATGTGCAGTCCAGATGAGCATTGTTTTGTGTAGTTACCCAACCTGGGGAATGTTAGGGTACTCTCTTAAACACAGGTGACCCTGGCCTAGAGGGGTGAAGCCAGAGCCCACTCCCACTAGTTGAGATGAGGAAGGTAGTGTAACCTGTGTATCTGACGAAGCTGATTAGAGGTGAAGGGCACAAACATCCCTACTGCCACCTGAACAATGGACCTCTCCTGTTAACTCTCCCACCTTGACTGTGAACTTTTCCAAGATGTGAAGTACTGAGAATTTCAAAAAAACTCAAGGCTAATGTAAGGGGGGCTGATACTTGGTAAAAGCAGAGGAGCGAATCATTTTGAAAAAGAAAACTTCTACTGTATGCTGTACTTGTGACAAAATATGTTAAAATAATATTTCTCTGGTTTCTATTTATATCCAACTCCCATCAAAACACCTAGCTACCAGGACTGCACATATATGAAAACAGGAAAATCAACAGAAAATGTGACTCAGACCTTCAAGCTGAACAGGTGCTGTATCTCTTATGATCCTCCCGCTTGAACTAACATCATTTTTCTGCTTTCAGGTCATTGTCTTTTACACAACACTAACTAGCAATTAGACTTCCATTACCCTGCCTGATACAACCAATTACCTTACTAAATATTGTGAGAATTTTAAAGACACAACAATTTACACAAATTAAATGCATATCTGTAAATACAGGTGCATTATACTTTGTCAACCTCAATGGAGTGTAATATTTGCAATTTTTGAAGTACTGATTGATAGTCGACTTATACAGTTTGGTATGAGTTATGTACCAGTAAGACAGGTTTTGCCAGTCAGGGTTAGAGGAAGGCTAAGAGGATAGTTTCAGTTTTGTGCAGGTGTGTGTGTGTGTGTGTGTGTGTGTGTGTGTGTGTGTGTGTGTGTGTGTGTGTGTGTGTGTGTGTGTGTGAGAAAGCGTGAGAGTGTCTGTTATTTAGGGTCAGAGTTAAGTTAGGTGATTTGTTTTTACGGAGTATATATGGTGCTGTGTCATGTGTCTGCATTTATTTTTACTTGTCTTGCTACAGTTATGTGAAA
>NC_056745.1:1517384152-1517464139 GCF_019279795.1 Protopterus annectens
TCCGTATGTAATTGTATAAAAAACTGCACCTGTTAACTCTTCTGTATCTATGCACATGTGGAGCTTTTCTTCACGGGCCTCCGCTGAAAATGGTCCTGTATCCAGTCAGACTTTCCCAGTTAACAAATGTAAAATAAAATAAATAAATATAAAAAAATATGGTTATGTAAAGTATTCATACTGCAGTGCTGAAAAAAGAAGTGTACTCACATACTGATGTTTTTCATGTTTCACACTATGTGCACAGTCCATGACCATGCATGTTCTTACAGCAGAAATCTTCAGTGTGCTGGTATACCTTGCATGTTTGTATGCAGATACACACACACACACACACACACACACACACACACACACACACACACACACACACACACACACAAACACACACACACACACACACACACACACTATGTAAAAGATCCCATGGGACCTATCAAAATCAGAAACAGTTGAGGGAAGTTCCCCAATACCATGACAACATTTCCCCTAGTAATGGAAAACCACCTCAGGTCTCAGGCTCTAGCTCAGTCAACAAAAAGATTAATAAGAGTGTGTGTGTGTGTGTGTGTGTGTGTGTGTGTGTGTGTGTGTGCGCCTGTGTGTATGTAGATATATCTATATCTATATATATCTATATGTATATATATATATAAAAATAATCCATTGGTAAATGTCAACTTGCAGAAATATCACATACATTTTTTGGATTTTAGAGAAAGTATGGGCACGATTGCTGTGTTTACTCTGTGTTAGATGAGCTCTGATACTCATTAGCAATCAGTGTAATTAGACATACATGTGCAAGCTTTAGCTCATTAAATAGCCTTCTCAAGGCTACAGAGTGGACTGTGGGAAGAGCGAGTGGGAGAGCAGTACAGCTGCAGAGAAGTAAGACCACCTGCAGTACTCGTGAAATGCATGCACCACAGTGGTGCACTATAAGACCTCACGTGCCCAGTAATGAGAATACGCAGAAGCAGGCAGTGCAAGGGAAAGTACAGAGAACCATTGCACAGCGGCAGAAATCACAGACCCGCGACTTCTGAACCTGAAACAGCTGAACCTGAGATTCATTGTTAAGACAGTGTAATGCTTTGCTTGTGCAAAGTCAGTGTTAGCTTTTACTTCATTTTGTGAAATATGTCACTTTTCACTGCTCACTGTAGTTGTTGATATAGTATGACAAGTTGGCTAATGCTTTCCATGTTTCAGGAAGGTGTATTGAGAGGGGTAGTAAGGCAATTTGGCAGAAATAAGTTGGCTAATGCTTTTATGTGTTTCAGAAAGGTGCATTGATGGGTGTACTAAGGCAATTGTTGGGCAGTAGGACTAAGTATAACAGCAGATAGTGCTGTAGGATGGTCTTCTAGACTCCAGTGATGCTGCATGATTTAGCCCCCTCTGCTTTAAACTGGGGGGTGTCTTCCCTTACCTGGTGCTCCTCCTCACTCCTCAGCTCTCTTCTAAGGAGTGTCAGGTCCTCTGCACCTCTCATCTTTAAGCTAAGGATCAAAAATAAGGCTGCTAAAAATGGTAGCAAACCACTTGCTACAAATATTATACCACACAGAAAGCACTGAAGCAATTATTTTAGTCCTCGCAACAAAAGCAGTATCAGAGTTCATTTCCTTACTAGCATTCAGTACTACTGACTAGCTGGCAACTGCTGATTACACCCCATAACAGCTTATGCCATGAGCACTTGTCCCCTTAACTCCATCTTAGCTGCACTTCTGTAGTGGGAGACACATTTGTTATCACATTTGACACATTCAGGCTTGTTTTGTGATACCAGTTTCAGTAAAACAATTTGCCCATTTTATAGGTTACAATATCTGTCATCTGAATGTTTTTAACTCTAGGAGACAACAGTCATGTCACCTTGGTCAATTGCAGTGTTATAGTATAATAAACATGGCCTCAGGCCTCTCCTGAAAACAGGCTACTAGCACAGTTGTAGTAACCCTTTCAACAAAGGATAAATAAATAAATAAATAAATAAATAAACAAAGGATGCTCTGTTGTCAGGGACATTTGATAGTAAACATGACTGGCAGTGTTAAAGACTTTGGAAAGACACAGACACCTGCCATCCACACAAACAGCATGGTGTACCGACAAGGGGAGGAACTGATGACGTAAGGAGTGTTCGGGGCCATGCTGTACAAACAAGGGGTGGGACTGATGATGTAAGGAGTCTTCAGGGCCATGCTGCACAGACAAGTGGAGGGACTGATGATGTAAGGAGTGTTCAGGGTCATGCTGTACAGACAAATGGAAGGACTGATTATGTAAGAAGTGTTCAGGCCCATGCTGTACAATTAAGGGGAGGGACTGATGATGTATGGAGTGTTCAGAGCCATGATGTACAGACAACAGGAGGGACTGATGATTTAGGGAGTGTTCAGGGCCATGCTGTTCAGACAAGGGGAGGAACTGATGATGTAAAGAAGCTCATGGCCATGCTGTACAGACAAGGGGAGGGACTGTTGATGTAAGGAGTGTTCAGGGCCATGTTGTACAGACAAGGGCAGGGACTGATGATGTAAAGAGTGTTCAGGGCCATGTTGTACAGCCAAGGGGAGGGACTGATGATTTAAGGAGTGTTCAGGGTCATGCTGTACAGACAAGGGGAGGGACTGATGATGTAAGGAGTTTTTGGACCATGCTGTACAGACAAGGGGAGGGACTAATGATGTAAGGAGTGTTCATGGCCATGCTGTACAATTAAGGGGAGGGACTGATGATGTATGGAGTGTTCAGGGCCATGCTGTACAGACAACAGGAGGGACTGATGATTTAAGGAGTGTTCAGGGCCATGCTGTACAGACAAGGGGAGGAACTGATGATGTAAAGAGGTTCATGGCCATGCTGTACAGACAAGGGGAGGGACTGATGATGTAAGGAGTGTTCAGGGCCATGCTGTAAAGACAAATGGAGGGACTGATGATGTAAGGAGTGTTCAGGGCCATGCTGTACAGACAAGGGGAGGGACTGATGATGTAAGGAGTGTTCATGGCCATGCTGTACAGACAAGGGGAGGGACTGATTATGTAAGGAGAGTTCAGGGCCGTGCTATACAGACAAGGGGAGGAATTGATGATGTAAGGAGTGTTCATGGCCATGCTGTACAGACAAGGGGAGGGACTGATGATGTAAAGAGGTTCATGGCCATGCTGTACAGACCAGGGGAGGGACTGATGACGTAAGGAGTGTTCACGGCCATGCTCTACAGAAAAGGGGAGGGAATGATGATGTAAGGAGTGTTCATGGCCAAGCTGTGCGGATAAGGGAAGGGACTGATTACATAAGGAGAGTTCAGGGCCATGCTATACAATCATGGCGAGGGACTGATGTAAGGTTTTTTTCCGTGCCATGCTGTACAGACAAGGGTAGGGACTGATGATGTAAGGAGTGTTCAAGGCCATGCTGTACAGAGAAGTGGAGGGACTGATGATGTAAGGAGTGTTCAGGGCCATGCTGTACAGACAAGGGGAGGGACTGATGATGTAAGGAGTGTTCAGGGCCATGCTGTATAATCATGGGGAGGGACTGATGTAATGTTTTTTCAGTGCCATGCTGTACAGACAAGGGTAGGGACTGATGATGTAAGGAGTGTTCAAGGCCATGCTGTACAGAGAAGTGGAGGGACTGATGATGTAAGGAGTGTTCAGGGCCATGCTGTACAGACAACGGGAGGGATTGATGATGTAAGGAGTGTTCAGGGCCATGATGTACAGAAAAGAGGAGGGTCTGATGATGTAAGGAGTTTTTGGACCATGCTGTACAGACAAGGGGAGGGACTGATGATGTAAAGAGGTTCATGGCCATGCTGTACAGACAAGGGGAGGGACTGATGATGTAAGGAGTGTTCAGGGCCATGCCGTGCAGACAAGGAGAGGGACTGATGATGTAAGGAGTGTTCAGGGCCATGTTGTACAGACAAGGGGAGGGACTGATGACATAAGGAGTGTGCATGGCCATGCTGTAAAGACAAATGGAGGGACTGATGGTGTAAGGAGTGTTCAGGGCCATGCTGTACAGACAAGGGGAGAGACTGATGATGTAAGGAGTGTTCATGGCCATGCTGTACAGACAAGGGGAGGGACTGATGATGTAAAATGGTTCATGGCCATGCTGTACAGACAAGGGGATGGACTGATGATGTAAGGAGTGTTCAGGGCCATGCTCTACAGAAAAGGGGAGGGACTGAAGATGTAAGGAGTGTTCATGGCCAAGCTGTGCAGACCAAGGGAGGGACTGATTATGTAAGGAGAGTTCAGGGCTATACTGTACAGATAAGGGGAGGGACTGATTATGTAAGGAGTGTTCAGGGCCATGCTGTACAATCAAGGGGAGGGACTGATGTAAGGTTTTTTCAGTGCCATGCTGTACAGACAAGGGTAGGGACTGACGATGTAAGGAGTGTTCAAGGCCATGGTGTACAGACAAGAGGAGTGACTGATGATGTAAGGAGTGTTCAGGGCCATGCTGTACAGACAAGGGGAGGAACTGATGATGTAAGGAGTGTTCAGGGCCATGATGTACAGACAAGGGGAGGGTCTGATGATGTAAGGAGTGTTCAGAGCCATGCTGTACAGACAAGGGGAGGGACGGATGACGTAAGGAGTGTTCAGGGCCATGCTCTACAGAAAAGGGGAGGGACTAATGATGTAAGGAGTGTTCATAGCCAGGCTGTGCAGATAAGGGGAGGGACTGATTACATAAAGAGAGTTCAGGGCCATGCTGTACAATCATGGGGAGGGACTGATGTAAGGTTTTTTCAGTGCCATGCTGTACAGACAAGGGTAGGGACTGATGATGTAAGGAGTGTTCAGGGCCATGCTGTACAGACAAGGGGAGGGACTGATGATGTAAGGAGTGTTCTGGGCAATGATGTACAGAAAAGAGGAGGATCTGATGATGTAAGGAGTTTTTGGACCATGCTGTACAGACAAGGGGAGGGACTGATGATGTAAAGAAGTTCATGGCCATGCTGTACAGACAAGGGGAGGGACTGATGATGTAAGGAGTGTTCAGGGCCATGTTGTACAGACAAGGGGAGGGACTGATGATGTAAGGAGTGTTCAGGGCCATGTTGTACAGACAAGGGGAGGGACTGATGATTTAAGGAGTGTTCAGGGCCATGCTGTACAGACAAGGGGAGGGACTGATGATGTAAGGAGTTTTTGGACCATGCTGTACAGACAAGGGGAGTGACTGATGATGTAAGGAGTGTTCATGGCCATGCTGTACAATTAAGGAGAGGGACTGATGATGTATGGAGTGTTCAGGGCCATGCTGTACAGACAACAGGAGGGACTGATGATTTAAGGAGTGTTCAGAGCCAAGCTGTACAGACAAGGGGAGGAACTGATGATGTAAAGAGGTTCATGGCCATGCTGTACAGACATGGGGAGGGACTGATGATGTAAGGAGGCTTCAGGGCCATGCTGTAAAGACAAATGGAGGGACTGATGATGTAAGGAGTGTTCAGGGCCATGCTGTGCAGACAAGGAGAGGGACTGATGATGTATGGCCATGCTGTACAGACAAGGGATGGGACTGATTATGTAAGGAGAGTTCAGGGCCGTGCTGTACAGACAATGGGAGGGACTGATGATATAAGGAGTGTTCATGGCCATGCTGTACAGACAAGGGGAGGGACTGATGATGTAAAGAGGTTCATGGCCATGCTGTACAGACAAGGGGAGGGACTGATTATGTAAGGAGTGTTCAGGGCCATGCTCTACAGAAAAGGGGAGGGACTGATGATGTAAGGAGTGTTCAGGGCCATGCTGTACAGACAAGGGGAGGGACTGATGATGTAAGGAGTGTTCATGGCCATGCTGTACAGACAAGGGGAGGGACTGATGATGTAAAGAGGTTCATGGCCATGCTGTACAGACAAGGGGAGGGACTGATGATGTAAGCAGTGTTCAGGGCCATGTTCTACAGAAAAAGGGAGGGACTGATGATGTAAGGAGGGTTTATGGCCAAGCTGTGCAGACAAGGGGAGGGACTGATTACGTAAGGAGAGTTCAGGGCCATGCTGTACAATCATGGGGAGGGACTGATGTAAGTTTCTTTCAGTGCCATGCTGTACAGACAAGGGTAATGACTGATGATGTAAGGAGTGTTCAAGGCCATGCTGTACAGAGAAGTGGAGGGACTGATGATGTAAGGAGTGTTCAGGGCCATGCTGTACAGACAAGGGGAGGGACTGATGATGTAAGGAGAGTTCAGGGCCATAATGTACAGAAAAGAGGAGGGTCTGATGATGTAAGGAGTTTTTGGACCATGCTGTACAGACAAGGGGAGGGACTGATGATGTAAAGAGGTTCATGGCCATGCTGTAAAGTCAAGGGGAGGGACTGATGATGTAAGGAGTGTTCAGGGCCATGCTGTGCAGACAAGGAGAGGGACTGATGATGTAAGGAGTGTTCAGGGCCATGTTGTACAGACAACAGGAGGGACTGATAATGTAAGGAGTGTTCAGGGCCATGCTGTACAGACAAGGGGAGGGACCGATGATGTAAGGAGTGTTCAGGGCCATGCTGTACAGACAAGGGGAGGGACTGATGATGTAAGTAGTGTGCATGGCCATGCTGTAAAGACAAATGGAGGGACTGATGATGTAAGGAGTGTTCAAGGCCGTGCTGTACAGACAAGAGGAGGGACTGATTATGTAAGGAGTGTTCATGGCCATGCTGTACAGACAAGGGGGAGGGACTGATGATGTAAAGAGGTTCATGGCCATGCTGTACAGACAAGGGGATGGACTAATGATGTAAGGAGTGTTCAGGGCCATGCTCTACAGAAAAGGGGAGGGACTGATGATGTAAGGAGTGTTCATGGCTAAGCTGTGCAGACCAAGGGAGGGACTGATTATGTAAGGAGAGTTCAGGGCTATAATGTACAGATAAGGGGAAGGACTGATTATGTAAGGAGTGTTCAGGGCCATGCTGTACAATCAAGGGGAGGGACTAATGTAAGGTTTTTTCAGTGTCATGCTGTACAGACAAGGGTAGGGACTGATGATGTAAGGAGAGTTCAAGGCCATCGTGTACAGACAAATGGAGGGACTGATGATGTAAGGAGTGTTCAGGGCCATGCTGTGCAGACAAGGAGAGGGACTGATGATGTATGGCCATGCTGTACAGACAAGGGGTGGGACTGATTATGTAAGGAGAGTTCAGGGCCGTGCTGTACAGACAATGGGAGGGACTGATGATATAAGGAGTGTTCATGGCCATGCTGTACAGACAAGGGGAGGGACTGATGATGTAAAGAGGTTCATGGCCATGCTGTACAGACAAGGGGAGGGACTGATGATGTAAGGAGTGTTCAGGGCCATGCTCTACAGAAAAGGGGAGGGACTGATGATGTAAGGAGTGTTCAGGGCCATGCTGTACAGACAAGGGGAGGGACTGATGATGTAAGGAGTGTTCATGGCCATGCTGTACAGGCAAGGGGAGGGACTGATGATGTAAAGAGGTTCATGGCCATGCTGTACAGACAAGGGGAGGGACTGATGACGTAAGGAGTGTTCAGGGCCATGTTCTACAGACAAGGGTAGGGACTGATGATGTAAGGAGTGTTCAAGGCCATGGTGTACAGACAAGAGGAGTGACTGATGATGTAAGGAGTGTTCAGGGCCATGCTGTACAGACAAGGGGAGGGACTGATGATGTAAGGAGTGTTCAGGGCCATGATGTACAGACAAGGGGAGGGTCTGATGATGTAAGGAGTGTTCAGAGCCATGCTGTACAGACAAGGGGAGGGACTGATGACGTAAGGAGTGTTCAGGGCCATGCTCTACAGAATAGGGGAGGGACTAATGATGTAAAGAGTGTTCATGGCCAGGCTGTGCAGATAAGGGGAGGGACTGATTACATAAGGAGAGTTCAGGGCCATGCTGTACAATCATGGGGAGGGACTGATGTAAGGTTTTTTCAGTGCCATGCTGTACAGACAAGGGTAGGGACTGATGATGTAAGGAGTGTTCAGGGCCATGCTGCACAGACAAGGGGAGGGACCAATGATGTAAGGAGTGTTCTGGGCAATGATGTACAGAAAAGAGGAGGGTCTGATGATGTAAGGAGTTTTTGGACCATGCTGTACAGACAAGGGGAGGGACTGATGATGTAAAGAAGTTCATGGCCATGCTGTACAGACAAGGGGAGGGACTGATGATGTAAGGAGTCTTCAGGGCCATGTTGTACAGACAAGTGGAGGAACTAATGATGTAAGGAGTGTTCAGGGCCATGTTGTACAGACAAGGGGAGGGACTGATGATTTAAGGAGTGTTCAGGGCCATGCTGTACAGACAAGGGGAGGGACTGATGATGTAAGGAATTTTTGGACCATGCTGTACAGACAAGGGGAGTGACTGATGATGTAAGGAGTGTTCATGGCCATGCTGTACAATTAAGGGGAGGGACTGATGATGTATGGAGTGTTCAGGGCAATGCTGTACAGACAACAGGAGGGACTGATGATTTAAGGAGTGTTCAGAGCCATGCTGTACAGACAAGGGGAGGAACTGATGATGTAAAAAGGTTCATGGCCATGCTGTACAAACAAGGGGAGGGACTGATGACGTAAGGAGTGTTCAGGGCCATGTTCTACAGAAAAGGGGAGGGATTGATGATGTAAGGAGTGTTCAGGGTCATGCTGTGCAGACAAGGAGAGGGACTGATGATGTATGGCCATGCTGTACAGACAAGGGGTGGTACTGATTATGTAAGGAGAGTTCAGGGCTGTGCTGTACAGACAATGGGAGGGACTGATGATATAAGGAGTGTTCATGGCCATGCTGTACAGACAAGGGGAGGGACTGATGATGTAAAGAGGTTCATGGCCATGCTGTACAGACAAGGGGATGGACTGATGATGTAAAGAGTGTTCAGGGCCATGCTCTACAGAAAAGGGGAGGGACTGATGATGTAAGGAGTGTTCAGGGCCATGCTGTACAGACAAGGGGAGGGACTGATGATGTAAGGAGTGTTCATGGCCATGCTGTACAGACAAGGGGAGGGACTGATGATGTAAAGAGGTTCATGGCCATGCTGTACAGACAAGGGGAGGGTCTGATGACATAAGGAGTGTTCAGGGCCATGTTCTACAGAAAAGGGGAGGGACTGATGATGTAAGGAGGGTTCATGGCCAAGCTGTGCAGACAAGGGGAGGGACTGATTACGTAAGGAGAGTTCAGGGCCATGCTGTACAATCATGGGGAGGGACTGATGTAAGTTTTTTTCAGTGCAATGCTGTACAGACAAGGGTAGTGACTGATGATGTAAGGAGTGTTCAAGGCCATGCTGTACAGAGAAGTGGGGGGACTGATGATGTAAGGAGTGTTCAGGGCCATGCTGTACAGACAAGGGGAGGGACTGATGATGTAAGGAGTGTTCAGGGCCATGATGTACAGAAAAGAGGAGGGTCTGAAGATGTAAGGAGTTTTTGGACCATGCTGTACAGACAAGGGGAGGGACTGATGATGTAAAGAGGTTCATGGCCATGCTATAAAGTCAAGGGGAATGACTGATGATGTAAGGAGTGTTCAGGGCCATGCTGTGCAGACAAGGAGAGGGACTGATGATGTAAGGAGTGTTCAGGGCCATGTTGTACAGACAACAGGAGGGACTGATGATGTAAGGAGTCTTCAGGGCCATGCTGCACAGACAAGGGGAGGGACTGATGATGTAAGGAGTGTTCAGGGCCATGCTGTACAGACAAGGGGAGGGACTGATGATGTAAGTAGTGTGCAGGGCCATGCTGTACAGACAAGGGGAGGGACCGATGATGTAAGGAGTTTTTGGACCATGCTGTACAGACAAGGGGAGGGACTGATGATGTATGGAGTGTTCAGGGCCATGCTGTACAGACAACAGGAGGGACTGATGATTTAAGGAGTGTTCAGAGCCATGCTGTACAGACAAGGGGAGGAACTGATGATGTAAAGAGGTTCATGGCCATGCTGTACAGACAAGGGGAGGGACTGATGATGTATGGAGTGTTCAGGGCCATGCTGTAAAGACAAATGGAGGGACTGATGATGTAAGAAGTGTTCAGGGCCATGCTGTGCAGACAAGGAGAGGGACTGATGATGTATGGCCATGCTGTACAGACAAGGGGTGGGACTGATTATGTAAGGAGAGTTCAGGGCCGTGCTGTACAGACAATGGGAGGGACTGATGATATAAGGAGTGTTCATGGCCATGCTGTACAGACAAGGAGAGGGACTGATGATGTAAAGAGGTTCATGGCTATGCTGTACAGACAAGGGGAGGGACTGATGATGTAAAGAGTGTTCAGGGCCATGCTCTACAGAAAAGGGGAGGGACTGATGATGTAAGGAGTGTTCAGGGCCATGCTGTACAGACAAGGGGAGGGACTTATGATGTAAGGAGTGTTCATGGCCATGCTGTACAGACAAGGGGAGGGACTGATGATGTAAAGAGGTTCATGGCCATGCTGTACAGACAAGGGGAGGGACTGATGATGTAAGGAGTGTTCAGGGCCATGTTCTACAGAAAAGGGGAGGGACTGATGATGTAAGGAGGGTTCATGGCCAAGCTGTGCAGACAAGGGGAGGGACTGATTATGTAAGGAGAGTTCAGGGCCATGCTGTACAATCATGGGGAGGGACTGATGTAAGTTTTTTTCAGTGCCATGCTGTACAGACAAGGGTAGTGAATGATGATGTAAGGAGTGTTCAAGGCCATGCTGTACAGAGAAGTGGAGGGACTGATGATGTAAGGAGTGTTCAGGGCCATGCTGTACAGACAAGGGGAGGGACTGATGATGTAAGGAGTGTTCAGGGCCATGATGTACAGAAAAGAGGAGGGTCTGATGATGTAAGGAGTTTTTGGACCATGCTGTACAGACAAGGGGAGGGACTGGTGATGTAAAGAGGTTCATGGCCATGCTGTAAAGTCAAGGGGAGGGACTGATGATGTAAGGAGTGTTCAGGGCCATGCTGTGCAGACAAGGAGAGGGACTGATGATGTAAGGAGTGTTCAGGGCCATGTTGTACAGACAACAGGAGGGACAGATGATGTAAGGAGTGTTCAGGGCATGCTGTGCAGACAAGGGGAGGGACTGATGATGTAAGGAGTGTTCAGGGCCATGCTGTACAGACAAGGGGAGGGACTGATGATGTAAGTAGTGTGCATGGCCATGCTGTAAAGACAAATGGAGGGACTGATGATGTAAGGAGTGTTCAGCGCCGTGCTGTACAGACAAGAGGATGGACTGAGTATGTAAGGAGTGTTCATGGCCATGCTGTACAGACAAGGGGAGGGACTGATGATGTAAAGAGGTTCATGGCCATGCTGTACAGACAAGGGGATGGACTGATGATGTAAGGAGTGTTCAGGGCCATGCTCTACAGAAAAGGGGAGGGACTGATGATGTAAGGAGTGTTCATAGCCAAGCTGTGCAGACCAAGGGAGGGACTGATTATGTAAGGAGAGTGCAGGGCTATACTGTACAGACAAGGGGAGGGACTGATTATGTAAGGAGTGTTCAGAGCCATGCTGTACAATCAAGTGGAGGGACTGATGTAAGGTTTTTTCAGTGCCATGCTGTACAGACAATGGTAGGGACTGATAATGTAAGGAGTGTTCAAGGCAATGATGTACAGACAAGAGGAGGGACTGATGATATGAGGAGTGTTCAGGGCCATGCTGTACAGACAAGGGGAGGGACTGATGATGTAAGGAGTTTTCAGACCATGCTGTACAGACAAGGGGAGGGACTGATGATGTAAGGAGTGTTCAGGGCCATGCTGTACAATTAAGGGGAGGGACTGATGATGTATGGGGTGTTCAGTGCCATGCTGTACAGACAAGAGGAGGAACTGATGATGTAAGGAGTGTTCAGGGCCATGCTGTACAGACAAGGGGAGGGACCGAAAATGTAAGGAGTGTTCAGGGCCATGATGTACAAACAAGGGGAGGGACTGATGATGTAAGGAGTTTTCAGGGCCATGCTGTTCAGACAAGGGGAGGGACTGATGATGTAAGGAGAGTTCAGGGCTATGCTGTACAGATAAGGGTAGGGACTGATGATGTAAGGAGTGTTCATGGCCATTAATGGACAAGATGGTAGTTTCACTTTTTCCTGTACCTACAGAATAATGCCCTAAAACCACTCAAGTAGAAACACACTGCAGACTTTGGTGAAAAGATAACATGGAAACCAAAGTTTTCAAACAGAAGGAATGAAGTACTACTGCAGACCCTCTGTCCCCATGACCTACAGCTCTTTGGCCTGGATGATGCAGACTGGGCATAATGAGACTGTACCTACAATATCTGGTGGTCGGCATTAACGTGGTTGGTGGCCACTACCATAGTTCTGGAATGGTACGTTGTAGGGCCATTAACATAACATGCATGGAAAGGTACATCAATAGGTGCTGGGCCATCAGGTGAGCCACCTTTCATGGAGACAAATGTGTTCCTGACTGCTAGAGGCAGTGGCATCTCCACATGGTCCCAAAATGCAGAGCTTTATGTTGGGGCAGAACTTGAGTTGCCAACAAGACCATCTACTGGATGCAGCCCAGGTATGTAGACCTCTTTCTGTGTAAGACCACCTACAAGTCTTCTTAACCCCTTAGTCACTGTCAGACTTATTAATGGTGTCAGATTTATTGTATACAGGAAAACCAGAGACTCTGGGTTATGAATCTGTCCCTCCAGCATGTCCTATTAATTTCACTGCTAAGGTTCAAGTCTCTCGAGTGCATAGCTCGATGGAATTTGGATTTTCTGAGGTGCAGCATGTCCATTAATTCAGGGTTGGACATGGCTTTATACATCAGGCACAGATTGCCTCTGAGCAGGCAGTTTGCCACTGAGTAGAGCTGGAGTTTCTTTAAACGGGCAGCATATGGCATCTGTTTGAGCCCTTTGATCCTCTTAGTGAGGTACTTTTGGGGTCTTTCAAGTTGCTGCAGGTGTCTGGTAAGGTACATCCCAAAAGGGGCATTGTACTCAATTATGGGCCTGATGAGGGATGAGTAAAGAGGCACGATGACCTCCCCTGATCTAGATGTGAATCCCTTCATGATTAGGTGGGCTATATAAAATGTTTTTAACCCCTTTGGCCTTGTGGTTGTCAAATGAGAGATTGCTATCAACTTGGGTCCCCAGGTCCCTAATTACTTCTTCCGTACTTAATGGATTACCACTTATGTGGTAATTTGTGGGCACTTTGTTTTTGCCAAAGGGGTGACTATACACTTTTTGGCGTTTAGCTTAAGGCCATGGCTCTGGCACCAGTTGTCTGTTTCTATGAGGCCCTTTTGGAGGATGCTTGTGTCGGCTGGAGAGTCGATTATGGTGTCCAGTTTGCAGTCATCTGTTAACTTGGTCAACCACAGTCCTTCCATGTTGACCTGTACCTCCGAGAAATATATACCGAACAAGAGAGGTCCCAGGAATGAGCCTTGTGGGATGCCACTTGTAACTGGTTTGGAGTCTGATATGGCTCCAGCAATTCTAACCATGTGGGTTCTGTCCTTGAGCCAGTTTGCAACCCATCTAGTGACATAGGGGTTTATATTTAAGCTGGTGAGCTTATCTATAATGCCCGAGTGGGGTATTGTATCGAAGGCTTTTGTGAGGTCCAGGTAGGCTGTGTGGACCACCTTCCCCTCATCAATGACCTTGGTGACTGTTTCAAAGAAATCAACCAGGTTTAAGAGGCAGGATCTGCCCTTAACAAAGCCGAACTGGGTAGGATCCAGTGTCTGTAGGTCCCCAATATCTTTATTTATGAGGTCCATGATGATCCTTTCCATAGCTTTGCAGACCAAGCTAGTCAGGCTTATGGAGCAATAGTTTCCAGGATCCATTGAGGCACCACCTTTGTGGAGAGGGACCACTGTTGCTGTACGCCACTCTTTGGGTACATATCCTGTAGTGAGGCTGAGATTGAACAGTAGTTTTATGTTTGAGTTTAGCTCTTCTTGGAGTTCATGTAGGACGCAGCCCAGGACACCGTCTGGTCCCATTGATGCTGTGTTTTTTGCTTTGGAGGGGGCGGCTCTTACCTGAGCATCTGAGATGTCAGAGGGTCAGCACTCTGCTGGGATAGATATTTGCCCTTTTGGTGGGGGGGGGGGTTTGCGCTGAACCTGTCAGCTAGGATGTTGGCAATGTCTGTGGGTTCGGTGTATTTTTTGACATTTTGGACTAATTCTGAGCATATCTGGGAATTCCCACCCAGGTTCCTAACATAACTAAAGAAAGCCTTGTGATTATCCTTAGTGTCCTGTGCAATTTATCTCACGAAGCTGGCCTTAGACGATTTTATGAGTACCCATAGTTTTTTGCTACTACTAATCAGAGATGCCTTCCCTTTTTTGGATTTTGCTCTATCATATAGTAGCTTCCTCCTTCTATTGTATAGTTTGTTTATGGCTGGGGTCCACCAGACAGGACCAGACCAGTACATCAAGCCACAGTTATGCAACTACTGCTGAGGTATCCTAGCTACATGTTACCAGTCCATAATGGCTGTGTTGTGGACTCTCACACAAATATAGCTCCAGTACACTATACACACACACACACACACACACACACACACACACACACACACACACACACACACACACACACACACACACGCACACACACACACACACACACACACACACACACACACACACACACACACACACAGACACACACACAGTGAAAAGCAGTACCCACAACAGTACCTTTTTCTTTAATAATCCTCATCACTCACACATTTCCCTGTGAAAGACATCCACATTACTCTTGTCTAGTGTGTTTTGAAGCTGTGTGCAAGTTGATGCCACTTTACCAGTGCCACGGCGTACTGTGCCACAGCAATCTGTGTCCACCTCAGTCTGGCATAATCATTCAGCTGCTGGCTCCTCCACTGACTCTGTATCTGACTCAGCCTTCACTGCCAAGTGTGGTGGGGACTCCTACTCCTGCAGGTGCCATCCTGCTGTAACTGCTTCCGGATTATGATATTGTGTAACACTGCACACGCTGAAACTATTTTTGCACATGTGCCATGATCATTCTGTTGGACAACAGTGGATGAATCCAGACAGTGAAGACATGCTTTCAGCAGCTGAAACACACACACTCAACAATGTTTCTTGTTTGGGATTGGGCATGGTTGTAACCCTAATCTGATTTTGTGAATTTCTTTTGTGTGTCATCAGCCAAACTTCCAGGGCATATCTGGAATCACCAGAAAGATGCCCCTTGTGGAAGTCACCCTTCAGAAACCACTGGAACAGGTCACAATTGTGCCATATGTGAAAGTTGTAATAACTTCCTGGGTGGCCTGCAAACCCACTGTAAATGATGCCATGATGCCCTGAAAGGTGACGGAGTGCTACGCTTTTCAGTTCATGTACCTCCATCCTAGTTCACAAGGTGAAGTATTTATTTCAATATACACACTGTCTATGGCACCCATTACCTCAGGGAAATGGGCTATATCATTAGAAGCATTGCATAGTGTTGGCTCTCACCTCTGTGACATGCAGGAACCACAAATGTTCCCCAAAATTAAACAATGACATCAAGAAACTGACAGAGTACACTCAATGCAGATGACTAGCATCATAAATACCCTGTGTAGGTCACTGAAAGGAACCTGCAGCTAACATATGTAAATCCACACATACATTTGTATCCACTGGGATAGGTACTCCCAGCTCCTACAGCACTGCAGATGAGGCCGGCACATTTTCATGATTTCTTTCATAATATCCCTACCCTATCTACATGTTACCAGTCCATAATGTCTGTGTTCTGGACTTCATGAAATGTTAAACACAGTCAGGTGACCTGACACCTCTGGGGGAGGGTGGCAATGTGTGTCATTATACACAGCAGTAAAAATAAGCATCTCCAGCAGATACACATTTACCAAAACTGCAGCAAACCCTAACACTGTTCATTTAGCATGAACACCAGCAGATACACATTTACCAAAACTGCAGCAGCCCCTAACACTGTTCACTTGGCATGAACACCAGCAGATACACATTTACCAAAACTGCAGCAACCCCTAACACTGTTCACTGAGCATGAACACAAATCTTCTTCCAACTTTTCCCAGTTAGGGGTTACCACAGCAGATCACCTGTCTGCCCATGAATGGCAGTGGAGTTTTACAGTGTCGAGTTGCCAGCCTGGAGTCCAACCTTCCATGGGAGGCATACACAGGCACACACTCACATCTAGGGACAATTTAGAGTGTCAAATCCACCTACAGGATGTCTTTGGGATGTGGGAGGAAACCGGAGCACCTGGAGGAAACCCATGCGACCACAGGGAGGACATGCAGACGCCACACAGAATGCACCCCATCCATGTATTGAACCGGAGAACCTCTTGCTGTGAGGCAACAACACTAACTGCTGCACCACCATGGCCCCCCAACATGAACACAAATATTCATCTGATTTCAAATACACACTGGTTCAGCTCCATTGAATGACATTTAGATGTTTACATCAGCCACCTGTTTTCCTCATTTGCATACATTGAGACGCTCATTTGAATAATGTTGCTCAATGCCTCATCATTGTGCTGTCATTAGAATATACCACTTCTGTTCCATCTGTTTGGCATTGCCAACTAGCAGTATGTGGGTTTCCAAATCGCACACACCCTGTATGTGGCAATATCACATGCAAATTCACTTAACATAACGGTTAGTTTTTGATGTTGTTTGCTTTGCAGATCTGCAAAAGGTTCATCAAAACAAATTCCAGGGATGCCTTGTACACTAGGCAAAGATCACCTCTCAGAAGTCTGTATGATACACAGTAATACAGAGCTTTGATGTGAACAGCTTAGCACATTTTGTTTACTCCCTGTATTCTTTTTATACAGAATCGTTGTGGGCATTCCAGCTGCTGAATGTGTTTGGTCAGCTACATATCAAAGGGGGCGTTACACTCTATGATAGGTCTGATGAGGACTTAGTACAGTGGTATGATGACTTCTCTGGACTTAGATGCCAAGCCCTTGCCTTTAGGTTGACCAGTATAGAAGGATTTTGTTACTACCTAGAACACATGTTGGTCAAAGGTTATGTTACTATCGACATGACTTCAGAGACACCTGACTACTGAATCAACTTTTAGGAGTGTTTTATTCATGATGTAGGTCAAATTCTCAAAGGTACAATAATGCATTTCTTGGTATTGAGTTTTAAGCCATGACTTTGGCACCATGCATTTGTCTCCGCTGGAACTTCCTGTAGGGTGTTCTCATCTTGGGGAAAGATTCAGTGACTGCTCCCAGTTTGTCATCATCTGCAAACTTGGTTAGCTAGAAACCTTTGACATTGGCTTTGACATCCGAGAAGTGGATGCCAAAAAGGAGTGGGCCTAGCACAGAGCCTGGGGGACTCCACTAATGACCCGGCCTCCTTGTGGAGTTTATATATGGTAGTGACAACAGTATTTGGCTTTTGAACATAACATTACTGTGATTGCAACTCCTATAAGCTCAACCACAGATATAACTCATTGCAACCCAACTTCTGTGCAGTTGAGCATATTAACTCCAAAAATAGCTCTGTTTCCCTCCAGTGATATGTAAAAAAATCAATTACAAACCGCAACATTAAAGTTCAGGATGTAGGCAGATGTGAATTAATTATACCACCACAGTCAAGGGTTGTAATTTCTCATATATAGGTTGACATAATTTTCTCTAAGGTGTATAGACTAGAGTCCAAGGCAGAGCATGGTACATTTAGGGAGAAAACCTCAACTGAGGTGAATGATTTGATGGTTGAGGACAATCCCTTGATTGTAGAAGAAATGCAGTCAGTAGTAGTGGCAGTGCCAGAACAGGTAGTGCATTTCTCTTTGGTGCAGAAGGTTGTGGATTCTATTTCACCAGCAGGTAGATCAACTGTTGATTCTCCAGTGTAGCAAAAGGGGGGCTCTACTCCTGAGTGTGCTGTCCTTTTGGATGAGATATTAAGGTAAGACCTCATTTGCTTGAGTTAGTTGTAGCTCAGGTGGTTGTAAAAGACCCCACAGTACCTATCAAAAGAGTAAGTTCCCTGATGCCCAGGCCATACTTACCCTAAATACCACTGCTGGTTTACCCTAAAAAGAGACTACTGGCTGTGAACAAAGTATGAACATTGTTTATGTGGGTACACTGGATCCATTGCATCCATCTCTTTATAGGGGCTGTTTCAGTGGTAGATCTCAAGTGCTGACACAGTGAAGTTACAAACTATCACTCCAGGGTAATAATTCGGGCTTTTATGAAATGATACTATAGTGATTAAACCCACCAGTCTCTTGCAATTTGCATCTAATGAAAAAGTACACATTTTTACCTTGATTGTACTGAGAATCAGGGCATGCCTTACAGAATTGTCTGTTACTCTCCTGCATTATTTTAATATGTTTTATATAAATCTTATATAGAAGGATAAACACACACAGCAAATAAAACAAATAACTATTTAGTCGAATATCGCACTACCTTTTTGTATTGAAAGGAAACAAATTTGATAATCTGAATTATATTTTATGGCTTGATGTTACTGGAAGTGTGAATATGGTTTTGGTGAAAAAAATGAGCGCCGTTATCCTTTGTGCAGCTTAAGTCACACTAACAACTCATAGAATCTCTTATTATGAACCGAGCGCATTTCTTGTGATTGGTTCGTACTCACAAGCACAACATACAGAGTGATCCCAGCACACCATTCACTGTGTCTTTCACTTTCCATCGCTGTTTTCCCTACCACAATTACTCGATTATCTTTTGTTACCCCCAAAGCGTTATTTATATTTCGCCCAGTCATTTTTTCACTTTCTACTCACACCACAGTCTTTCATATTTGCAAACCCAAGATTTGTCCTCGCCCACGATGAAGCATTTAAAATGCATTTTCCTCTCTTCTTTCTACACGACCTGACAAAATGTAGGTATGCATGTGCTTTGTATTCATTACCTACTGCTATGTTGTACCTGATCTAAGCTGAAACGTTCATGCTGTTTACTGTTTCTCAGACTTTAAATACATACCCCCCTCATGTATGTATACCTGCATAAACATCCTACGTATGCACACTAATGTCTGTATACACTGTCCCTTTGTGTTAACTTTCACTGACATTTCTGTTTAGAACTACAGTGGCTTCATCATTCATTTTGCTTTACTGATTTTCTTTGCATAAAAGTTTAATTATTTCTGGGAAATATTATTAGTATCTGTCAAGTGGATTATAGTAAAAAAAGGCCATTGAAAATATTTGTACTACTGTTTGGAGTTGCATTCCAACTATTCAAGCTTATATCTGGCATATTCATGATCCTATTCAGTGATATTTCAGACTTTCCTGCCATGGTAATTTTTTCCTTTCATTGGTGTCCCATCCTTTTCCCTTTGTATGTAATGGTGCTGTAAATCTCCTTCACATAATGAAGTATTTTCTCCTGTATCCAGTGTGACCCATGGTGCTTCTCCCCCTTATAAAGTGCATTTTATTTCTATTCCTTTGATTCCTTACCTCACATACTAAGCTTGCTCTTCCAGTTTCACCTTCTTATTTTTTCAGTGGAGTACAATCCTTGGTATGGTTGCACCCCAGTCATGGTTATTTGTGTACTGTGTTGCTATGACCGTGAGTCTGTGCAGTCAGTGATCCGCTACCAAAGCCATTAATGTAGTTTGGAGAATTTCCTGCATAAAAAAATATAGACTGGTGACAATTAGCCTGCTACTTCCTTACAGTCTTTCCCTCTTTTGTCTTTCCTCTCGCTCCCTTGTCCCAATATTGAGACAAAATGTATCTTCTTCATTTTATCTTAAGATTTGTTTACCAGGAAAGTCCAACTGGGAACAAAGCCAATTTTCAGCAGAGGCCCAGGAAGAAACACTCCAGACACATGTCTTTGTAACGTGGGAGGAAACTAGAGCACCTTGAGAAAACCAACACGAAAGCAGGGAGGACATGCAGACTCTGCACAGAAGGCACCCCAGCTGATAATCAAACCGGAGAACCTCTTGCTGTGAGGGAACAACACTACTGCTCCACCACTGTGCCGTCCTTTGAAGCATTTTGCCTCTCTGCCTAATTCTCTGGTTTGTTTAACTGTGTAGGGGTAGAATTGGACTTCCCTCAGGGATTTTTCATGCATTTCTCACAACCGCAGTGGCTAACTGAAGTACTTATACATTAGCTGTTTAAACCTGCTACGTACGAATCTTGCTTCCCATTAAAGACAAATCACAGCATTAATGTGGACTGAAATATCTGCCAGTATGCAAGTAGTTGATCTGTAAAGCAGCAGAAAGAAGTTTCCATTCATGAAACATAAACCCTCATTGAAAAAAAAAAGCAATTGATAATTCAGACCTACTTCCATTTAGTCAAGCAAAATGGTTCTCTTATGACAACGCTTCTCAAAGAATCAGCTTTAAAAGGATCCTAGTCACTAAATTATCTTGCTGTGTCTATGAAACAGGCTAGCATTTCCAACAGAAGATGTACATAGCAAGGTAGTATTGACACTTCATAACAATCCTGTTTCTTTTTTATAACAGAAATGGTAAACACTTATTTTACTGTTCCAGTGATGGGAAAAGAAACCATATCACTGCTGCAGAGCAAAGGCTTTTTTATTACACATACCAAGTAATATTTGTATAGCTGATGTAATAAAACAGCCAAATACTTTCTGTAATCCAACATGTGACCCACCTCTGCAAATTCTGTATTTGAAATTTACAGAATGAAGCAGAGTGCAAAGAAATATTCAGCTTTATAGCATGCAGGTTATCTTCCTTTCATAAATGCTTAAATGATTTATCTAACCTGCACATATATGCATATTAATAGGATGAAATCAAGGCAATGACTGTTAATCTCATCAGCAATCTAATCTAAAGCAGAATGAACCGCGGTTGTTTTAGGAACTACTGCATGCAACAGCTCAGTATAGAATCGGATGTCTCTGCTGGGATTCTTTTTCCGTAGATTAAATAGTTACAACATTGCTGAAAGAAACACTCAAGTTCTTTTCAGTGTCATATGTACAGGCCTTTCTCAGTAGTCTCATATCCGAGAAGAAATGAACTGCTTTGTTTACATTTGCTTTCCAATTATTACTTCTGCTATCTTATTCACTTTTAACAACAGAGCAAATCTTAAAATAGAATCTACTGTGTCCAACAATAAACACTTCTGTGACTTCCAATATGTTGAAATTAGACAATTGTGTGCCTTAGCTCTGCATTAAGTAGTGCTTCATTTTAAATGGGAGTTAAAGTATTAAATGACTCCCTTCTACTTTATATATTCGGGGGGGGGGGGGTCATATAAAATTAAGGCATTATGGAGTATAGCATCTACTTTATCAGCTCCAACACGAGCTGTTTCAGTACCACTCGCTGCTGATCACTTAAGTCAAGTAAAACTCAAAATCTGCAACATGTTTTAAAAAACATGTTTTTGCATGGGTAAACCCCACCTCTACCCTCAAACACAGGGAGTCTGCCCCCAAACGCCAGGATTACAAATTTATTTATTTATTGACATTTGACTGCCAGGAAAGTCTGACTGAGTAGAAGCCCATTTTCAGCACAGGCCTGGGGAGAAAAACTCCAAATTATTACAAAGCATTTTAAGAACAATAATTTGTCGATCTTCAAAAATAAAACAAAAGTATTTGCAGTTCAAATAATTTTAACAAATTAGACATAATATAAAACATTGGTTAAGAATTGATAAAAGTTATGTGACAAATCATTTAATATTTAGAGAAATTCTACACAGTTTGAAGAGAAATTAAAATAAGTTAGTCTAATTCCAATATAAACAGGAACTGCATGTGAAGTGAGGGAAAAATAGCTTGCCATTATCTGAAGCTGTATTAACAGTATCTATATAGGTTAAGGAATAAGGAAGAGACTAGTCTGCCATTATCTCTAGCTTTATTGACAGTATCTATACAGGTTAAGAGATAAGGAAGAGACTAGTCAGCCATTATCTCTAGCTTTATTGACAGTATCTATACAGGTTAGAAGGGCAGTGCTAATACTATGGGAAGGACAAAAGCCATGTTGCACAGGGGATATGAGTTCTTCCTGTAGGGGATAGTCCATCAATTGTTTTTGAATACATTTTTCAAGTATTTTGGTGAGGGGAGATAAGATTGCTATATGTCTAAAGTTATTAATATCTGTTAAATTACCTCCTTTGTGCAGAGGGATAATGTGTGACTTTTTCCAGACAGGCAAAATGTGGGACTCCTCGATTGACCTATTTGTAAGGATTGAGACAGGATAGGCATTGCTATTGGCTGCTGTTCTTAGGTTCTTGTTTGATGGGTTATCATCTGAAGAAGAAGAGCGTGGTTTACATTTGTTTAAAAGTAGTTTTATATAGGATGTGGGCTCAAGTTTGAATGTAGTGATATGTGGCTTTTCGTAGGGTTGGAATTAGATGTTGAGGAATCCTTGGTTAGGGATGCTATACTATCTATAAAATAAAAGTTGAACTGTATTGCAGTTTTGAGTGGTGAGTTATCGGGATAGGGGTTTGGGTTGTATTTTTGGCCGAGATGCAAGATTTCTTTAATGGATGTCTGAATTTTTTTTATGGTTGTGTTTAGTATTATTCCGAAAGTTATTATAGTATATTTTTTCTCTTTATTTATTTGCTTTTTAGTATGATTCCAAAGCATTCTGAAGTTCTCAAGATATTGAGGTATTTTACATTTTTTCCATTACACACTTTTTCTCTGTCCTGCATTAACAATCTACTCTTTTTGTTTGGCAAAATTGTATTATTTGTTTTTAGTCTCTTCCTTCTAGGAGATGCAAGGCTTTTTAGAAAAGTTGTACTAAATTCATTTACAGCATCATCTAAGGGGAGGATTTTTAGGAAGTTCCAGTTAATAGATGATAGTGTGGTAATGAACATTTCTGAGTTAAACTTGGAAAGGTTGTGTGTTATTTTTTAAATATGCTGTTTAACTGGATGGGTGAGTTGTCTGGTCATATAGATTGGAAGATGATCTAGAATCTGATATTACCACCCAGTCTAATGGGAAATCTGATGTCTTTGTATAATGTGTGGGGATATTAATTAATAATAGGATCATAGGAAGTTACTAGGCTAATGGCCTTAGAGCCCTTACAAGCCTAGCCAAGTTCTACCCTTATTTCCACGAGCAGCAACTAGTGCCCCTGTCCAAGAGGGACACAGGTGGAACCCCTGGGATGACTGCATTTGAAGAGGGCAAATGAGGTACTCTGTTTGACATGAAGTGGGAGTCTTTTATAGGATCATAGAAATTGTTTGTGTAGGGAAGTTAGAATTTAAGTCCAACCAATTGCCATTCACATCACTTAGTAGTATTTTTTTTGTCGAAATGTTATGGATACCCCATGTAGGATATCTTCCACTATAGCTATATTGTCACCGGGGGGATGTAAAGGACAGTAATACATATTTGCTTATAATCATTTATTTTGAGGAAAACAATGAGAAGCTCTTCTGAGCTGAATTTTTGTATTAGTTTGCTCTAAGGGGAAATGTGGTAGGTGTGGGGAAATATTAAAGCAATAGCACCACCTTTCCTCTTTATACATTCATTACAGATGAAATAATAGGTATAACATCAGAGTGTTTATGCTTGGTTTAAGCCAAGTTTCAGTTAAAGCGAGAACATCAAGGTTATGTTGGATAATCCAGGCATGTAGTTCAGCAGTTTTATTTGTTATGCTTCTAACATTTATTGCAGCAAAAATTAGATCACCAGGGTTGAGAATTGGCTGTTGTTGGGTTAGAAAAGTGTGTGGGAGAAAATGATCTTTGTGCCCATTGTGACAAGTGAGGCCAGGATAAGGATGTATATCTCCTCCTAGAAGGATTTTAGTACATTATGGAATTATGCATGCTTGTTTTTTTGGAGAGGATTCTTGCAATTAATTTTGTTTTGGTTTGAGCTGAAGTGCAGTTAATCTGTCTATATTTGGAATAAAGTCGAGGGGCAATATAAAATAGGTTTGGTGCAATGTGTGGAGAGTGTAAAGAGGAAATATGAGTAGGTGGCTAGGACAGAGTTGGAGAGATGTTATGAGATATTATTGAGTCGTGGTAGGATAAGAGGCAGCAGAGTAGGAGGAAAAGAATAGAGGATAAGCTGAACAGTAGCATAATTAATTACAGGAATCTGAATTTATAGATGTCACGTAGTGGGAAAGTACCAATCAAGAAGCAAACAAGAAGTTGCAGGCAGCAGGAGATTCAGTGATGGAGGATTCTGAAAGCTGATAGAGGTTAGGTAAGAAGAGAAGTATTTTCTATAAAAGAAGAGAGTTAGATTGTCCTGGTATCTTCTCTGGAATGTAAGGGATAGAGAGGTATGAAAGGTTAGATTATAATGATGCAGTCAAAATAAGAAGAAATGAGGGTTTATTTGGGAGAGTATAAGATACAGTGTGGAATAGATAGGGGCTGTTAGGGTGGGTTGTGATTATAAATTAATATAGTCCAAAGCAGCATGGGAGGGAGAAAGACAGTTGGGCACAGGGCTAAAACTCAAATTGAGATATGGAAGTAGGAAGCAAGAAAAAGACGTGTAAATGTACTGCTTCTCAGGTCTTATTAACTTGGTAATATACCAAAACAATCAATCCCATAATAAATGCCCACATCGTTTTTTAAAAATATCTAGACTATACTTGTGTTTTAATATAATTTAGTATTCTATTGCATGTATTAGCTACTCTCTCAGAAAACCATTTAGTACATCTTCCATTCCTATGTAGTTTTGTAGTCAGATTGTTGATGCTTCTGTACTACTCTTTGATAACCACAAACATTCCCAGAAGTAATCTCTAGCTGTCCTACATACCTGCAGAAGGTCTCCTTTTAAATAAATATGTGATACACAAGTTCAGATACTTTAATTTTTCAAAATAACTTAAATGTTATGGATGCCCTTGGTATATTTCCACTGTACTCTCCAATTTACTCATGCTAGTTTTCTTACAAGGTTTCTATATTATTATTCCATACTCTGGTTTGGATCTGATATAACTTACAAACAGATGGTAGATTTGGCAGAATGTTTAAGATCTTTACCTCATACACACGACATACAGGGTTTGATTCTGATGCTGAGTCATTGTCTCTGTTTAAAAAGGCCCTTCATGGCAGTTGGCCTAGTATTCACCTAGGAACCTATAACAATTTCATTATTTCTTTTTTTCCCAGAAATCTTTTATTTTGCATTTCTCAATGTACAGAACAAACAAAGATCAAGCAACAACAACAAAACAATTTCTTTATTTCTGATTTCTTAGACTTTATAAATCTTTTTATACAGCATATAGTCTTATAATTATCATTAATCAACTGGTTAATATGATCAGAAAAACTGTGGGACAACCTGACTCTAACCTCGAATTTCACATGACTGATTATTGTATACTTGCCATGTCCTATTTTTAAGCCGTGAAGCTATCCATCTTAGCAAGATTGCAGCAATATGTCCATCTATCCATCCTCAACCCCTTTTTCCAATTTTTGCCCATGGGGTTGGGGTATCACTTTCAACAGTAACAATTATCTTGAGCCAAGGTTTATACCACCGGGTGGCTAGCCCTGCCATGGATTCTAATTTACTGATTAGTGTTTTGTGTGTGACCTTATCAAAGTCTGAAGATATGTCTACAAAAAATTTACATCACAACATACTTTTTCATTTATAACTTTTATAATATTATTATAGACTGTCATGTTACAGGTACCTATAGATTTGTTTTCACCATTTGCATGCTAATATAACTTTTTGAGGTTACGTTTGCATAGTTCTTATTCAATATAATTTAATTTATTTTCAGTATCTGAAGTTACTTGGATGTTACTAACACAATTTAGTACCCCTTTTGTGGAGACAATCTGTTTTCCATAAGATTTTGTAAATAAATATATAATCTGTTCTGTTTGAAAATACATTTTAGAATCTACACACAGTTTTTTGATTTGTATGTTTTTACACCTAACATCCTATGTATCTATAAACAGTTTCCTATTATGCTCAATATCATTATATACATTTTCTTCAAAAGTTTTTGCGATTGTGTTTTACACCATGTTTAATTTGCCTTTTCAGTTTATTTCAGTTTTCAAAGACACAATTCAGCCTCACTTCCACTTCTTGTATTTCATAATCTCTCATTCATCTTATTTAAGTAGCTTGGTATTATGGAAATATATCCTTCTGACCTTGTGTGCCTAGATCCTGATGTTAAAACATGTTTTTGCATTCGGACTATTTCCCCTTTCACAACTTGAAACATTCCTTCTCCATTTTTTGGTTGACTGCATCTCTACAATTAGTTTTACATACTGACTGTTTTACGTCCGTATAATCTGTTATTAATCTTTTGTGCATCGGTTTAGATATTAGTTTGGCAGAATTATCTAGCAATAATTTAATCTTTAAAAGCCCATGATAACTGCATATCAAGGTGATAAAACTTGACATGAAGTAGTGATTATTTTCTTATAAACACAAGTAATGTCAAGTTTGTTCCGTTCAGTGGTAGGTGTGATAACAATCTGCAGCAAGCATTGCTCCTGATTGTAGATTGTAAAGAACTTCCTTATCAATGCTGCAAAATCAATATTATTCAGTCTGCTTCTGATAAATTTAACTCCCCATTTATTATATTTGTAAATTGTGTTTCATGCAAGAAATGTATGATTTCCTCTAGGTATTCAGCATTTGATTTTTGCAGTCTATACACTCCAAAAATCGGAATCTCTTCAAGGTTTGTCTTTACTGTCACAGTTACACAATCTATAGTAAATACATGCATGCCCCAAATTAGGTTTAGATGTTCTAAACACTTCCACTTTTTTTTTAAGTAGGCCGTTTTTTCATGTTGTTATTTGCCCGTCCCTACCTAACACTCCTTTCTAGATGTGATTTGTGAAAATGTGTTCTAACACCTGTACAAATTATGCTAAGAGGGCTATATATTTCCTTCTAACTATCAATGCGTCCTTGAAGATAACATCATTTGTGCCAACATGAATAAAAACAACTGCAATACTTTCTTACATTAAGCCATTCTATGGCTGCACTCACGGCCTGTATATTTGATTCTTGCAAGGATAGCAGTATTTGATGTTCATTATCCACTCCGCAAATATAGGCATCAGTTCCTGTAATAACTGAATCTCCATTTACCAGCACATCATTTCTGACCATATCTGAAGAATCGCCCACTTCTAATTCAGTAATGTTTGCTCTATCAGTTGTGACAAAAGAACAATCTTCATCACCAGTAGTCTTATATCGTTTGCAAGTGTACAATTCTCTTTTAACCATCTTTTTACACCTACTGTCTGAACCATGTTGACAGATTCAGTCAAGCTCCAATGTTCTTTATTCCTTCATCTTGAGTTTGGATTTCTTTCTTTTAGCCTACACCTTGCCTGCCTTTTCTTCTACCTTACTTGTTGTAAAAAATTATGTCTTTTTTTAGCCTGAAAGTTTTCTGATAGAACAAGAAAATCATTCCCTGTAATCTCTGTCACATTACAAAGCAGTGTCATTTTCAATATTCGTTTTGCATTACAGACAATGAATTTATTTTTCTTCCTGGTGGTCTGTCGTAAACTTCTCCTTTCTTTCTTTCTTGTATTTTTGTCTACAAGTTTTGAATTCTCAGATTGCTGAATACTTGTATCCTGAATTCCAAAGTTGTCATTGGTCGTACCATATTAATAGAGTTCCAGTGATCTTTATTGACAATAGACACACCTTTAGCTAAATGTGTTCTATCTGCACTTTGCTAACACTATTCGTCTCATTAGTCAAGTCATTATTACTAAATGTGACACAACAGTTTATATAAGGTGTGTCAAGTGCAATCGCCATCAGTAAGTCTAGATTTACTACAAATAATAATAAGGAAATCACCCAACTTTTGACATGAGGAACACAAGTCTCCAATGTTATCAGGTGTTACCGTTGTATATGCACAGTGTTTAGCACACTAGGCAAGACACTGTGCGTCAGCAAAGTGATAACACTGTACTCATTTAAAGAATCTATACGCAGCTACAAGCAATTTAAAAAAATTACAAGGAAAAAATTAAAATCATTGACAACAGGTTTCAAAGAAATTAAACCATATAGCAATTTAAGTCAAAATGAGTCAGGAAATCAAACAAATAATATACAAATAAAGATTACATTAAGTGCACTGAGCTAAACTTGTATTGGGGGAAGCAATTCATAAAGTAGTCACTCTAACCTACTGCACCATTTGTGCCAGTCACACTAAAACACTGGAATCCTTTATGTTGCACAAGAACGCATGCAACAGCTTCTGCTCATTATCTGTCACAGCTGCATCTCGTTGGTAGAATCAGAGGTAAAAATAACCCCTCTCATCCTGTATTCCATTCTCAGTTAAAAAGCTGCCTCCAGAAACTTGATAAATGCCAGTGCCTCTCATCCAATCAAATCATCTGAGCTCTGCCTCCTATACCTGCTATGACAAATAAAAAGCTTTACCACTTCTTTCTGACTTCCCTCTGCTCACATCACTCTCCATTACCTTTCTTCACTCATCCTTTCATTTAGTTATCAAGGAAACGTCTTACGCACTCCCCAAAAGCAGGCTTACATTAGCAGTGTAAACAACTGCATCGACTTCTCCATATATTACTTGCTGATTATGTTAACATCTGTCGTGTTGTGTTCCACCTTGTCTAATATATCATTCCTGTTGTGTATTTTAATGCACTTGTACTTTTTTCCTTTTATTTTAGTTCATTTGTACTCTCATTTCTTCTTCCCTGGCCTGAGACTGTAATTGGTCATGCGTGGTCAGACTCAGTGTTCTGCACTGGTTAGCAAATGTTAAATAAAACAAATCAAATTGTGGTGAGGAAGAGCATGTAAGGGATCTGCACTATTGCAGTTATGTAAGACCAATTTGCTGCTCTCACAAATTACAAACAATAAAATGGAAAAATCTTCTAAAAATGAAAGAAATTACTAAAATGACTTAGTTTGCTGGACATGTAGTGAAAATGTAAAAGCTGATTTGATACGCATGTTTATGGATTATGAAAACTTAAATGCATATTGGAAAGAGATAAGTATATTTTTAAGGGGTTATGATCTGATAAATGTTTGTCTTTAACTAGATCAGCAATACTAATAAATGTCAAAGCAAAAATGGGTTAAGCTCTCTTGATAGTTGCTAGAAAAGTTATTACAAAAAATGGAAACCAAACTCAGTTCCTACATTCAAAGAATTTTTAAATTTATCAGCAATACTATGCAAAACTGAAAAAGAACTGATCAGAATAAGATCTATAAATTACATTAAGACATCTAATGGTTGTGGTAACCTTGCAATGTTGCCTATTGAAATACCAAGACTGTTAACGTGTTACATGTATAAGATCACCTTGATGATTCAATGTATTCCTATCATTGTATAACAATATATGATGCTGAATATTTTTCTTTCTTTATATATATTGCAAATATGTTAAATTAATGAAAAAATTTCTTTAAAAACTAAAAATGAAAGAAAAAATGTCCCCTTAAAGCCAAGTAGTATATTTTGAATGCATACCTTCATGGAGGGGGGAAAGTTGGTAACGATACATAAAAAAGTATGGAATATGGAGAGTGAACCCTGTAGAATGCCCTTAGGGTACTCGCTGGCAACAGCATAAATTCGCATTTTGAACCAGAGGAGTGAACTGGAGTGCCAGCAGACCCAGTAAGGACAAGAGGTACAGGGATAGGTGTCAAAATGGCAGTACAGGATGATAAAAAAAAAGAAAAAAAGAATTAGTCCAATTCCAACTTCTCCTCACAATCCAGAGCAAAAGAAACTTCAGTGAAGAGCCTAGACCTGTGGTATAGATGGATAAAGCCATGACTATGACACAGATGCCCTGTGTTTGATTAGTGGCATTGACACTTTAGAGATCAAGAGACTGGGCAGGGAAGGATATGGGTGATTGGCTGGCATGCCTACCCTCAAGGTAGATAGGGAATTAGCTTGGCTTGCAGCCTTGGTAACACTTATAGATGTATAGGTGTATCACCTGGACCAGTGACCCTAGTTAGCTTGCACCATGGGACAGTACAGCACTTATTTGGGATTGGCATATGTGGTTCCCAGGATGCATCATCTGTTAAACAGCTATGACAATGCTAACAAGCCATCAACTGGTGAAGTTAAGCAGGTGGACCAAATCACTACTGAGCAGATGATGTTATCTTCTCCTCCCAAGGGCATGAACAAGTCAAAAGAATAAAAGGGGGATCATGGAGCTCGAGAATGGGCCCCCAAGTTAGGATGAAAAACTAAGATCAGGGAAGGTTTGGAGATGTGCAGTAAAGCACAATGTAAAAGAGAAGACTCCAGCCATAGTAATGATATTTTGAAAAAAAAAACTAGTTCTAAAAGACAAGGCAAGGCATTATATTCCTTACAACATAATAGCAGTGCTGCTAATTCTACAACACCAGAGGTCTGCGATCTATGGCTTAGCAGCACTGTAAACCTTTTATGAAATGAGAATCGAGGCTTCTGAAAGGTCACATACTTAGCTCAGCCTCAACATACAAAGAACAGCACCAGAACATAGCAGAAAAGAAGAAGCATGCATACTGGCATCATGATCAGTTCTTAAAATGGCAACCTACCACCAAAAAGATACCTAACCTTTTGCTTATAAGGACACGGTATTAGAGCCTTAGTAAGAAATGTTTAAAAATAAATGGATATATCACCACAGGTGTATAAAGAGAGGGGTTAAATGCAATCTTAAGATGCTGTGTCCCCTCATGTCTAGACTTAAAGGTAACTACTCGTTTTTGTCTATGCTGTGCAAGAATGCATTTGTTAAATGGAATTGAATGAAGAAGTTAAGCATCACAGTCTAACTATATACTTCACTGATGTAGTGAATGTACATTTTTATATATCTATATATATATATATATATATATATATATATATATATATGTGTGTGTGTGTGTGTGTGTGTGTGTACACATATACATATACATAAATAGGTAAACTAAGAAAAAGCAACACAGTAAAACATCAGTCGACAAAAAATATTGACATGTTACTACCCATATGCACCAAGCAATAACCTTGATGCATGCAAGGCTAAAACAAAAAAAGCAAAAACATCACTTTCTGCATGGATCAAGCCCCTCTGCACACACCTTTCCCCCTCACCTTTGCTAAATTTTTATTTTAACTCCAAAATCATGTGGTACTGGAGAATGGTCATATTCCTCCACCACAGTAACAGTGATCTAACACACCTTTCAGCCATATGTCGAATCTGTGGGATTCAATAAACTCTGTGTAAGATTCACACGAAGCCTACACAGAGTTTACATGTTTACATTGCATGTTTCCGTGGTGAGCAGCAGCGGTGATTACATATTCATGCTGCACACCACATTTAAATGTAAACAAGCATGGTTTCATGGCTGGCAAAAGGTTGCCAGACAGGAAACTGTATAAAGCAACATGAATAACAAATTTGTTTACAGTAGAGCAAACTAGGTTAGCGGGATTGCTCAGAATGCCACAATGATTTCCAGGGTTTATCATATAGTAATGTACATGGTCCAAACACAGTACAGGACAGTGTACATAGTGCAGAGTATTGTGAAATCCCATTCCAGGCATTCCGTACAAATGTTGTGTAAATAATCTGTAAGGGTGCATGGACTGCCATTTAAATAAACACTCAGGACAGACGCGTGTATTGAATAGGGACACACAGATGAATTGTAGGAATAAACACAGGGAAAGAGGAGAGGTGAAACACTGTAATGAATAGCAGATGAGGGCATGTAAATGGAAGACAGTCGTAGCAGGAATAGTAATCATATGTCAGCATGTACGGACTGCACAGTGAAAATGTGTATTATGTGGCAGGTAGATAAGGTGGCATAACAACGGAGAAGATGTTTGTGAAATAAGTATCCTGATGTGAACAATGCAGAGGATATCTATCAGGGATGTTATATACAACCGGGGTTGAGTGCATGTTGTGAAACTGTGCAAACTAATTTGCCTGAATATGAGTGTAATGTCAGCAGAGATTGCCAACAAGTGGGACACAGTTACAGGCTCATGGACAACAGTAAAAGAAGCACACAAAATCATGGACAATATCAGAATAATACCACCATTAATCCCATGTCTCTGACACAACATATGTGATTATGAGTGATCATAGATGGTTCTGCATGAACACACTTAGACAACTATTATGACATGTCAGCAATCTATGAGGTAATCAAGCACACCGTCCTGACACTGTAACATCTGCTGGAGGTGTTAGGATGGACACTGCTATACCTGTATGTGACATTATGATCCCTACAGGCTAGTGGACTGGTGCACATGGCATATATATATATATATATATATATATATATATATATATATATATATATATATATATATATAAGGAATGTAACCCATGCCATCAATGTTGTCAAACAGCTAAGTATGTACTGTGCCCATCACTGGAACAGGTATCACACATGCATCTGGTGTAACACCTTGATGAGCGTTCCGCTCCATCAGACAATAATGGTTATACAACAAAAAGAATGCCTAGGTATAACCAATAAGATGTGTGACACCTCACTGTGGCAAAAAAGGTCTCAAAGGTGGTACACTTCAGTTACACATCACTAGAAGATGCGTAAGGAGGTACATGAAGAAGGGTGCATTGTACTCAGTTATTGGTGAGATGAAGGCTATGAGTTATGGAGGTATTATGGCATTTGATGTGGATGTCCTGCACATACTCAGTAGTTGTGTTACATACAAGGGAGTAGTCACCATTGTGGATATATGCTGGTGGACATTCCATATACCATCTATCCCGGGACACAGGTCACATACCAATTGGTCTGTTTATATGGTGTGATGTCTACATTATCCTTGGGTTGTGCATTTGTTTTCATACTGTAGCAAATGCCCCCATGTTTCTGTTTCATCTCATGTGTTGTAACGGCTGTGGCAGCAATCTGTAGTGTGTGTTGATACTGTCTGTATTATACTAATATCACAGCTGGATTCAATGATTGCCCACATTCTGTACTCTCCCAGACAGCTATTTGGACACAGGATATGTATGTCATTCTTGAAATCTGTGACTTAAGTAATGGACAGAAAATGGCCTAGCAGACAGCCCTGATGTTTGGACCTGATCACTGGACCAGAGATATAGTTCAATTCACACATTTCAACATATTTAGATGCCGCGTATGTGATCCAGTGGTCTACCTGCTTGGTGATATAGGTGCTTATGGCCTCATTTCACAGTGTAGAGTGAATACCTCAGTGAGGATTTGAATCAAATGCCTTGGTCTGGTCATATTCCATAGAATGATAATTGTCATCACGCATGCCCTTGATGACCTCCTTGAGGACATCTAACAGATGTAACAGACATGGATGCAGCATTAACAACTCACACATGTATGTTGCACACAGCCTGGATATTATTAGTGTTCATTTAGAAAGGTCCATGATGACATGATGGTCTACCTCACAGTTGAGGAGAGTCAGCATGTGTCTATACATGCAAGCGTCAGGTGCTGCCTCCCCCAACTTGCATGTTCCAAAATACCCTTCTATAGCAACATAGTCTGTATGAAGGGTGTGTTGAAGTTTGTACCCAACCATGTCAGGTAAGTTTATGCTCTGAGTCACACTATTGGTGATCTGTGATGTTGTCAAAATCCATTGATTCTGTGTGATAGGCCTGGATGAAGGCAAGACAGTGCACACTGCCTATCTTGATCTGGCCTAGAGAATGGACACAATCCCTCACTCAGGTATCATTTAGAAACTATCCCAGATGGGGATTAACCTTTATGTCACTAGATGGTTAACCAACTGGCTCACCAACAGAACACAAACTGTGAAAGTTGGTGACTCAACCTCTACCAGTAGAACTGTCACCACTGGCATGCCCCAAGGATCTGTGCTTGACCCTTTACTGTTTGGAATCTATTTCTTGACAGTCCAGGCTAAAATATTTGGCCTTTGGCTTACCGTGTTTGCTAATTCTTGCATGTTGTGTGCAATCATTGAGTCCACCAATGATGATATACTACAGGAGGAGCTAACACAGAGTCCACCACTGATGATAACATACTATAGGAGGGGCTAACACAGAGTCCACCAATGATGATAACATACTATAGGAGGGGCTAACACAGAGTCCACCAATGATGATAACATACTACAGGAGGGGCTAACACAGATTCCACCAATGATGATATACTACAGGAGGGGATAACACAGAGTCCACCACTGATGATAACATACTACAGGAAGGGCTAACACATAGTCCACCAATGATGATATACTACAGGAGGAGCTAACACTGAGTCCACCAATGATGATAACATACTACAGGAGGGGCTAACACAGAGTCCACCAATGATGATAACATACTACAGGAGGGACTAACACAAGAGTCCACCAATTATGATAACATACTACAGGAGGGGCTAACACAGAGTCCACCAATGATGATAACATACTACAGGAGGGGTTAACACTGAGTCCACCAATGATGATAACATACTACAGGAAGGGCTAACACAGAGTCCACTAATGATGATAACATACTACAGGAGGGGCTAACACAGGAAAATGATTGGTGATAAAGCCACACTGTCTACAAATAAATGCAAAAATGTGTCTTTATTTTGGCCTTCTGCTAATTGGAATTCCACACTAATTACGACATTGACAACACTCCCACTATGCCGAAACCCAGTGGTGGAAGACCTGGGAACACACATAGATAGAAAACTGAACATCGACCACTAAATGTCCACAGTGGTATGGAAATGTATGTTGTGCACCTCATAAGTCAGGTCATGGTTTCCAGATCTGAGGATGATATAATAGCACTGTACTCAAACCTCGGCAAAACACTAATAGAGTATAATGCTACCTTTTTCATGTACCTCACCAAACACCTACAGAAGCTAGGGAGACCACAAGAGTTTCTTACCAAGAAAATACAGAGCTTACAAATCATGTCTTGATGTATGTAGATAGACTGAAAGCCCTGTCACTGTAATCTGCATTGTATAGGATGAGGTGACTTGTACCTGGCCTACAGGCCAGTCTCTGACCCTGCATGATGGGAATACTGCACATCCACAAATCAGCTATAGCTGATGACATCAGCAGAGTCTGGTGAGAGGAAAATGGTGATACCAGTGTCCCAAAATGTTGGTGTAAAATTCCCTCTGTAATGTCAAGCAACTACATAAAACACACACACACACACACACACACACACACACACCAGTTGACTGCAGTGAGAACAGAACCCCTACCTCTGTATTTAAGGCAAGTACCATAGCTCAAGTCTGATTTGGAGAGTGTCAGACAACAGTTTTTAGGTGATGACATCACCAGTGTCTGGTGAGGAGAAAATGGTAATACCAGTGTCACACATACTGGTGTAAAATGCTCTCTGTAATGTCAAGCAAGTGCACAAACACATACACACACCCCTTTTGACTGCAGTGATATCAGAACCCCCAATCTATCAAAGTAAACAGACTAGAGAACTCAGTACTTTACACAAGTGCCACAGCACAAGTCTGACTTTTACAAGGCTGTAGGACAACCTATAGTGGATGACACCAACAATGAATGTTGGAGGGAAGATGTTGGGAGGCATGCATGAAATTGATGTGTAGGCATGTGCAAGTGTCAAAATAATGGCAACCCATGGGATTGGAGTGGTAACTGTATGATACATACTTAGGCTCCTCTGACTAGATAGACACACACACATGCCTTGCAGTTAACTGCAGTGAGAATAGAACCTCTACCTATCTAAGTACATAGACTAAAGAGCCCATTATTTACACAAGCACCACAGCACAAATCTGACTTTTATGTGGCTGCATGATAACTTATAGTGGATAACATCTGCACTGGATGTTAGAAAGAAGATGTTAGAAGGCCTGCAAGAAATGGATTTGTAGACACGTTCAACTCTCAAGATATTTCAAGTTCTGTATGTTACCAGATTGATGAGCATGCAATGTGTAGTATTTGGTAGTTTGGTTTCAATGTGCAGCTATACTTTAAAAGGCAGCTTTGCAAACCATATGCAAGCAGATATCAACATTGCTACAAGTATTGAAAAATCTGAATGTGTATTGCCATTCTTAAGATGTGCATGTTATATAACACAAATTTGTCATTAATTTATGTAGTGTAGTTGATATATTTGTGAACAAGTACAGACCAGGGTTACAGTGCAAGGGGGAGGTAACAAATGGCTGCACTGTAAATATGTGACATTTTCTTCGATAGGGCCTTCATTGTTTTCTGATTCCTCATGTAGTTTCATGTCATGAACATTAAATGGACAGTAAACAAAAATAACACATGTCCACTTTACAACTGCTGAGCAGCTGGTTTGCTCAATGGTTGGCAAAGTGTTTGTGCATGCAAGATACACATTTCTACTGCTTTCCCTGTTTGAGTATAGTTAAGAACTGCAAAATGTATGCCTCATTGCTAAAATTCTAAGAGTATTCAGGGTATGAAACACACCTGCTGCTTAGATGACTCTGTGGCAGCAGGTGTAAATGCACTGACACATTTCTTTTTCAGCTCAGATGATATAGGGTTCAAATCCAGGTGTATGTAATACTTTTAAATAAGTAGTGACAATGCAATGAACTTATACTTTATATTATTTTCACCGTGTGTTACTGTATGTTGATACAACACAGAGTGTTTAGGCAGTATTGTGTGGAGCTAACTACACCAAGAAAGAGACATTCACTGTCTCTTGGCATTGGTGCATGATGCCAAACTCAGTGCAAACATAGAGACCAAATAGGGAGGGGCTCCATTGTTTTTTTTTCTTTTTTTGGTACTCATGTGTGTTGTCTGGGATTCTATTTTTTGACCAGATTATAGGTGTTAAAATGGGGTGTATAGGAAAGTGGTGAAATGAGAGAAAGTAGGGGGAATAACAAAGGGAAAGCAATATAGGAATGTGCAGGAGGGAGGTAGGGAAGAACCATAGCTATCCACTTCTTCAATAGTGTAAAATGATAATATTTAGAGACTATTAGCTGAATTTGGACTGTCACAGAGGGGTGACAACAATGCAATCATGTTGTATAGCCAACTGGACCAAACCAAGTGTGTCAAAAAGACATGTGTGCAAAATGGAGAGCTACGTATGGAACAATATATATTTTATGTGGGACAGGTCCCTATTTTTGTTTTTTACTTCAGTAAGATAGAAATGCTGGATAAGGGACGTTGGTATTTCTGGGTCAGATAAGTTGGGTAGGTGAGGAAGTAAATGGAAACAAACAGGGCAAACAAGACAAGACAAGACACAGGGATGATGACCACACAAAAGGTTGGGGAACAGCATGACTGGGGTGAGGGAGGGGACAACACAAGCTGATTAACATCAAACATTGAGACAGTGAGAATCTAGTCCTCACCAGAAGGACTGTCATCACTGGCCCCTTACTCCATTTGCTTCTGAAGTGCTTGATGTATTCTCCTACAGACCATGAGGGAGAACATCCTTTCCATCCAATGTAGGTGTACACCAATGGTGCAGTACATGACCCTATGCACCAACCCTGGCATCTCCTGGCAGGTGATGAAATCCCCACCTCTGCTAGTACTGCCAGAGGGTAGCACAGCACCAACTGCTGGGGTAGTGCTACCTGAGGGTGCAGGCAGTACAGGGGCAGCAGAAGGAGTATTGCCAAGTTGGATCCCAGATGTGTTGGGCATCAATGCTGGAGCCAGTGGAGTGGGGGCAGGCTGACCCGCTGAAGGTGGACTACCTTGCTATGCTGTAAAGCACTTAATGATTTGTTACACATGGATAACATGGATACATTTTGATGACACATAACAGAAAATAAAAAAAAGATGAGGTTTGGGGTGAGAGGAAAATAGACAGATAAAATTAGTCCCATCATATCTGACATACACTTCATTATCACAATTATACAACTATTTTATCTGAAGTATTAAATTTAAGTACATGTCCTACAACTACAAACTATAATTCTGGATTGCTCAAAGTAATCCTTGTAATGTGTATATATTTCACATGTGGCATTACTAGCCTAGTACTTGTTATACAGCAGGAACTTCTTATTGTAACATGTGTTAATGTCTGTTATGTACTTCACAGATAAAGATTCTAGTTGTCTATTGATGTACTATGTTCTTCATCTGTAAATATGTTGTAAGTAATTGCTATGTTAAATTGTTAATCACTATGTAATCCAATGTAACTACTGTCTGTTTATTTTAACTGTGGAGCATTTCTCCCCGGGCCTCTGCTGAAAATGGACCTATGTCCAGTCGGACACTCCCGGTCAACAAATGTAAATAAATAAATAAGTAAATAAATAAATGTGCTTGGTCCAATTATACAGATTACATTTAACAGCAGGACATTTATGCCACTTGTTTAGATTTTAATTTATATAATATTATTAAAGAATTGCAGAATTGTATAGTTGTTACTTGTGGTATTTGAACACACAACCTCTGACTACAGTCCTATACTTGACTCCAAAAGTTGGTTTGTGCCACAGACGTATGCATGCATACTTGCTTTTATGGTTAGGATATGCATGCTTATTTTGTACTACATTACAGGAAACAAAAACATCTATTTTTAACTTTTCAAGCTACATAATGCTTCTGTTGTGCTGTATACATACCACATACTTCCCTAAGTCTCTCCAGATGATCAGCATGCGCCTGCCTGTTCAACTCAATTTTAGGATTGGCTGTGAAAAGACAAGAAAAGAACAGACGCGCATTATACATACCAGTCTTACCTAGATTTAGCTTTCTATGTTTATAAATTGTCTTTATTAGCATACTTACACAACTGTGAGATGCCACTAGTTTGAAACTGAAGTGGTGCCTACACTGTTCTCCAGTGTGGGATGCCAGTTGTACTGGATACAGCCTTAGCCAGACTAGTCCAAGTCTCAGACTTGTACTGGGAGCCAGAATAGTCACCCTGCAGAAGCCTTTGGCTGTGGCACTTTACCAGGAGACCAGTAAATATTCAGGACTCCTGAACACCCCATCTCTGCACCCTACATTGAGCATCTTCCCCTCTAACATGAGCTATGTCTAATCCCAAAAATAGAGCAATAGCAAATAATGATTTCCAACCAATTACTTTTATTGCATTTACTGGTAGTGTGCAAACCCAAGAAACGATGCCAACCACATTTGCACAATGTTACATAGACAGTAAAAGTGCTAAGCAGGGAGGAAAGCAATATTTGAAACTGGAATGTTGATCTGACACTTGTCATCAGTTTGAGGGGTGTCTGTTGCTGTAACTATTGGGTGATTTAACTTTGCTGAGTGTGGGCATGAATGTCCTGACCTGACACATGTTTGGTTTTATATACTGCTAAAATTGATTTTTACAGTGTGGGATCTAAACCTATGATTAAGGGGCAAAACATTTTCTTCCACAGTGGTGATTTATCATCTTTGCCACTGAATAATTGCTTCTCAGACATAGTCATGAATCATTGAGAAATACAGATGACATATTAAGGTGTTAACCATTCATGTGTGTGGCCTGACAATGTCCTTGTATACACATTCATTTGTGTATGTGGCTTATTTAAGTATGAAGGCCATTCAAGTCAAGATTACAGAATTACACTTACAGAAACATAGTAGATAGTATACCCTCCGGCATACATCTGAGCCTTCAAAACACAGTAAGGGTGTCTACATGTAATTCATATCAGCTCCACTATTTATAATTATGTATAAAGTGTTACAAGTGATATTTAATAGAATGTGAAATGGAACAACAGTAAAAATGTCTGTACTTTCCTGTATTAGAACCCAGGACCATGTGGATGGCAGCATTCCACTTACACCTATTGCCACAGGAATATTGAAATAACACTTGCATATTTTCCTGTTCACTACTATAAACTGGACTGTCACAATAGTAACAATATATTGCATTCCTGTATCAGCACCCAGAACCATCTATACTACAGCCCTATGCTTACACCTGCTGCCAAAGAAATGGTTATATATCAGTTGCATAATTCCCTTTTCATTCTTAAGTTCTGAGTGTTAGCTGCTGTGCAACACCCCTTACCGTGTTTGCATGGTGCCAAACAGAATTAATACAATGTATCCATTTTAAACTGTTGGCTGTCTGTGTCCTGTCTGCAGGTGTCTGATGGCTGCAGGTGTTGGGGAAGCTTGCTAACTGCCAACATCATTTAGCAATGTTGCACAATGGAAAGCAAAAAGTTCAACAATGTACCCTTTTTGACCTTTACGCTGTCTATGCCCTGTCTGCAGGTGTTCTGTCTGCTTCCTATGTGGGCCACTAGTCCAGGTTTACATACCGCTAAGCATCATGCAAACAACATAAACACAGCATTCATTGTGTACCTCCATTTTCCTTGTTTGTGCTAAGCTGTGGGCCACAAACAAAAAAAGGGAAAAAAAAGAAAAATTAGGTGAAATGAAGAAAAGAGATCTATTAAATAAACAACACTACAAAATTTATGTTGGTACACATGAAATATATTTACACAGGTCTGGATTAGAACTCTCACTCCAATGGACCTTCAAAACACAGTAAGCTCTAATGTATCAAACAACTAAAAGTTTTAGATATGCAAGCAATCAAAACAAGATACAAAATTCCACAACAGGACTGACTAACTTTACAGAGTATTATGTCATATTCGCAAGATTTAAGTAGAATAATTAACAATTCTTCATTTAAAGAAATACCAAAATTTATGAAATACATATATGAAATCATATATAATGACTTTGACATGGGAAGCAGTATTTCAAAATTTTACAAAATATTGATAAACTGTAAAACAACACCCAAAACCTCATATTGGAAATATATAACAAAAGGACATTCAATACAGTTAACTGAAGATATTAAAACAAATATATTATTATCAATAAAATATACATCCTTTACACAATAATGGAAAGCTTTTAATTTGAAATGCTTGCATAGAGCATTCTTAACCCCAGGCAGAATCAGTAAAATTAGTTCTTCCATAAAAGGAATATGCTGGAGCTGTGAGCAAGTACACAATGCAGACTGGAACCACATTTTCTTTGATTGTGTTAAAATTAAACCATTTTGGAATGGTATTAATAACTTTCTACAAGATTTATTTAATGAATCATTTTATTTAACTAAAGCTCTTGTATTATTAAATGTGAACAAAGGTCGTCATTTGAATAGGTCAAACATGTATTTAGTATGGACTATACTTGCAATTTCAAGGAAATGTATAACAAGAAGATGGAATACCAACACAATACCAACTTTGGAAGACTTCTACAGCCTACTGAAGACCACAGCATTATTGGAAATTAAAATTAAAGAACTAAGAATTTATCCAAAGCCATTTATCAACAACCCTTAGAGAAGAGTCTTATTGTTGATTGACACCATACAATAATTGATCAGACACTCTGATAATGGATTGGACATACTTAAAAAAGTAACTGTATAAATTAAGATCTGTTATTGTGTCAGGCTAATGTAAATAGTGTACGTAGTTATTTAGGATGTTATATATAAATACTATGGAATTCATTCAAATGTATTTGAAAAATAAAAGAAACATTTTTGAGAAAAAACACAGTAATGGTGTCTTATCCCTCTGCCACATAAATAATGTTGCAGCAAAGAAATAAAATCATTGTGCAAACAACCAACTGCAACATCATCCACAGTACTAACAAACATATGACAGCTATTTGTACATGTATTAATTTAATAAGTAGTGCACTGAGTAATCCCACAACCATTTCTGACTACTGCTTGCATAAATGCAGCTCTGTCTTATCTCTGTGTTTGTTATGCATTCTTGTCTTATCTGAGCACAATCTGAGACATGCAGTATGTAAAGCATTCTACATCATTGCCTGTAAAATGTGTGAGGATATTAAATGGCAATAATATACAGTTGTCAAGAAATTAAAGGGCAGTTGGATGTTACTGACAGAAGCTGTGAAATGTGTGCTGCCTACTTACATTTAAAACCTTGATACAATTACTTCTATACTTTGTAAGTCTAACATGGCTGACAAACCCACTGGAAGTAGAGGAGTCTGAATTGCTGTTGTGTTTTCCTTCTCCCTACCAGTAATCTTTCACAGTTGCAATCCATTAGCAACAAACACTGAGGAAGTGCCCGCCCTATGTTTACATCTGCAAGTATTTGGGATTATGCAATTTTAATGAGTTCACACCTCATTTGCATCTTCACTGTGCTCACAGCCCTGAAGCTACACTACAAAAAGGGAACCATGTAGTTGGAAATGTGAAGGTGAGATGACTTGTTTATGTAGATAACACAGAAGAAGATATTACGTTGGGATTTATGTACACAAAAGACTACTGATCTTGATAAGGTATACTTGCACTGAGAATGAAGTGATTGTAGAAGCATTTAGGTGGCATGGTGCCTTTCTTCTTGAAAGAGGACATGGGGATATGCTTGGCAGAAAGCAAATTTGGCAGATGATAGTGGCTGATGTATACACAATAGGTGGCCAGAGTAGGACACATGATCAGGTGCAACATAGGGCCACTGGCATGATTTCATTGACCTGGAGGACAGCAGCTGCAGTGGCCAGTGAGCAGATGGCTACCAGGGTGGGCCTGCTACAAAGCTACCACTGACACCAAATGAAGAGTTCCTGTCTACTGTCAGGCATCCCGACAGCTCCCAGGAAAGTGCAGAACAGCATGTCATTGACATTGGCGCTACTGTTTCAGGGAGGACAAGTATACCCCATGAGGTGCTTCCATGTAGGCTTACCTATCTCAATTGTTAAACACTTCTTGTATAGTAAAGTATTGACAGAAATACTTAAGTTCTGTTTAACATTAAATTTCTTTGGGGGGGAACAGTTGTAGATGGATACATTTAACAACACATTCTGGTTCATTACATATGGGCTTGGGGTGGACATGTCATCAACGTTCTTGCTATAAGTATTGTTAATGTACATATAAAGGGTAAAAACTTTTAACCCCATGTGTTACTGGTAACGATGGTGCCCTTACCTTTTGCTTAACTTCTTCCAGGAACACCCAGCATACAATCACCTGCACATGGTAAGCCAAACTTTTTTATGCCAGTACTGAGGAGCAGTTCAAAGAAATATCTCATTTGTGATGTGGGTGTCAGGACTGTTGGGTTTATTGCTGCACTTCCTGTAATAGTGGCAGCACTGTTAGTTTGATAGCATATATTGGACTATAGTAATGTAGATATTATTTTCCTGTGTTTGTTGCTTATTATCACAAGTGATCCTAACAGTGGAAGAGTGGAACTCCTACCACCTGATGCCAGAGTATCAGCAGACTCTGCTGATTATGGTGGCCAAACAGAGGCACAGTCAGGGGGTGCAGAGGTTGAGTCTGACACTGAGGTTGACATTTAGCCATCCCCGTAATTCCATCTGACACAGCCAGTAGGCCTATGCCTACCCATTCCAGTGAGTTCTCAGATATTGGACAGGTGGAAGGTGAGACACTCAATCAGGGCAGTGTGGTTACTATGGCTTCAGTGCCTGTTGACTCTGGCCATAGCCAAAGTGTGGGTGAGGTGCCATCCAGGAGGGTCATTAGAGGTGCTCAGAGAAGGCCTGCTGTCCATCTTCGACATGATCCATTTGTGTCTTCTCATGCCACTTAATGTATGTTTAGGGCCATCATGGAGGCACAGGCATGTTCCAATAGGTTCTCAAGAGAAATTCTTAGGGTTGTAGATGTGGCATAGTCTTACATGTATGACTGCCTCCAATGTGTTGCAGATTCAATGGATCTGATGAATGACACATTGGAATGGGCAGTGTCTGTGAAGGAACATCTGCTGGGAGGGGAACAGCATGCATATGGGCATAGGTCAGCCACATCATCTGATCTTAGCCAATGAGGCCATGCCCAATCACACTCCCCTAGTAGCACAACTTTCACTGCTCTATCAGTGGTTGAGTTGTCCACACCCAAATGTGGCATCCCATGGGTTCATGGCCCTGGGCATCCTTGTGAGTGGACTTTGTCCACCAGACATCAGTCACATTTATATAGCAGCAGTGCATCTGACTGTGGGTGTGGATGTGCCACTGCAACTCCTATCAGAGGCATTTCTCATGGTAATGTATGAGAACGATGAAATGCCATCTCTACTATGCATGACTCACACCTGGTCCAACATACCAAGATGTAGAGCTAGCACAGAGCTTGGCTGTCTTCTTGCAGACACGTACACACCAATTTCTCCTGGTGGGTCCATACAGACACACACCCAACAGTTACATGGTTTAGCCATGAAGCTTAAAGCTCATTCTGTCTCATTGGCCATTTGTTACTTTATCCAAATGTCTGCCTGCTTCTCTTTCTTACTCACACACACTTGCTTACCTTTTGTGCCAGCCTAGGCTTCCTGCCCCCCCACACAACACCCTGTGCAAGTGATGATGATTGTGCCATATCCCTGTTTTCTATCTTTTGGATTCAGGGATACATAAGCTTTGTGTCTAAGGCTCAGAATGCATAGCTGACTTAGTGCTTAGTATATCTGTGTTTGTGATGTTGTTTTGCTAATTGTACTTTTGACATATTTTGATCTTAGACAGACAGCTGATAGAATCAAACAGTTTTTTGCATCAGTATTTTTTAAGAATCCTCTGAGGGTTGTGAAGTCTGAAAGTGAAATGTGTCTCATTACTTTCCAACTTCTTTCTTTGATGATTTTCCAGTACAAAAAAGTGAGACCAAACTCAGGACATTCAGTAACCATCAGTACTTTTGAGAGGGTTGAATGTGTGAATCCTTGATGCCTGAGGACTTTACTTGATATATACATAAGTCTCTGTTATCACATGTTAAAGTCATTTCTGTATACATCACCCACCTACTGCTTACTTACATTACCAAGTAACAACATGTAAGGATATGCCATGCATTTGTATTATTATACAATTCTGTTTTTAATATTCCAGGTTCAACACCTACCTTGTAATTACAGCAGTTGCAACAGTTTTAGTTCAAGGCTGACTCTGTCTGATTCTAGCTGTACCCAGCTATTACATGGGGAGGTAAAGGTTTTGAGAGTTCCCTGCCATCAATGTTACTATATGCATGTGAGTAGGATGAAGGTTTTAGCCCCTTAGCTGGTTAGTGTGTGTGCCATAGTTTGCCTCTTAGCCAATACGAGGGCATATTGAGCATGCCTACATCTGCCTACAACCACAGCAGCTGCTAATTCCCCCTCTGAGTCCTCACATGCATGTGGCTGTGGTGACCTTACCATTGGTGGTGGGATGTGTGCCCCTTCCCCTTGTTGATCCTGCTGAAGCTGCTTTCTCAGGATGATGATGTGAAGCATGGCACAGATGGTCAAGATTTCAGTACATGCACATGGATTGTACTGCAGGGCTCCCCCAGATGTGTCTAGCACTTGAACCATGACTTCAGCAGCCCAAACACATGCTCTATGACATTTCTGGTTTAAGCATGTGCCTCATTATAGTGTTCTTTAGCAGGTGTGTGTGCTTTCCTGATGGCCATCATCAGCCACAGTTCCAGTGCATAACCTGCATCTCCCAGTAAATGACCCCATGGGATATCACCCCTAGTGAACATCTGATACAGCTGGGAGGTGTTCCAGATATGTGAGTTGTGGTAACTGCCTAGGTTGCCACCACACACATTCAAGATGATTCTCTTAACACTACACGTGACTTGGCAGTTAACTGAGTGGAAGCCCTTTCTATTTATATAGACCTTTCTCTGTTCCCCAGGCGGTGCCCTGATTTTTATCTGTGTAAAATCTATGGCCTCCAGTACCTCAGGGTAGTGTGCTACAGGGTAGAACTCCTGCATACTGTGGCCCTGTCCTCAGGTGTTTGGGGAATATATATGTGGTCCCTGTCATGTTGGAGCATAGCATTCAGGAATTGATGGGAGGTTCCTGGATGCTGATACCTGTGACACCCCCAGCATGTCTCCTGTTGGTCTCTGAAAGGTTCCTGTAGCTAAAATTGTAAGTGCTACACATACCTTTGTCTCCACTGGGATGGACTCCCCTCAGTTTGCCCTGGGTCTGAGTTGAGGATGACTAGGGTTACAGAGATCCTGTAGTATGTCTCTGTCTACCCTGTAGTGTCTACATTTTCCACCTCATGCAGATTGTGATAAGTTAACTGCAGTCTGGAAACTCTTCTCCTCCTTGGCCTTGGTCTGGTTGATTAGCATACAATTCAGCTGCTTAAGCTGTAACTAGCATACCAAATATAAAACAGTGCACTACCATGTGCGTGTTGTGGTGCAACCTTCTTACCATTTCCCCATATATATATATATATATATATATATATACACACACACACACACATATATATATATATATATATATATATATATATATATATATATATATATATATATATATATATATATATATATATATATATATATATATATATATATATACATATGTGTGTGTGTGTGTGTGTATGTTGTTAAAGTGAATCTGAGTAATGAATGGGTTCTTATCTCTGGGAATATAATTGGTGCAAACGAATTACAACAAATGAAGTAATGGGAGTGATTCAGTATGTGTGTACAGTACTGCTGGGGTTTGGAAGGGTTATGCTATACTGCAATGCATTTCATCTTCTGTTTATTGAGCCATAGGTGTTTTTTTTCTAGATGAGTGATAGTATACATATTTATTTATCCATGTGAGCAGCAGATAGGTGTTTTTTTTCTAGATGAGTGATAGTATACATATTTATTTATCCATGTGAGCAGCAGATAGCCTCCTCAGTATGTAGGTTTGAAATGTTTGTGTTATATTTGATTTGTTTTTCTAGTTACATTTTACTTTAATTTGCAGAATTTATTTTTGTTTAGAGTACAATTCAGTTGCATTTCTTTTTGTGTGGTGTATTTGTATTCAGTGGATGTATGTTTAAGTACATATGCTATAGATGACTTAATGGTCTGGATTCATAAAGGTTTCCACAAAGTGTACACTATGGGTGGCACAGTGGTGCAGCGGTTACCGTTGTTGCCTCACAGCAAGAGGTTCCCCGGTTTGATTCTCGGCTGGGGTGCCTTCTGTGTGGAGTTTGCATGTTCTCCCTCTGTTCATGTGGGTTTCTTCCGGGTACTCCGGTTTCCTCCCACAATCCAAAAACATGCGTCTGGAGCATTTCAACCCAGGCCTCCACTGAAAATAGGCTCTGTCCTAGTTGGACTTTCCTGGTCAACAAATGTTAAATAAATAAATGTGTACCATTAGTGCAAACTTTCTGAGTGAAGAGACATCACAAACACTGTGGTAGGGCTGTTCATGAATTCAGAAAGTGTAGACTTTGCGGTATGCTTTACAAATCCTCAGTTAGAGTATACTGTCTGAATCAAAACTGATAGAAATTGCCAGAGCTGACAGCTTCCTGAAAGTGATATGCTTTACAAATCCTCAGTTAGAGTATACTGTTTGAAACAAAACTGATAGACATTGCCAGAGCTGACAGCTTCCTAAAAATCTTTACCTCCACCTCTTTGTTTCAGTTACTTTATCTTCATTCTTAAAAACACTTCACAGGGCTAGCTGTACAAGGCTGTCAGTCAGTGTAAACTTGAATGAAAATGAATGCAGCCATTTTGTTATGCTGTTAATGTCTTTATTCCTATTTATACAGAATCTCCAAGGCTACTGCAATAGGCCTACAAGGTGTGGATCATTGCTTCTCCCTTACCTGAAACACAGAGATCCTGGGCGGGCAGGAATGGGAGAAAATACACATCCCTTTCTCTTGCATTTAGAAACATACAGCGATAATCTGAATAAGAAGGAAGGCATATGGATATTTTTTCTTTTCTGTTCCACTTGCCATGCTGTGATCAGCTCTGCTTTAATTCTACTGGAATTGTGTGACAACTGTAGTTTTGAGGCTATGACTCTAGGTGGAAAACAGCAATTTTTTTCCCCCATGCCAAATTATATAACTATTTTAGCCCTAAATTTCAATATGTACTTTTCACAGCACTTCATAAATATGCATGATGGCAATAGATAGGTCTATTGCAAAAGGTGATTTCATAATGACTGCAAAGGTGTATTTAAAGGGATCTATATCAGTTGATCAAGTTTTCAGAAACTCGAACTTCACATGTTCGAGACCATATGATCAAGCTTTTTAAAACCCAAAGCTTTAGAATGGAGATCGCTGTACAGTCAGGATCAATAAATTTACCCTTTTACTCACTGTGGTGCGATCTCAGAGTTGGTGTATATAATTTGCAGGGGGTGTGAGGGGCACAGGGGGCTTGCACCCCTGCAAAATGTAAAAAAAAGGTAGATTTTTGTGTTTTTGTGCTTTTTTTTTTTTTAATGTTCAAGTTTTCAGAAACTCAATCATAGGGTCTCGACTGTATGAATTTCAGGTTTCTGAGAACTCGATCATCTGACATAGACCCATTTAAAGTAGTTGATGAGCATTTCACTTTTCCTGTATACATAAAATCATGAAATGGAAGCGTACGATGTACTGAAAACTTGGTGCAGTTTTACTAGGAAAATGATAACTGTCATAAAACATTAAAAAGCAGTAAATGCTTGTGTGCACATTTGGAAAATCCATATTTTATCCCCAGATGTTGTTGTTATTATTATTATTACTATTAATACACACATATTAGATTTAAAACTAAAATAATACCTGTACCTTTAAATATGAATGGTTCTGCAGTGAAACAGAAACTTGTTCCACATATTTCACAAATCATCTCCTACTGCAAATGTCCATTGAGCACTAAGCATTGCTTCTTGTCAGATGTAAGTCTTTCCAAGTAGTAAAGCCAATTTGCAAAGAAATTGTGTGATTGACTTGTTCATTTTGTTAAAGTTGCCTGACAATATTTCGCTTCAGTAGCAATCAGCAAGGAAGTTCAGAAGACAAGGCATCACAGATGGAGAATTTCTGAAACACTGTTGTCTTTTATTTGCATACATTAAGAGAAATATGTAATTGTTCACCATATCCAAAGTTTCAACCATCTACAAATTCAATGATTATACATGCAAATAAGACAATATATGAAAACATTGACTGTTTAAAATATAATGCATTGTATTCAGTTACCTGTTGGTTTGATTGTTCAATTCTTTTCTTACTTGCCTGGTATTTGAATTTGCATGCATACATGCATACATTCATTTATTTATTTTGGAACTTGCTGAAGCCTCATGAAGCTGTATTATATCTTGCAATATTGTTAATCTGTTGTATTTGTTTACAATAAAAATAATGAAACACCAGTCCAGTGCAGAGAACATATTTTCTTATCTCTAGAAGAAGGCCATGTGCTGAAGTGGCCTTTGGTTCAACTGGCATTGCAAGCAATGTGTAAGACATCTGAAGAATAACCCGTGACCATTAGTAATGTTTTTACTACATTCTCATACAGCAGTCACAGACAATGGATCTTTGGTAAAGAGGATATCTATCGAATAACACTCGCTTGTTTAAAAACAAAGATGCAATTTAAAGTGTAAGAATGCAATTTACCAATCAACTAAATACAAACCAAGTTTATGAAATAAAGTCAGCATATATTTTCACATAAAACTGCGTCTCAGATTATACCAATATGAAAAAAAAACGTGTTTAAAGTGTGTATGTATAAACTTGTAAATGCACAGCAAATGGGAAAGAAATCATCATTGCCTTATAGGGGTGTAAACTTTAAAATATACTTAGTGTTATTGCGATTATTCAGACATGGGGTGAATGTCATTTAATCTTACTTGCTGTTGTAATTCATGTTTTTTTTTCAAAAACTGGGGCAATCACTCCTTCTACAGTCTATGTTTATTTCCTTAACAATACAAAATGTTAACTTCTGATAGCCTTCATAGGACAACCTGTGCTTAATAAAAGCTCATTACTCATGCCTTTATTTTTAAAGACACAGTAATGTTCAAAACTCCAATGTAACAGTTTCACAAACACACATGCCTGCCCACATAAGCACAAAAGTGTACACACACACACACACACACACACACACACACACACACACGCACACACAAAATTCCCAAACTAGCCTTCATATACTGCCTTAAGGGAAACACAGCCCACCAATGTAACTGACTACTGCTTCTGTGTGTGATTGTATAAACACTATGTTTGCTGTTAAAAAATCTGTGTATTTTAAATTAATGTTTAAATGCATTAAGGAAGAAAATTGTCCGGATTTATTTCCTAACACTCTCACTGCAAATAGGTAATCCATTATTCTTATAGTTCATAGGTAGGTATTAGGCTATCGGCCCAAGGGCCTAAGTAAGCCTAGCCAGCAAGGTTTCCGGGCTTTTTCCAACCAAGAAAGTTATTTTCTTGTGCCCCTGTCGAGCAGAGCCACAGAAGTGATCCCCGGGGTGAATTTCCTATTTCCCATCCACTTATCAAGATTTTTTTTGAAAAGTGCTAATGAGGAATTCTGCTTGACATAAATGGGTAGTTTTTTCCAGGATATGGGAAGTCTCTGGGACAGCAATCTATCCCTCCATTATGTTCTGTTTACTGTGGTGACAAGATTTAGGTCCCTAGAGCATGTAGATCAGAGGGATTGGGATTTCTTTAGGTGTAGCATGTCCAACAGCTCTGGGTTTGACATAGCTTTGTATGTTAGGCAGAGATCACCTCAGGTACTTCTGCGGCCATTCCAGCTGTTGCAGATGTCTTGTGAAGTACATACCAAAAGGGGTGTTGTACTCTATAATGGGTCTAATGAGTGATGAGTAGAGGGGAACAAAGACCTCTTTTTTCCTGGATGAGAACCCTGTTGTGATGAGGTATATCATGTAGAAGGATTTCTTGACTACTGTGGCAATTTGATAATCAAAGGGGAGACTACTGCCCACATGGGTCCCAAGGTCTCTTATCACACATTCTGCGTTAAGTAGATGCCACCTATTTGGTAGTTCATGGGTACAGACTTTTTATAAAAGGGGTTGAAAATGTACTTTTTGGCATTGAGCTTGAGGCCATGGTTCTTACACCAGGCATCTGTCTCAGTGAGACCCTTCTTTAGGATGTCCACATCATTTGGGGACTCAACTATGGCTCCTAATTTACAGTCATCTGTGAACTTCATTAGCTAGAGACCTTCTGTGTTAGCCTGTACTTCAGAGAAGTAGATATCAAACAGGAGAGGACCCAGGACTGAACCCTACGGTACTCCACTTGTCACTGGGTTGACATCAGATTTGGAGTCTGCAACTTTTACAGTGTGGGTTCTGTCAGTGAGCCAATTGGTAACCCATCTTGTGATGTAGGGATTTATACCTAATTTAGTGAGTTTATCTATAATTCCAGAATAGGGGATGGTGCTGAAAGCCTTGGCAAGGTCAAGATAGGCTGTGCAAACTGCATTACCCACATCTACAGCTTTGGTAACTGCTTCAAAGAAGTCTATCAGGTTCAGGAGGCAAGATCTGCCTTTCAAAAACCTGAACTGGGTGGGGTCCAGAGTTTGGAGGTTACCAGTGTCTTTGTTTATAAGTTCCATGATGATACGTTCCATGGCCTTACAGACCAGGCTCATCAGGCTAATAGGGCAATAGTTCCCAGGGTCCATGGTGGCTCCCCTTTTGTGGAGTGGAATAACTGTTGCTGTGCACCATTCAGTGGGTACAAAGCCTGACATGAGGATATGATTGACTATGGTGCCTAGATGGGGAGCCAGTTCATTCTGAAATTCGTGTAAAACACAGCCTGGGATGTTGTCTGGTCCCATGGATGCTGTGTTCTTGGCTTTAGAGAGTGCAGTTTTTACCTGTGTAGTTGTGATTACAGGGACTCTGCATTCTTCCAGTATTGATATGGGCCCTTTAGGGGGTGAGAGGGGGGTAAAGTTACCACTGAACCTATCTGCCAGGATGTTGGCAATATCAGTTGGTTCTGTAATTTGTGTGTCATTGTGCTGTAACTCAAAGCAGATCTGGGTGTTGCCATTTAGATAATTGACATAGCTATAGAATGCTTTATTGGTTGTCCTTAGAATCAGTGGCAATTTTATTTTCATAGCTAGCTTTGGAGGATTTTTATGAGGGATCTCAGCTTCTTACTGAGGCTGACCAGGCAGTTCCTCCACTCATGGGCTTTTACTCTCTTTTGCAACAGTTTCTTCCTTCTGTTGGAGAGTTTGTTTATGGCAGGGGACCACTTTTTTTGGAGGATAGCGTCTTGGTTCTTTTAGGAATAGCATGATCCATGCACTTGTGTAAGTGCTTATAGAGTGCATTTGTGTAAGATTTAGCAGTCATAACTGTATTGTCCTTCTGCATGGGTGTCATGAAGTTTGTCACGTCTGTCTTAAGAACCATGAAGTTGACTTTGGAGAAATTTTTTACACTGGTTTCCTTATTGGGGGTGAAGGTGGGATGTGGATATCTAGGGTGATTAGCTTATGGTCGGATCTGACCAACGAGAAGTTGACTTCAGGTGCGGAACATCGGTCACTCATGTTGGTAATGATTAGGTCTAGGATATTGTTGCCCCTTGTGGGGGTGTGGATAAGTTGATCCAGAGCATTGGAATTTATGAATTCCAGAAAGCATTGAGTGCAGGAGTTGGTACATGAGTAGTTTTTCCAGTTAATGGTGGGGTAATTGAAATTGCCCATTATCAGGGTGTTTGGTTGAACCCTAATATTTTCCAGTATATCTAGAAAAGAGGAGTGGGATTCCTGAGGCATGGTGGGGGATCTGTAGCAAGCTACAATTTGGATTGTAGTTTTGCACAGAGTTAGTTGCACTTGGATAATCTCGGATAATTATGCTGAGCAACTAGCCTGGAGGTGTGGATATCCTTAATGAATATGGACACATCTCCACCTTTCGTGTTTCGGTCCAGGTTAGTTGGCCGAAAAGTGTGTAATGAGTTAAGCCTGGTAATGCAGGGGTGCTCTCTTGCGCCTTGAACCAGGTCTCAGTCACTGCACAGATATCAATGTTCGCCATTTTAAGGAGTGCCTCGAGTGAGTGCATTTTGAGGTTTAGACTTCTAGCATTGAGTAGCATTACCCTCAGTTTGTGCTTGCCTGTACCTGTTAGGGTGGTGAATTTGTCATTTGAACCTTGCCTAAAAAAGGCACTATAGGGGCAGCAAGAGCCTTAGCCAGTATCTGGAATCCCAGGGGCAACAGGTGCAGTCCATCTCTGGCAAAGCATCGTGGTCTATCGACCATGTTGTCCCAGGCAGACAGATACTGGTTCCTCTTAGAATGACTCCAGAAGCTTAGCCAATTGTTGAAGTCAATCATTTTGTCCTTGTACTGTGGTATCATTCTAGGTGATGACAAGATGCTACTCAGGGCCAGAGTCATACCTGCTTGGGCTACAGGATCGGAGGGCTCTTCTATGTCTCTTTTCATGTAGTCCACGGAGGTACATCTCAGGTCATTCACACCAACATGGACAATGACAGAGTCATATTTGTACTTGTTGTGGAGTGACCTGAGTGCGTGGGTTATGTGGCAGATCCTGGCACCTGACAGGCAGCTGACCATAACCTTCTCCTTGTTTAGCCTGGTGAGTGGGACATCAGTGTGCCTGACTATAGAGTCACCAGTGACTAGTTTGTTGGGTACGTTGTTTTGCCTTATGGGCTGTGGTTAAATGGCACACTGAGTCTGTGGGCTATGTGTCATATGGGTTGTGTTGGGGGTGGAGGTTGCCTGCGCTGCTTTGGAGGTCTCTGGGCAGATTATTATTGAGAGCCTCCACAAATGTTTTGGAGAGAGCGTTGTCTCCAGTTTGGCTAGATAAATGCATTTCTCACAAGTTGCAGTGTTGGGTGGTAGGAGGAGAGGGTTGTCTGTGTACATGAGCCAATTGCTACATTGCCCCAAGATACCCAGATTCATCAGGTAGAAAAGAGAGAGCACCAGCAACTGACCCTTGGACATGCCTGAAAAAAAAACTTTTTACCTCTAGACCAGTGAGAAAAGTAAGTACAGGAGCTGCTTTTCCTCTAGATAAGTGAGGAAAGTAAGTACTAAAACTGTTTTCCACTAGGTAATGAGGAAGGTTGAGTGTTGTAGTAATTTGCAGCTTATTTAGTGCTTACAACAAATTAGACATGAGGAACTATTGTTTACCCTGCACAAACATGTTTTACTGCACAGCACTCCACTTCAGACTAACACAAACATGCTTTCTTAATTTTTGTTTTTCTTTAGAGCTTAAAACAAATAACCACAGCTTATTATTTCTGTTTGTAATGCTTTCACATTAAATGTTCAATATAGCATCTATGGATCTAAAGCTCTGGAATTATGCCAGAAATCATGCATTTGATCTCAAAAATTGATTTGACAAGGTAACTAAACGAATCATCTTCTTTAGACACTGAAATACGCAATGACAAACTTCAACACACTAGGCAATATGATCAGTAATCATAAAGTCTGGGCCCAAATTATAGGTAAACACTATATACCAACATGAAGTCTCCTACAAACCGTGAACATTTCACTATATACCAGCATGACGTCTCCTAGAAACTGTGAACATTTCATTATATACCAGCATGAAGTCTCCTACAAACCGTGAACATTTCACTATATACCAACATGAAGTCTCCTACAAACTGTGAACATTTCACTATATACCAACATGAAGTCTCCTTCAAACCGTGAACATTTCACTATATACCAACATCAAGTCTCCTACAAACCGTGAACATTTCACTATATACCAACATGAAGTCTCCTACAAACCGTGAACATTTCACTATATACCAACATGAAGTCTCCTACAAACTGTGAACATTTCACTATATACCAACATGAAGTCTCCTACAAACTGTGAACATTTCACTATATACCAACATGAAGTCTCCTACAAACTGTGAACATTTCACTATATACCAACAAGAAGTCTCCTACAAACTGTGAACATTTCACTATATACCAACATGAAGTCTCCTACAAACTCTGAACATTTCACTATATACCAACATGAAGTCTCCTACAAACTGTGAACATTTCACTATATACCAGCATGAAGTCTCCTACAAACTGTGAACATTTCACTATATACCAACATGAAGTCTCCTACAAACTGTGAACATTTCACTATATACCAACATGAAGTCTCCTACAAACTGTGAACATTTCACTATATACCAACATGAAGTCTCCTACAAACTGTGAACATTTCACTATATACCAACATGAAGTCTCCTACAAACTGTGAACATTTCACTATATACCAACATGAAGTCTCCTACAAACTGTGAACATTTCACTATATACCAACATGAAGTCTCCTACAAACTGTGAACATTTCACTATATACCAACATGAAGTCTCCTACAAACTGTGAACATTTCACTATATACCAACATGAAGTCTCCTACAAACTGTGAACATTTCACTATATACCAACATGAAGTCTCCTACAAACTGTGAACATTTCACTATATACCAACATGAAGTCTCCTACAAACTGTGAACATTTCACTATATACCAACATGAAGTCTCCTACAAACTGTGAACATTTCACTATATACCAACATGAAGTCTCCTACAAACTGTGAACATTTCACTATATACCAACATGAAGTCTCCTACAAACTGTGAACATTTCACTATATACCAACATGAAGTCTCCTACAAACTGTGAACATTTCACTATATACCAACATGAAGTCTCCTACAAACTGTGAACATTTCACTATATACCAACATGAAGTCTCCTACAAACTGTGAACATTTCACTATATACCAACATGAAGTCTCCTACAAACTGTGAACATTTCACTATATACCAACATGAAGTCTCCTACAAACTGTGAACATTTCACTATATACCAACATGAAGTCTCCTACAAACTGTGAACATTTCACTATATACCAACATGAAGTCTCCTACAAACTGTGAACATTTCACTATATACCAACATGAAGTCTCCTACAAACTGTGAACATTTCACTATATACCAACATGAAGTCTCCTACAAACTGTGAACATTTCACTATATACCAACATGAAGTCTCCTACAAACTGTGAACATTTCACTATATACCAACATGAAGTCTCCTACAAACTGTGAACATTTCACTATATACCAACATGAAGTCTCCTACAAACTGTGAACATTTCACTATATACCAACATGAAGTCTCCTACAAACTGTGAACATTTCACTATATACCAACATGAAGTCTCCTACAAACTGTGAACATTTCACTATATACCAACATGAAGTCTCCTACAAACTGTGAACATTTCACTATATACCAACATGAAGTCTCCTACAAACTGTGAACATTTCACTATATACCAACATGAAGTCTCCTACAAACTGTGAACATTTCACTATATACCAACATGAAGTCTCCTACAAACTGTGAACATTTCACTATATACCAACATGAAGTCTCCTACAAACCATGAACATTTCACTATATACCAACATGAAGTCTCCTACAAACTGTGAACATTTCACTATATACCAACATGAAGTCTCCTACAAACCGTGAACATTTCACTATATACCAACATGAAGTCTCCTACAAACTGTGAACATTTCACTATATACCAACATGAAGTCTCCTACAAACTGTGAACATTTCACTATATACCAACATGAAGTCTCCTACAAACTGTGAACATTTCACTATATACCAACATGAAGTCTCCTACAAACTGTGAACATTTCACTATATACCAACATGAAGTCTCCTACAAACTGTGAACATTTCACTATATACCAACATGAAGTCTCCTACAAACTGTGAACATTTCACTATATACCAACATGAAGTCTCCTACAAACTGTGAACATTTCACTATATACCAACATGAAGTCTCCTACAAACCATGAACATTTCACTATATACCAACATGAAGTCTCCTACAAACTGTAAACATTTCACTATATACCAACATGAAGTCTCCTACAAACCGTGAACATTTCACTATATACCAACAAGAAGTCTCCTACAAACTGTGAACATTTCACTATATACCAACATGAAGTCTCCTACAAACTCTGAACATTTCACTATATACCAACATGAAGTCTCCTACAAACTGTGAACATTTCACTATATACCAACATGAAGTCTCCTACAAACCGTGAACATTTCACTATATACCAACATGAAGTCTCCGACAATCTGTGAACATTTCACTATATACCAACAAGAAGTCTCCTACAAACTGTGAACATTTCACTATATACCAACATGAAGTCTCCTACAAACGGTGAACATTTCACTATATACCAACATGAACTCTCCTACAAACTGTGAACATTTCACTATATACCAACATGAAGTCTCCTACAAAGTGTGAACATTTCACTATATACCAACATGAAGTCTCCTACAAACTGTGAACATTTCACTATATACCAACATGAAGTCTCCTACAAACTGTGAACATTTCACTATATACCAACATGAAGTCTCCTACAAACTGTGAACATTTCACTATATACCAACATGAAGTCTCCTACAAACTGTGAACATTTCACTATATACCAACATGAAGTCTCCTACAAACTGTGAACATTTCACTATATACCAACATGAAGTCTCCTACAAACTGTGAACATTTCACTATATACCAACATGAAGTCTCCTACAAACTGTGAACATTTCACTATATACCAACATGAAGTCTCCTACAAACTGTGAACATTTCACTATATACCAACATGAAGTCTCCTACAAACTGTGAACATTTCACTATATACCAACATGAAGTCTCCTACAAACTGTGAACATTTCACTATATACCAACATGAAGTCTCCTACAAACTGTGAACATTTCACTATATACCAACATGAAGTCTCCTACAAACTGTGAACATTTCACTATATACCAACATGAAGTCTCCTACAAACTGTGAACATTTCACTATATACCAACATGAAGTCTCCTACAAACTGTGAACATTTCACTATATACCAACATGAAGTCTCCTACAAACTGTGAACATTTCACTATATACCAACATGAAGTCTCCTACAAACTGTGAACATTTCACTATATACCAACATGAAGTCTCCTACAAACTGTGAACATTTCACTATATACCAACATGAAGTCTCCTACAAACTGTGAACATTTCACTATATACCAACATGAAGTCTCCTACAAACTGTGAACATTTCACTATATACCAACATGAAGTCTCCTACAAACTGTGAACATTTCACTATATACCAACATGAAGTCTCCTACAAACTGTGAACATTTCACTATATACCAACATGAAGTCTCCTACAAACTGTGAACATTTCACTATATACCAACATGAAGTCTCCTACAAACTGTGAACATTTCACTATATACCAACATGAAGTCTCCTACAAACTGTGAACATTTCACTATATACCAACATGAAGTCTCCTACAAACTGTGAACATTTCACTATATACCAACATGAAGTCTCCTACAAACTGTGAACATTTCACTATATACCAACATGAAGTCTCCTACAAACTGTGAACATTTCACTATATACCAACATGAAGTCTCCTACAAACTGTGAACATTTCACTATATACCAACATGAAGTCTCCTACAAACTGTGAACATTTCACTATATACCAACATGAAGTCTCCTACAAACTGTGAACATTTCACTATATACCAACATGAAGTCTCCTACAAACTGTGAACATTTCACTATATACCAACATGAAGTCTCCTACAAACTGTGAACATTTCACTATATACCAACATGAAGTCTCCTACAAACTGTGAACATTTCACTATATACCAACATGAAGTCTCCTACAAACTGTGAACATTTCACTATATACCAACATGAAGTCTCCTACAAACTGTGAACATTTCACTATATACCAACATGAAGTCTCCTACAAACTGTGAACATTTCACTATATACCAACATGAAGTCTCCTACAAACTGTGAACATTTCACTATATACCAACATGAAGTCTCCTACAAACTGTGAACATTTCACTATATACCAACATGAAGTCTCCTACAAACTGTGAACATTTCACTATATACCAACATGAAGTCTCCTACAAACTGTGAACATTTCACTATATACCAACATGAAGTCTCCTACAAACTGTGAACATTTCACTATATACCAACATGAAGTCTCCTACAAACTGTGAACATTTCACTATATACCAACATGAAGTCTCCTACAAACTGTGAACATTTCACTATATACCAACATGAAGTCTCCTACAAACTGTGAACATTTCACTATATACCAACATGAAGTCTCCTACAAACTGTGAACATTTCACTATATACCAACATGAAGTCTCCTACAAACTGTGAACATTTCACTATATACCAACATGAAGTCTCCTACAAACTGTGAACATTTCACTATATACCAACATGAAGTCTCCTACAAACTGTGAACATTTCACTATATACCAACATGAAGTCTCCTACAAACTGTGAACATTTCACTATATACCAACATGAAGTCTCCTACAAACTGTGAACATTTCACTATATACCAACATGAAGTCTCCTACAAACTGTGAACATTTCACTATATACCAACATGAAGTCTCCTACAAACTGTGAACATTTCACTATATACCAACATGAAGTCTCCTACAAACTGTGAACATTTCACTATATACCAACATGAAGTCTCCTACAAACTGTGAACATTTCACTATATACCAACATGAAGTCTCCTACAAACTGTGAACATTTCACTATATACCAACATGAAGTCTCCTACAAACTGTGAACATTTCACTATATACCAACATGAAGTCTCCTACAAACCATGAACATTTCACTATATACCAACATGAAGTCTCCTACAAACTGTGAACATTTCACTATATACCAACATGAAGTCTCCTACAAACTGTGAGCATTTCACTATATACCAACATGAAGTCTCCTACAAACTGTGAACATTTCACTATATACCAACATGAAGTCTCCTACAAACTGTGAACATTTCACTATATACCAACATGAAGTCTCCTACAAACTGTGAACATTTCACTATATACCAACATGAAGTCTCCTACAAACTGTGAACATTTCACTATATACCAACATGAAGTCCCCTACAAACTGTGAACATTTCACTATATACCAACATGAAGTCTCCTTCAAACTGTGAACATTTCACTATATACCAACATGAAGTCTCCTACAAACTGTGAACATTTCACTATATACCAACATGAAGTCTCCTACAAACTGTGAACATTTCACTATATACCAACATGAAGTCTCCCACAAACTGTGAACATTTCACTATATACCAACATGAAGTCTCCTACAAACTGTGAACATTTCACTATATACCAACATGAAGTCTCCTACAAACTGTGAACATTTCACTATATACCAACATGAAGTCTCCTACAAACTGTGAACATTTCACTATATACCAACATGAAGTCTCCTACAAACTGTGAACATTTCACTATATACCAACATGAAGTCTCCTACAAACTGTGAACATTTCACTATATACCAACATGAAGTCTCCTACAAACTGTGAACATTTCACTATATACCAACATGAAGTCTCCTACAAACTGTGAACATTTCACTATATACCAACATGAAGTCTCCTACAAACTGTGAACATTTCACTATATACCAACATGAAGTCTCCTACAAACTGTGAACATTTCACTATATACCAACATGAAGTCTCCTACAAACTGTGAACATTTCACTATATACCAACATGAAGTCTCCTACAAACTGTGAACATTTCACTATATACCAACATGAAGTCTCCTACAAACTGTGAACATTTCACTATATACCAACATGAAGTCTCCTACAAACTGTGAACATTTCACTATATACCAACATGAAGTCTCCTACAAACTGTGAACATTTCACTATATACCAACATGAAGTCTCCTACAAACTGTGAACATTTCACTATATACCAACATGAAGTCTCCTACAAACTGTGAACATTTCACTATATACCAACATGAAGTCTCCTACAAACTGTGAACATTTCACTATATACCAACATGAAGTCTCCTACAAACTGTGAACATTTCACTATATACCAACATGAAGTCTCCTACAAACTGTGAACATTTCACTATATACCAACATGAAGTCTCCTACAAACTGTGAACATTTCACTATATACCAACATGAAGTCTCCTACAAACTGTGAACATTTCACTATATACCAACATGAAGTCTCCTACAAACTGTGAACATTTCACTATATACCAACATGAAGTCTCCTACAAACTGTGAACATTTCACTATATACCAACATGAAGTCTCCTACAAACTGTGAACATTTCACTATATACCAACATGAAGTCTCCTACAAACTGTGAACATTTCACTATATACCAACATGAAGTCTCCTACAAACTGTGAACATTTCACTATATACCAACATGAAGTCTCCTACAAACTGTGAACATTTCACTATATACCAACATGAAGTCTCCTACAAACTGTGAACATTTCACTATATACCAACATGAAGTCTCCTACAAACTGTGAACATTTCACTATATACCAACATGAAGTCTCCTACAAACTGTGAACATTTCACTATATACCAACATGAAGTCTCCTACAAACTGTGAACATTTCACTATATACCAACATGAAGTCTCCTACAAACTGTGAACATTTCACTATATACCAACATGAAGTCTCCTACAAACTGTGAACATTTCACTATATACCAACATGAAGTCTCCTGCAAACTGTGAACATTTCACTATATACCAACATGAAGTCTCCTACAAACTGTGAACATTTCACTATATACCAACATGAAGTCTCCTACAAACTGTGAACATTTCACTATATACCAACATGAAGTCTCCTACAAACCATGAACATTTCACTATATACCAACATGAAGTCTCCTACAAACTGTGAACATTTCACTATATACCAACATGAAGTCTCCTACAAACTGTGAACATTTCACTATATACCAACATGAAGTCTCCTACAAACTGTGAACATTTCACTATATACCAACATGAAGTCTCCTACAAACTGTGAACATTTCACTATATACCAACATGAAGTCTCCTACAAACTGTGAACATTTCACTATATACCAACATGAAGTCTCCTACAAACTGTGAACATTTCACTATATACCAACATGAAGTCTCCTACAAACTGTGAACATTTCACTATATACCAACATGAAGTCTCCTACAAACTGTGAACATTTCACTATATACCAACATGAAGTCTCCTACAAACTGTGAACATTTCACTATATACCAACATGAAGTCTCCTACAAACTGTGAACATTTCACTATATACCAACATGAAGTCTCCTACAAACTGTGAACATTTCACTATATACCAACATGAAGTCTCCTACAAACTGTGAACATTTCACTATATACCAACATGAAGTCTCCTACAAACTGTGAACATTTCACTATATACCAACATGAAGTCTCCTACAAACTGTGAACATTTCACTATATACCAACATGAAGTCTCCTACAAACTGTGAACATTTCACTATATACCAACATGAAGTCTCCTACAAACTGTGAACATTTCACTATATACCAACATGAAGTCTCCTACAAACCGTGAACATTTCACTATATACCAACATGAAGTCTCCTACAAACTGTGAACATTTCACTATATACCAGCATGAAGTCTCCTACAAACTGTGAACATTTCACTATATACCAACATGAAGTCTCCTACAAACTGTGAACATTTCACTATATACCAACATGAAGTCTCCTACAAACTGTGAACATTTCACTATATACCAACATGAAGTCTCCTACAAACTGTGAACATTTCACTATATACCAACATGAAGTCTCCTACAAACTGTGAACATTTCACTATATACCAACATGAAGTCTCCTACAAACTGTGAACATTTCACTATATACCAACATGAAGTCTCCTACAAACTGTGAACATTTCACTATATACCAACATGAAGTCTCCTACAAACTGTGAACATTTCACTATATACCAACATGAAGTCTCCTACAAACTGTGAACATTTCACTATATACCAACATGAAGTCTCCTACAAACTGTGAACATTTCACTATATACCAACATGAAGTCTCCTACAAACTGTGAACATTTCACTATATACCAACATGAAGTCTCCTACAAACTGTGAACATTTCACTATATACCAACATGAAGTCTCCTACAAACTGTGAACATTTCACTATATACCAACATGAAGTCTCCTACAAACTGTGAACATTTCACTATATACCAACATGAAGTCTCCTACAAACTGTGAACATTTCACTATATACCAACATGAAGTCTCCTACAAACTGTGAACATTTCACTATATACCAACATGAAGTCTCCTACAAACTGTGAACATTTCACTATATACCAACATGAAGTCTCCTACAAACTGTGAACATTTCACTATATACCAACATGAAGTCTCCTACAAACTGTGAACATTTCACTATATACCAACATGAAGTCTCCTACAAACTGTGAACATTTCACTATATACCAACATGAAGTCTCCTACAAACTGTGAACATTTCACTATATACCAACATGAAGTCTCCTACAAACCATGAACATTTCACTATATACCAACATGAAGTCTCCTACAAACTGTGAACATTTCACTATATACCAACATGAAGTCTCCTACAAACCATGAACATTTCACTATATACCAACATGAAGTCTCCTACAAACTGTGAACATTTCACTATATACCAACATGAAGTCTCCTACAAACTGTGAACATTTCACTATATACCAACATGAAGTCTCCTACAAACTGTGAACATTTCACTATATACCAACATGAAGTCTCCTACAAACCATGAACATTTCACTATATACCAACATGAAGTCTCCTACAAACTGTGAACATTTCACTATATACCAACATGAAGTCTCCTACAAACTGTGAACATTTCACTATATACCAACATGAAGTCTCCTACAAACTGTGAACATTTCACTATATACCAACATGAAGTCTCCTACAAACTGTGAACATTTCACTATATACCAACATGAAGTCTCCTACAAACTGTGAACATTTCACTATATACCAACATGAAGTCTCCTACAAACTGTGAACATTTCACTATATACCAACATGAAGTCTCCTACAAACTGTGAACATTTCACTATATACCAACATGAAGTCTCCTACAAACTGTGAACATTTCACTATATACCAACATGAAGTCTCCTACAAACTGTGAACATTTCACTATATACCAACATGAAGTCTCCTACAAACTGTGAACATTTCACTATATACCAACATGAAGTCTCCTACAAACTGTGAACATTTCACTATATACCAACATGAAGTCTCCTACAAACTGTGAACATTTCACTATATACCAACATGAAGTCTCCTACAAACTGTGAACATTTCACTATATACCAACATGAAGTCTCCTACAAACTGTGAACATTTCACTATATACCAACATGAAGTCTCCTACAAACTGTGAACATTTCACTATATACCAACATGAAGTCTCCTACAAACTGTGAACATTTCACTATATACCAACATGAAGTCTCCTACAAACTGTGAACATTTCACTATATACCAACATGAAGTCTCCTACAAACTGTGAACATTTCACTATATACCAACATGAAGTCTCCTACAAACTGTGAACATTTCACTATATACCAACATGAAGTCTCCTACAAACTGTGAACATTTCACTATATACCAACATGAAGTCTCCTACAAACTGTGAACATTTCACTATATACCAACATGAAGTCTCCTACAAACTGTGAACATTTCACTATATACCAACATGAAGTCTCCTACAAACTGTGAACATTTCACTATATACCAACATGAAGTCTCCTACAAACTGTGAACATTTCACTATATACCAACATGAAGTCTCCTACAAACTGTGAACATTTCACTATATACCAACATGAAGTCTCCTACAAACTGTGAACATTTCACTATATACCAACATGAAGTCTCCTACAAACTGTGAACATTTCACTATATACCAACATGAAGTCTCCTACAAACTGTGAACATTTCACTATATACCAACATGAAGTCTCCTACAAACTGTGAACATTTCACTATATACCAACATGAAGTCTCCTACAAACTGTAAACATTTCACTATATACCAACATGAAGTCTCCTACAAACCGTGAACATTTCACTATATACCAACAAGAAATCTCCTACAAACTGTGAACATTTCACTATATACCAACATGAAGTCTCCTACAAACTCTGAACATTTCACTATATACCAACATGAAGTCTCCTACAAACTGTGAACATTTCACTATATACCAGCATGAAGTGTCCTACAAACAGTAAACATTTCACTATATACCAACATGAAGTCTCCTACAAACTGTGAACATTTCACTATATACCAACATGAAGTCTCCTACAAACTGTGAACATTTCACTATATACCAACATGAAGTCTCCTACAAACTGTGAACATTTCACTATATACCAACATGAAGTCTCCTACAAACTGTGAACATTTCACTATATACCAACATGAAGTCTCCTACAAACTGTGAACATTTCACTATATACCAACATGAAGTCTCCTACAAACTGTGAACATTTCACTATATACCAACATGAAGTCTCCTACAAACTGTGAACATTTCACTATATACCAACATGAAGTCTCCTACAAACTGTGAACATTTCACTATATACCAACATGAAGTCTCCTACAAACTGTGAACATTTCACTATATACCAACATGAAGTCTCCTACAAACTGTGAACATTTCACTATATACCAACATGAAGTCTCCTACAAACTGTGAACATTTCACTATATACCAACATGAAGTCTCCTACAAACTGTGAACATTTCACTATATACCAACATGAAGTCTCCTACAAACTGTGAACATTTCACTATATACCAACATGAAGTCTCCTACAAACTGTGAACATTTCACTATATACCAACATGAAGTCTCCTACAAACTGTGAACATTTCACTATATACCAACATGAAGTCTCCTACAAACTGTGAACATTTCACTATATACCAACATGAAGTCTCCTACAAACTGTGAACATTTCACTATATACCAACATGAAGTCTCCTACAAACTGTGAACATTTCACTATATACCAACATGAAGTCTCCTACAAACTGTGAACATTTCACTATATACCAACATGAAGTCTCCTACAAACTGTGAACATTTCACTATATACCAACATGAAGTCTCCTACAAACTGTGAACATTTCACTATATACCAACATGAAGTCTCCTACAAACTGTGAACATTTCACTATATACCAACATGAAGTCTCCTACAAACTGTGAACATTTCACTATATACCAACATGAAGTCTCCTACAAACTGTGAACATTTCACTATATACCAACATGAAGTCTCCTACAAACTGTGAACATTTCACTATATACCAACATGAAGTCTCCTACAAACTGTGAACATTTCACTATATACCAACATGAAGTCTCCTACAAACTGTGAACATTTCACTATATACCAACATGAAGTCTCCTACAAACTGTGAACATTTCACTATATACCAACATGAAGTCTCCTACAAACTGTGAACATTTCACTATATACCAACATGAAGTCTCCTACAAACTGTGAACATTTCACTATATACCAACATGAAGTCTCCTACAAACTGTGAACATTTCACTATATACCAACATGAAGTCTCCTACAAACTGTGAACATTTCACTATATACCAACATGAAGTCTCCTACAAACTGTGAACATTTCACTATATACCAACATGAAGTCTCCTACAAACTGTGAACATTTCACTATATACCAACATGAAGTCTCCTACAAACTGTGAACATTTCACTATATACCAACATGAAGTCTCCTACAAACTGTGAACATTTCACTATATACCAACATGAAGTCTCCTACAAACTGTGAACATTTCACTATACACCAACATGAAGTCTCCTACAAACTGTGAACATTTCACTATATACCAACATGAAGTCTCCTACAAACTGTGAACATTTCACTATATACCAACATGAAGTCTCCTACAAACTGTGAACATTTCACTATATACCAACATGAAGTCTCTTGCAAACTGTGAACATTTCACTATATACCAACATGAAGTCTTCTACAAACTGTGAACATTTCACTATATACCAACATGAAGTCTCCTACAAACTGTGAACATTTCACTATATACCAACATGAAGTCTCCTACAAACTGTGAACATTTCACTATATACCAACATGAAGTCTCCTACAAACTGTGAACATTTCACTATATACCAACATGAAGTCTCCTACAAACTGTGAACATTTCACTATATACCAACATGAAGTCTCCTACAAACTGTGAACATTTCACTATATACCAACATGAAGTCTCCTACAAACTGTGAACATTTCACTATATACCAACATGAAGTCTCCTACAAACTGTGAACATTTCACTATATACCAACATGAAGTCTCCTACAAACTGTGAACATTTCACTATATACCAACATGAAGTCTCCTACAAACTGTGAACATTTCACTATATACCAACATGAAGTCTCCTACAAACTGTGAACATTTCACTATATACCAACATGAAGTCTCCTACAAACTGTGAACATTTCACTATATACCAACAAGAAGTCTCCTACAAACTGTGAACATTTCACTATATACCAACATGAAGTCTCCCACAAACTGTGAACATTTCACTATATACCAACATGATGTCTCCTACAAACTGTGAACATTTCACTATATACCAACATGAAGTCTCCTACAAACTGTGAACATTTCACTATATACCAACATGAAGTCTCCTACAAACTGTGAACATTTCACTATATACCAACATGAAGTCTCCTACAAACTGTGAACATTTCACTATATACCAACATGAAGTCTCCTACAAACTGTGAACATTTCACTATATACCAACATGAAGTCTCCTACAAACTGTGAACATTTCACTATATACCAACATGAAGTCTCCTACAAACTGTGAACATTTCACTATATACCAACATGAAGTCTCCTGCAAACTGTGAACATTTCACTATATACCAACATGAAGTCTCCTACAAACTGTGAACATTTCACTATATACCAACATGAAGTCTCCTACAAACTGTGAACATTTCACTATATACCAACATGAAGTCTCCTACAAACTGTGAACATTTCACTATATACCAACATGAAGTCTCCTACAAACTGTGAACATTTCACTATATACCAACATGAAGTCTCCTACAAACTGTGAACATTTCACTATATACCAACATGAAGTCTCCTACAAACTGTGAACATTTCACTATATACCAACATGAAGTCTCCTACAAACTGTGAACATTTCACTATATACCAGCATGAAGTGTCCTACAAACAGTAAACATTTCACTATATACCAACATGAAGTCTCCTACAAACTGTGAACATTTCACTATATACCAACATGAAGTCTCCTACAAACTGTGAACATTTCACTATATACCAACATGAAGTCTCCTACAAACTGTGAACATTTCACTATATACCAACATGAAGTCTCCTACAAACTGTGAACATTTCACTATATACCAACATGAAGTCTCCTACAAACTGTGAACATTTCACTATATACCAACATGAAGTCTCCTACAAACTGTGAACATTTCACTATATACCAACATGAAGTCTCCTACAAACTGTGAACATTTCACTATATACCAACAAGAAGTCTCCTACAAACTGTGAACATTTCACTATATACCAACATGAAGTCTCCTACAAACTGTGAACATTTCACTATATACCAACATGAAGTCTCCTACAAACTGTGAACATTTCACTATATACCAACATGAAGTCTCCTACAAACTGTGAACATTTCACTATATACCAACATGAAGTCTCCTACAAACTGTGAACATTTCACTATATACCAACATGAAGTCTCCTACAAACTGTGAACATTTCACTATATACCAACATGAAGTCTCCTACAAACTGTGAACATTTCACTATATACCAACATGAAGTCTCCTACAAACTGTGAACATTTCACTATATACCAACATGAAGTCTCCTACAAACTGTGAACATTTCACTATATACCAACATGAAGTCTCCTACAAACTGTGAACATTTCACTATATACCAACATGAAGTCTCCTACAAACTGTGAACATTTCACTATATACCAACATGAAGTCTCCTACAAACTGTGAACATTTCACTATATACCAACATGAAGTCTCCTACAAACTGTGAACATTTCACTATATACCAACATGAAGTCTCCTACAAACTGTGAACATTTCACTATATACCAACATGAAGTCTCCTACAAACTGTGAACATTTCACTATATACCAACATGAAGTCTCCTACAAACTGTGAACATTTCACTATATACCAACATGAAGTCTCCTACAAACTGTGAACATTTCACTATATACCAACATGAAGTCTCCTACAAACTGTGAACATTTCACTATATACCAACATGAAGTCTCCTACAAACTGTGAACATTTCACTATATACCAACATGAAGTCTCCTACAAACTGTGAACATTTCACTATATACCAACATGAAGTCTCCTACAAACTGTGAACATTTCACTATATACCAACATGAAGTCTCCTACAAACTGTGAACATTTCACTATATACCAACATGAAGTCTCCTACAAACTGTGAACATTTCACTATATACCAACATGAAGTCTCCTACAAACTGTGAACATTTCACTATATACCAACATGAAGTCTCCTACAAACTGTGAACATTTCACTATATACCAACATGAAGTCTCCTACAAACTGTGAACATTTCACTATATACCAACATGAAGTCTCCTACAAACTGTGAACATTTCACTATATACCAACATGAAGTCTCCTACAAACTGTGAACATTTCACTATATACCAACATGAAGTCTCCTACAAACTGTGAACATTTCACTATATACCAACATGAAGTCTCCTACAAACTGTGAACATTTCACTATATACCAACATGAAGTCTCCTACAAACTGTGAACATTTCACTATATACCAACATGAAGTCTCCTACAAACTGTGAACATTTCACTATATACCAACATGAAGTCTCCTACAAACTGTGAACATTTCACTATATACCAACATGAAGTCTCCTACAAACTGTGAACATTTCACTATATACCAACATGAAGTCTCCTACAAACTGTGAACATTTCACTATATACCAACATGAAGTCTCCTACAAACTGTGAACATTTCACTATATACCAACATGAAGTCTCCTACAAACTGTGAACATTTCACTATATACCAACATGAAGTCTCCTACAAACTGTGAACATTTCACTATATACCAACATGAAGTCTCCTACAAACTGTGAACATTTCACTATATACCAACATGAAGTCTCCTACAAACTGTGAACATTTCACTATATACCAACATGAAGTCTCCTACAAACTGTGAACATTTCACTATATACCAACATGAAGTCTCCTACAAACTGTGAACATTTCACTATATACCAACATGAAGTCTCCTACAAACTGTGAACATTTCACTATATACCAACATGAAGTCTCCTACAAACTGTGAACATTTCACTATATACCAACATGAAGTCTCCTACAAACTGTGAACATTTCACTATATACCAACATGAAGTCTCCTACAAACTGTGAACATTTCACTATATACCAACATGAAGTCTCCTACAAACTGTGAACATTTCACTATATACCAACATGAAGTCTCCTACAAACTGTGAACATTTCACTATATACCAACATGAAGTCTCCTACAAACTGTGAACATTTCACTATATACCAACATGAAGTCTCCTACAAACTGTGAACATTTCACTATATACCAACATGAAGTCTCCTACAAACTGTGAACATTTCACTATATACCAACATGAAGTCTCCTACAAACTGTGAACATTTCACTATATACCAACATGAAGTCTCCTACAAACTGTGAACATTTCACTATATACCAACATGAAGTCTCCTACAAACTGTGAACATTTCACTATATACCAACATGAAGTCTCCTACAAACTGTGAACATTTCACTATATACCAACATGAAGTCTCCTACAAACTGTGAACATTTCACTATATACCAACATGAAGTCTCCTACAAACTGTGAACATTTCACTATATACCAACATGAAGTCTCCTACAAACTGTGAACATTTCACTATATACCAACATGAAGTCTCCTACAAACTGTGAACATTTCACTATATACCAACATGAAGTCTCCTACAAACTGTGAACATTTCACTATATACCAACATGAAGTCTCCTACAAACTGTGAACATTTCACTATATACCAACATGAAGTCTCCTACAAACTGTGAACATTTCACTATATACCAACATGAAGTCTCCTACAAACTGTGAACATTTCACTATATACCAACATGAAGTCTCCTACAAACTGTGAACATTTCACTATATACCAACATGAAGTCTCCTACAAACTGTGAACATTTCACTATATACCAACATGAAGTCTCCTACAAACTGTGAACATTTCACTATATACCAACATGAAGTCTCCTACAAACTGTGAACATTTCACTATATACCAACATGAAGTCTCCTACAAACTGTGAACATTTCACTATATACCAACATGAAGTCTCCTACAAACTGTGAACATTTCACTATATACCAACATGAAGTCTCCTACAAACTGTGAACATTTCACTATATACCAACATGAAGTCTCCTACAAACTGTGAACATTTCACTATATACCAACATGAAGTCTCCTACAAACTGTGAACATTTCACTATATACCAACATGAAGTCTCCTACAAACTGTGAACATTTCACTATATACCAACATGAAGTCTCCTACAAACTGTGAACATTTCACTATATACCAACATGAAGTCTCCTACAAACTGTGAACATTTCACTATATACCAACATGAAGTCTCCTACAAACTGTGAACATTTCACTATATACCAACATGAAGTCTCCTACAAACTGTGAACATTTCACTATATACCAACATGAAGTCTCCTACAAACTGTGAACATTTCACTATATACCAACATGAAGTCTCCTACAAACTGTGAACATTTCACTATATACCAACATGAAGTCTCCTACAAACTGTGAACATTTCACTATATACCAACATGAAGTCTCCTACAAACTGTGAACATTTCACTATATACCAACATGAAGTCTCCTACAAACTGTGAACATTTCACTATATACCAACATGAAGTCTCCTACAAACTGTGAACATTTCACTATATACCAACATGAAGTCTCCTACAAACTGTGAACATTTCACTATATACCAACATGAAGTCTCCTACAAACTGTGAACATTTCACTATATACCAACATGAAGTCTCCTACAAACTGTGAACATTTCACTATATACCAACATGAAGTCTCCTACAAACTGTGAACATTTCACTATATACCAACATGAAGTCTCCTACAAACTGTGAACATTTCACTATATACCAACATGAAGTCTCCTACAAACTGTGAACATTTCACTATATACCAACATGAAGTCTCCTACAAACTGTGAACATTTCACTATATACCAACATGAAGTCTCCTACAAACTGTGAACATTTCACTATATACCAACATGAAGTCTCCTACAAACTGTGAACATTTCACTATATACCAACATGAAGTCTCCTACAAACTGTGAACATTTCACTATATACCAACATGAAGTCTCCTACAAACTGTGAACATTTCACTATATACCAACATGAAGTCTCCTACAAACTGTGAACATTTCACTATATACCAACATGAAGTCTCCTACAAACTGTGAACATTTCACTATATACCAACATGAAGTCTCCTACAAACTGTGAACATTTCACTATATACCAACATGAAGTCTCCTACAAACTGTGAACATTTCACTATATACCAACATGAAGTCTCCTACAAACTGTGAACATTTCACTATATACCAACATGAAGTCTCCTACAAACTGTGAACATTTCACTATATACCAACATGAAGTCTCCTACAAACTGTGAACATTTCACTATATACCAACATGAAGTCTCCTACAAACTGTGAACATTTCACTATATACCAACATGAAGTCTCCTACAAACTGTGAACATTTCACTATATACCAACATGAAGTCTCCTACAAACTGTGAACATTTCACTATATACCAACATGAAGTCTCCTACAAACTGTGAACATTTCACTATATACCAACATGAAGTCTCCTACAAACTGTGAACATTTCACTATATACCAACATGAAGTCTCCTACAAACTGTGAACATTTCACTATATACCAACATGAAGTCTCCTACAAACTGTGAACATTTCACTATATACCAACATGAAGTCTCCTACAAACTGTGAACATTTCACTATATACCAACATGAAGTCTCCTACAAACTGTGAACATTTCACTATATACCAACATGAAGTCTCCTACAAACTGTGAACATTTCACTATATACCAACATGAAGTCTCCTACAAACTGTGAACATTTCACTATATACCAACATGAAGTCTCCTACAAACTGTGAACATTTCACTATATACCAACATGAAGTCTCCTACAAACTGTGAACATTTCACTATATACCAACATGAAGTCTCCTACAAACTGTGAACATTTCACTATATACCAACATGAAGTCTCCTACAAACTGTGAACATTTCACTATATACCAACATGAAGTCTCCTACAAACTGTGAACATTTCACTATATACCAACATGAAGTCTCCTACAAACTGTGAACATTTCACTATATACCAACATGAAGTCTCCTACAAACTGTGAACATTTCACTATATACCAACATGAAGTCTCCTACAAACTGTGAACATTTCACTATATACCAACATGAAGTCTCCTACAAACTGTGAACATTTCACTATATACCAACATGAAGTCTCCTACAAACTGTGAACATTTCACTATATACCAACATGAAGTCTCCTACAAACTGTGAACATTTCACTATATACCAACATGAAGTCTCCTACAAACTGTGAACATTTCACTATATACCAACATGAAGTCTCCTACAAACTGTGAACATTTCACTATATACCAACATGAAGTCTCCTACAAACTGTGAACATTTCACTATATACCAACATGAAGTCTCCTACAAACTGTGAACATTTCACTATATACCAACATGAAGTCTCCTACAAACTGTGAACATTTCACTATATACCAACATGAAGTCTCCTACAAACTGTGAACATTTCACTATATACCAACATGAAGTCTCCTACAAACTGTGAACATTTCACTATATACCAACATGAAGTCTCCTACAAACTGTGAACATTTCACTATATACCAACATGAAGTCTCCTACAAACTGTGAACATTTCACTATATACCAACATGAAGTCTCCTACAAACTGTGAACATTTCACTATATACCAACATGAAGTCTCCTACAAACTGTGAACATTTCACTATATACCAACATGAAGTCTCCTACAAACTGTGAACATTTCACTATATACCAACATGAAGTCTCCTACAAACTGTGAACATTTCACTATATACCAACATGAAGTCTCCTACAAACTGTGAACATTTCACTATATACCAACATGAAGTCTCCTACAAACTGTGAACATTTCACTATATACCAACATGAAGTCTCCTACAACCTGTGAACATTTCACTATATACCAACATGAAGTCTCCTACAAACTGTGAACATTTCACTATATACCAACATGAAGTCTCCTACAAACTGTGAACATTTCACTATATACCAACATGAAGTCTCCTACAAACTGTGAACATTTCACTATATACCAACATGAAGTCTCCTACAAACTGTGAACATTTCACTATATACCAACATGAAGTCTCCTACAAACTGTGAACATTTCACTATATACCAACATGAAGTCTCCTACAAACTGTGAACATTTCACTATATACCAACATGAAGTCTCCTACAAACTGTGAACATTTCACTATATACCAACATGAAGTCTCCTACAAACTGTGAACATTTCACTATATACCAACATGAAGTCTCCTACAAACTGTGAACATTTCACTATATACCAACATGAAGTCTCCTACAAACTGTGAACATTTCACTATATACCAACATGAAGTCTCCTACAAACTGTGAACATTTCACTATATACCAACATGAAGTCTCCTACAAACTGTGAACATTTCACTATATACCAACATGAAGTCTCCTACAAACTGTGAACATTTCACTATATACCAACATGAAGTCTCCTACAAACTGTGAACATTTCACTATATACCAACATGAAGTCTCCTACAAACTGTGAACATTTCACTATATACCAACATGAAGTCTCCTACAAACTGTGAACATTTCACTATATACCAACATGAAGTCTCCTACAAACTGTGAACATTTCACTATATACCAACATGAAGTCTCCTACAAACTGTGAACATTTCACTATATACCAACATGAAGTCTCCTACAAACTGTGAACATTTCACTATATACCAACATGAAGTCTCCTACAAACTGTGAACATTTCACTATATACCAACATGAAGTCTCCTACAAACTGTGAACATTTCACTATATACCAACATGAAGTCTCCTACAAACTGTGAACATTTCACTATATACCAACATGAAGTCTCCTACAAACTGTGAACATTTCACTATATACCAACATGAAGTCTCCTACAAACTGTGAACATTTCACTATATACCAACATGAAGTCTCCTACAAACTGTGAACATTTCACTATATACCAACATGAAGTCTCCTACAAACTGTGAACATTTCACTATATACCAACATGAAGTCTCCTACAAACTGTGAACATTTCACTATATACCAACATGAAGTCTCCTACAAACTGTGAACATTTCACTATATACCAACATGAAGTCTCCTACAAACTGTGAACATTTCACTATATACCAACATGAAGTCTCCTACAAACTGTGAACATTTCACTATATACCAACATGAAGTCTCCTACAAACTGTGAACATTTCACTATATACCAACATGAAGTCTCCTACAAACTGTGAACATTTCACTATATACCAACATGAAGTCTCCTACAAACTGTGAACATTTCACTATATACCAACATGAAGTCTCCTACAAACTGTGAACATTTCACTATATACCAACATGAAGTCTCCTACAAACTGTGAACATTTCACTATATACCAACATGAAGTCTCCTACAAACTGTGAACATTTCACTATATACCAACATGAAGTCTCCTACAAACTGTGAACATTTCACTATATACCAACATGAAGTCTCCTACAAACTGTGAACATTTCACTATATACCAACATGAAGTCTCCTACAAACTGTGAACATTTCACTATATACCAACATGAAGTCTCCTACAAACTGTGAACATTTCACTATATACCAACATGAAGTCTCCTACAAACTGTGAACATTTCACTATATACCAACATGAAGTCTCCTACAAACTGTGAACATTTCACTATATACCAACATGAAGTCTCCTACAAACTGTGAACATTTCACTATATACCAACATGAAGTCTCCTACAAACTGTGAACATTTCACTATATACCAACATGAAGTCTCCTACAAACTGTGAACATTTCACTATATACCAACATGAAGTCTCCTACAAACTGTGAACATTTCACTATATACCAACATGAAGTCTCCTACAAACTGTGAACATTTCACTATATACCAACATGAAGTCTCCTACAAACTGTGAACATTTCACTATATACCAACATGAAGTCTCCTACAAACTGTGAACATTTCACTATATACCAACATGAAGTCTCCTACAAACTGTGAACATTTCACTATATACCAACATGAAGTCTCCTACAAACTGTGAACATTTCACTATATACCAACATGAAGTCTCCTACAAACTGTGAACATTTCACTATATACCAACATGAAGTCTCCTACAAACTGTGAACATTTCACTATATACCAACATGAAGTCTCCTACAAACTGTGAACATTTCACTATATACCAACATGAAGTCTCCTACAAACTGTGAACATTTCACTATATACCAACATGAAGTCTCCTACAAACTGTGAACATTTCACTATATACCAACATGAAGTCTCCTACAAACTGTGAACATTTCACTATATACCAACATGAAGTCTCCTACAAACTGTGAACATTTCACTATATACCAACATGAAGTCTCCTACAAACTGTGAACATTTCACTATATACCAACATGAAGTCTCCTACAAACTGTGAACATTTCACTATATACCAACATGAAGTCTCCTACAAACTGTGAACATTTCACTATATACCAACATGAAGTCTCCTACAAACTGTGAACATTTCACTATATACCAACATGAAGTCTCCTACAAACTGTGAACATTTCACTATATACCAACATGAAGTCCCCTACAAACTGTGAACATTTCACTATATACCAACATGAAGTCTCCTACAAACTGTGAACATTTCACTATATACCAACATGAAGTCTCCTACAAACTGTGAACATTTCACTATATACCAACATGAAGTCTCCTACAAACTGTGAACATTTCACTATATACCAACATGAAGTCTCCTACAAACTGTGAACATTTCACTATATACCAACATGAAGTCTCCTACAAACTGTGAACATTTCACTATATACCAACATGAAGTCTCCTACAACCTGTGAACATTTCACTATATACCAACATGAAGTCTCCTACAAACTGTGAACATTTCACTATATACCAACATGAAGTCTCCTACAAACTGTGAACATTTCACTATATACCAACATGAAGTCTCCTACAAACTGTGAACATTTCACTATATACCAACATGAAGTCTCCTACAAACTGTGAACATTTCACTATATACCAACATGAAGTCTCCTACAAACTGTGAACATTTCACTATATACCAACATGAAGTCTCCTACAAACTGTGAACATTTCACTATATACCAACATGAAGTCTCCTACAAACTGTGAACATTTCACTATATACCAACATGAAGTCTCCTACAAACTGTGAACATTTCACTATATACCAACATGAAGTCTCCTACAAACTGTGAACATTTCACTATATACCAACATGAAGTCTCCTACAAACTGTGAACATTTCACTATATACCAACATGAAGTCTCCTACAAACTGTGAACATTTCACTATATACCAACATGAAGTCTCCTACAAACTGTGAACATTTCACTATATACCAACATGAAGTCTCCTACAAACTGTGAACATTTCACTATATACCAACATGAAGTCTCCTACAAACTGTGAACATTTCACTATATACCAACATGAAGTCTCCTACAAACTGTGAACATTTCACTATATACCAACATGAAGTCTCCTACAAACTGTGAACATTTCACTATATACCAACATGAAGTCTCCTACAAACTGTGAACATTTCACTATATACCAACATGAAGTCTCCTACAAACTGTGAACATTTCACTATATACCAACATGAAGTCTCCTACAAACTGTGAACATTTCACTATATACCAACATGAAGTCTCCTACAAACTGTGAACATTTCACTATATACCAACATGAAGTCTCCTACAAACTGTGAACATTTCACTATATACCAACATGAAGTCTCCTACAAACTGTGAACATTTCACTATATACCAACATGAAGTCTCCTACAAACTGTGAACATTTCACTATATACCAACATGAAGTCTCCTACAAACTGTGAACATTTCACTATATACCAACATGAAGTCTCCTACAAACTGTGAACATTTCACTATATACCAACATGAAGTCTCCTACAAACTGTGAACATTTCACTATATACCAACATGAAGTCTCCTACAAACTGTGAACATTTCACTATATACCAACATGAAGTCTCCTACAAACTGTGAACATTTCACTATATACCAACATGAAGTCTCCTACAAACTGTGAACATTTCACTATATACCAACATGAAGTCTCCTACAAACTGTGAACATTTCACTATATACCAACATGAAGTCTCCTACAAACTGTGAACATTTCACTATATACCAACATGAAGTCTCCTACAAACTGTGAACATTTCACTATATACCAACATGAAGTCTCCTACAAACTGTGAACATTTCACTATATACCAACATGAAGTCTCCTACAAACTGTGAACATTTCACTATATACCAACATGAAGTCTCCTACAAACTGTGAACATTTCACTATATACCAACATGAAGTCTCCTACAAACTGTGAACATTTCACTATATACCAACATGAAGTCTCCTACAAACTGTGAACATTTCACTATATACCAACATGAAGTCTCCTACAAACTGTGAACATTTCACTATATACCAACATGAAGTCTCCTACAAACTGTGAACATTTCACTATATACCAACATGAAGTCTCCTACAAACTGTGAACATTTCACTATATACCAACATGAAGTCTCCTACAAACTGTGAACATTTCACTATATACCAACATGAAGTCTCCTACAAACTGTGAACATTTCACTATATACCAACATGAAGTCTCCTACAAACTGTGAACATTTCACTATATACCAACATGAAGTCTCCTACAAACTGTGAACATTTCACTATATACCAACATGAAGTCTCCTACAAACTGTGAACATTTCACTATATACCAACATGAAGTCTCCTACAAACTGTGAACATTTCACTATATACCAACATGAAGTCTCCTACAAACTGTGAACATTTCACTATATACCAACATGAAGTCTCCTACAAACTGTGAACATTTCA
>NC_056745.1:1517464639-1517739639 GCF_019279795.1 Protopterus annectens
AACACATGCCTGGGTCCTACCCTTTAGGGTACATATGTAGCTGTAACACATGCCTGGGTCCTACCCTTTAGGGTACATATGTAGCTGTAACACATGCCTGGGTCCTACCCTTTAGGGTACATATGTAGCTGTAACACATGCCTGGGTCCTACCCTTTAGGGTACATATGTAGCTGTAACACATGCCTGGGTCCTACCCTTTAGGGTACATATGTAGCTGTAACACATGCCTGGGTCCTACCCTTTAGGTTACATATGTAGCTGTAACACATGCCTGGGTCCTACCCTTTAGGTTACATATGTAGGGCATTTTTGTTATCTTTTGCTAAACTTGCTAAGTTTCTCTCAAACGAGCCTTTGTTGGATTTGACAAGTTGTCTTATTTGCCTGTTGAGGGTGAGGAGGGTGCTTTTTCATTGTTGGAGCCTTGCCTTTGTTTTCTTTGATAGCAACTTTTTACACTTATTATAAAGTTTGTTAATGCTGTATATCCACCATGGCAGCTTGTTTTTACTTGGGGCTCTGGCTTTGATTCTTTCTGGTATGGCCAAGTTATTACACTTGTGCACGTGATCGTACAGGGTTTTAGTGTAAGCTTTGGCATAGTTACCACTTCCAGCTTTGGGTGGAGCTTTGAATGGATGTATACCTACACTAAGGAGAGTGTATTTTGCCTTGGTGAAGTTGTTTAGTCTGATTTCACCCTTTGTGAGTTATGGTGTTAGTGCAAGCTCGAAAGTGACTGATTTGTGGTCAGTTTTAACTAATGAATGTCTGACAGTTGCAGCAGTGCATCTCTTTGACATGTTGGTGATGACCAGATCCAGAATGTTTGTTCCCCTTGTCTGGGTATGGACAATTTGTTCCAGGGCATTTGAATTAAAAAAGTGAAGAAACTTTTGCGCTAGTGAGTTAGGGCTAGAGTAGGTTTCCCAGCTGATGGTGAGATAATTGAAATCTCCCATAACCAGTGTGCTCAGTAAAATTTGGATTGTCTCCAATTTGGTCAAGTAGGCTTCATGGGCATTGTGACCCATGGAGGGGGATCTATAGCAGGCTATGACTTGAATGGGTATCATACCCATCGTAATCTGGACCTGGAGTAACTCCATGGAGCTGGCCAGTCTAACTAGATGGAAGGTGAAATTATCTTTAATATTGATTTAAAAAACACCTCCTTTGCTTTTTAGAAGTTCATTTTCAAGTTTCCGTGACTGCACAGACATTTACATCTTGTAGTGATAGAAGTGCTTCCAGGGAGTACAATTTTTTATTTAAGCTCGTAGCATTTAACATTATGACACTTATTTTTTTCTAATTAGTTAATTTCGCATCAATAATGTTGTTTTCGAGACCTTGCTTAACAAAGGCACTATGGGGGAGGCAAGAGCCTTTGCCAGCAGCCAAAAGCCTAGAGGCGCTAGATACAAACCATAGGTTCATAGGTTCATACTAGGCTATCTGCCCTAGGGCATTTATAAACCTAACCAGAGTGTGTGTGGCTTTCACCACCCCTTAGGATGAGAATACTACGCCCATTTAGGGTTTAGTTTACTGTGCCTCTGTCTAGTAGTGACACCGAGATGACCCCCGGGGTAAACCTATGATCTCCCATCCACTCATCAAGATTTCTCTTGAATAGAGTTAGTGAGGGGCTCTGCCTAACATGGACTGGGATTCTGTTCCAGAGTGTAGGGAGCCTCTGGGTTATGAATCTGTCCTTCCAGCACATCCTTTTTATTTCTGTGTTGAGGTTCAAGTCTCTTGCTCTCGTGGCTCTGATGGATTTGGATTTTCTGAGGTGGAGCATGTCCATTAATTCCGGATTGGACATGGCCTTATACGTCAGGCACAGATCACCTCTGAGTAGGCAGTATGAAACTGAATAGAGCTGGAGTTTCTTCAGCCGGGCAGCATATGACATATGTTTGAGACCCTTTATCCTCTTGGTGAGGAACTTTTGGGGTCTTTCCAACTGCTGCAGGTGTCAGATAAGATACATTCCAAATGGGGCATTGTACTCAATCATTGGCCTGATAAGAGAAGAGTACAGGGGCACAATGACCTCTCTTGATCTAGATGTGAATCCCTTCATGATAAGGTGGGCAATATAGAAGGTCTTCCTAATCACTTTGGCAATGTGAGTGTCAAATGAGAGGTTACTGTCAACTTGGGTCCCTAGGTCCCTGATTACCTCTTCCGTATTTAATGGATTACCACCTATGTGGTAATTTGTGGGTACCTTGTTTTTCCCACAGGGTATGACTATACATTTTTTGGCATTCAGCTTAAGGCCATGGCTCTGGCACCAATTATCCGTTTCTATGAGGCCTCTCTGAAGGATGCTTGTGTCCGCTGGAGTATCAATTATGGTGCCCAGTTTGCAGTCATCTGCGAACTTTGTCAGCCACAATCCTCCTATGTTTGCCTGCACCTCGGAAAAATAAATGCCGAACAAGAGGGGTCCCAGGACTGAGCCCTGTGGGACACTGCTTGTGACCGGCTTAGAGTCTGAAATGGCTCCAGCAACTCTGACCCTGTGGGTTCTGTCCTTGAGCCAGTTTGCAACCCATCTTGTGACATATGAGTTTACATTTAAGCTGGTGAGTTTGTCTATGATGCCTGAGTGGGGTATTGTGTCTAAGGCTTTTGCAAGGTCAAGGTAGGCTGTGTAAACTGCCTTACCCTCATCAATGGCCTTAGTGACTGTTTCAAAAAAGTCGACCAAGTTCAAAAGGCAGGATCTGCCCTTGACAAAGCCAAATTGGGTAGGATCCAATGTCTGTAGGTCCCCAATGTCTTTGTTTATGAGTTCCATAATGATCCTCTCCATAGCTTTGCAAACCAGGCTCGTCAAGCTTATGGGGCGGTAATTTCCATGGTCCGTAGAAGCACCGCCTTTGTGGAGTGGGACCACTGTTGCCGTACGCCACTCTTTGGGTACGCATCCTGTAGTAAGGCTAAGATTAAACAGCAGCCTTATGTGTGGGTTTAGTTCCTCTTGGAGTTCATGTAGCACACAGCCCAGGACACCGTCCAGTCCCATTGATGCTGTGTTTTTAGCTTTAGAGAGGGCGGCTCTCACCTGGGCATCTGAGATGTTAGGGAGGCTACAATCTGCTGGGATAGATATTTCTCCTTTTGGGGGGGAGGGGGAGGAGAAATTTGTACTGAACCTGTCTGCCAGAATGTTGGCAATGTCTGTGGGTTCAGTGTATTTTGTGTCATTTTGGACTAACTCTGAGCATATCTGGGAGTTTCCACCCAGGTTTCTAACATAGCTAAAGAAGGCCTTGTCATTGTCTTTTGTGTCTTTTGCGATTTTTCTCTCAAAGTTGGCCTTGGATGATTTTATGAGTAATCGTAGTTTTTTGCTAGTACTGATCAGAGATGCCTTCCCTTTTAGGGATTTTGCTCTGTCATGTAGTAGCTTCCTCCTCCTGTTGTAAAGTTTGTTTATGGCTGGGGTCCTCCAGACCGGGCACCTGCCTTTGGGGGAATGGGTCTTGGTTTTATTTGGGATTGCATGATCCATGCATTCTTGAAGGTGCCCGTAGAAGGCATTTGGAAAGGATTCAGCAGTGTGGGCTGTGGTTTCCACTGGCCCAGGGGCCTTGAAGGATACCACTTCAGTCTTAAGAAGTGTGAAGTTGGCTTTTGAGAAGTTTTTCACTGTGGTCTTTTGTGCAGGGGGTGGGGGCAGGATGTGGATTTCCAGTGAGATTAATTTATGATCTGATCTCACCAATGAGGGATATACTTCCGGTGTGGAGCATTTTGTCCCCATGTTTGTGATGATCAGGTCTAGTATATTATCTCCTCTTGTGGGGATGGTGACTAGTTGTTCCATTGCATTTGAGTTTATGAATTCTAGGAACCTTTGGGCTAGGGTGTTGGGGCTTGAGTAATTGGGTAGTTGAAGTCTCCCAATATGATGGTATTTGGAGAGACATTCATACTCTCCAGTGTCTTCAGGAAGGCTGTGTGGGGTTCCTGAGTTTGAGAGGGTGGTCTGTAGCATGCTACAAACTGTAGGGCAGTTTTGCCTATGGTTAGTTGCACCTGGATGGTCTCCGATGCTTCGTGTGTTGCCACTAACCTGGAGGTGTGGATATCTTTGATGAATATGGATACTCCCCCTCCTTTTGTGGTTCGGTCCAAGTTTTGGGGCCGGAAAGCATGATATGAGGTAAAACCTGATAGTGCTGGGGTGGCTCAGGAGCCTTGAACCAGGTTTCAGTCACTGCACAGACATCAATGTTCTCCATACTAAGGAGGACTTCGAGAGCGTGCATCTTGAGGTTTAGACTTCTGGCATTGAGCAGCATTACTCTTAGTTTTTTTCCACTTGTGTTTTCTAGGGAGGTAGGTTTGTCGTTTGAGCCTTGCCTAAAAAAGGCACTATGGGGGTGGCAAGAGCCTTTTTCAATGTCCGGAAGCCCAGGGGTGACAGGTGCAAGCCATCCCTTGTGAAGCAGCGTGGCTTGTCAAGCATGTCATCCCAAGCAGACAGACATTGGATCCCCTTAGAATGGCACCAGTAATTAAACCAATTGTTAAAACTGATCATTTTGTCTTTGTACTGTGGCATCATTCTTGGTGAGGGTAAGATGCTGCTCAGGGTCAGGGTCATACCGGCCTGGGCTACATAATCAGAGAGCTCCTCTATGTCTCTTTTCATGTAGTCCAGGGAGGTATGTCTCAGGTCGTTCACACCGGCATGGACAATGACTGAGTCATATTTGTACTTGCTGTGGAGTGACCTGAGTGCTTGTGTTATGTGGCGGATTCTAGCGCCCGACAGGCAGCTTACTGTGACCTTTTCCTTGTTCAGTCTGGTGAGTGGGACGTCAGTGTGTCTGACTATGGAGTCACCTATTACAAGTGTGTCTGGCATGTTGTTTGGCCTTAAGGGCTGTGACTGTTTAGCACACTGACTTTGTGAACTATGTGTTGCGTGTGCTATGTTTTGAGGTGGCGGTTGCTTGGGTGTCTGCTTTGGAGGCCTCTGTTGTTTTGGTAGATTTTTAATCAGCGCCTCTGAGTATGTTTTTGTGTATTTATGTGTTTGGTTTGCAGTTGTGATAGTTCTATGTGAGACTGGGTATGTGGTGTGCGTGGTTACCTTCTCCTCCTGACTGGTCTTGCCAGTACTGAGTTGAGAGAGCTCAGCCTCCAGTTTGGCTATATAGTTGCATCTCTCACATATATTTGTATTTGTTGGGAGGAGGAGAGGGTTGTTTGTGTACATGAGGCAATTGTAACATTGCCTCAAGATTCCCAGATTCACCAGCTGAACAGGAGAGGACACCAGCAACTGACCCTTCGACATGCTAGAATAGTGAAAAAGATTGCTGTGTAACTGAGTCAGAAAGGACCTATAGGGAAATGGGTACTCAAGGGAATTTAGGTGAATGAAGTACTTTTTTTTGTTTAAGAGTGCTTTACCTGTATAAAAAATGTTTTAGGAACAAGTGCTGAGCTTTTCAGATAGAGAATAGGCTGTTTGGATTGCAAGTAGAGCAGTTCTAAGGGAAAAATTGACAAAGCAATGAGGTTTTTCGACCATGGCATCCCAGGCTGAAAGGACCTGGTTTCCGACTGAATGACACCAAAAACTGAAACAATTACTGAAATCAATAATTTTTTGTTTATACTGTGTGGTATTATTCTAGGTGAGGGCAGTGTGCAGCTCAAGGCTTGGGATATACCTGCCTGGGACACATAGGCAAAGTACAGTCTGTGACATTAAGACAATGGAGACTGAACACTCGAGCTTCAGTTGCTTGAGGTTCAACTTGTCAATGATCGGACTTCATCCATAGAAAATGACTGTTGGTGAGCTGTGTGGGAAGTGATTCCTTTTTGGTGGAATTCCCTCCTAATTAGAATTCATGTGACCATGCAGTTGGTATATATAAGTTTGGGGTGGGGCTTTCCCTCACCCCCTCATTGGGGTTGTAGGGGAGCAAGACCCCTTAAGCAAAAACGCTTAAAAGTGTCTTTCAGCTGATTTTATTGGGTGAATGCAGTTTGGGGAATCTTATCTTTGGTGCATTTGGTTTCATCCACTCATAGTGGAAGCCTCTAAAACTCTATTGCAAGTAAATTACATTTTCTTTAAAAAGACTGCAATACAAAATTAATTTATAAGGCTATGCATATACAGTACAATTAGAGACTGAAGGAGAAGGAATAACAATTCTACAAGTCAATTGCATTGGAAGAAAGTAGATTTAACTCCAACTCTGTGTGTTTTGAAAGTGTGACATATGGATTAACCAGGGCTACTTCTTTTTAAATAACTTAAAGCGCATCTCCTGGTTAGCATTGGTCGATAAATTGCAGTTGTTAATATTTAGTGTGATCTGGCTGATGAAAATGGATCAAAAATGTAACTTGTAAAAACAGCTATTCATACCTCTCGATCTGTTAGTGCAAGAAATCTGGACAAGGCCAAAAATAGTGGGGAGACAAAGGCCTAAAAATCGGGATAAATTTTGAATATTGCCTTTATAAACATAGTAGTTATAATAAAAGATTTTGTGTTACCATGTATTCTTTGAAGTATATGAAGTCTGAAACTCAGTTCTGTGTCACTATTTAGTGAAGTCGGTCCTCAATGATTTGCCAGAAAACCACAAATTTTATGAACAGACAAAAAATATGAAGCAACAATCTGGACATTCTATGAAAATCTGGACAGTTGAGAGGTATGGAACAGATTAAGGCCTAATCCACCCCACTGGATGAACACACACACACTCGCACGCATACACACACACACACACACACACACACACACACACACACACACACACACGCACACGCACACGCACACACACACACACACATGCACACACTTCCCTAATTACTGCTTTATTGGAAAAAAAAAAGTACCAGGGGGAATTTCTTCATTAGATATAATACCTCATTACTCTGAAAGTAAAATATCTTAGCCTGACTTACTGTGCCTCTTGCATGTGTGATCCATTTAACTGACATTTGCTTTAGTATGCAACATAGTATGATTCATTGCCTTGGCTCTGGCAAAAGTAGATTCAATCAACTGACCTGATAACATGCTGATAATTATACAGTCAGGTCATAAAACAAACATTTTAAGAAATGTGATGCCTAACAAATTCTACGAGTGAGAATGAAAATTTTATTTTCATGGGGGCCTGCATTTATTATTCTTGGCAGCATTTTTTTTCAGGATACATAGGCTGTCAAGCAGAATTAAATGAAATGAAGCAGGCTCACTAATGAATTTTGTGGCTGACTATTAATCCATAATGTGCCTTATTCCGCATGCTGCAGTACTTTTGTCTGAAGAGAAATTAAACTAAGCTGATCAAAGAATAAGAAAAATGCAAGAAGCAGGTTTATAAACCCATACTTGCCAAAATAAATAAATAAATACATACATAAAAAGAATAATTTCAGGATAATACAGAGGCAGCCACATTGTGAGGGGTGGACCAGCTTCAAAACCTACATTTCAGAGGGCTTCAAGCAACTCTATAACCTGAACCATGTTGGTGCTTATCTTGGTATTGTTTTATAACAGGTCTGAGAATAACAAACTGGAAATGATGGTAGTTAAAAGGCATAGGGCACTGTTTGCTGTGTTGCTAACCTACCATTATCTGGGTTAGCATTATTAACACTTGTAGTACACAGTCGAATAAGATCCTAGTGGAAAGTGCATTAACATTAGGGACATTATAAAAGGAGAAGAGAATGACAGCAGGGAAATATAGGCTCATAAGTTCATAGTTGTGTACTTGGATAACAACCACTAGCCTTTCTAAGCCTAGCCATGCATCACAAATCTCTGACAAGTTCTGGTTCACTTGGTAAATGTAAGCAGGAGCCTGGGAAATTAAACATTTACTAGTAGGAGCCTGGGTGATGAAACATTTACTAGTAGGAGCCTGGGAGATGAAACATTTACCCTACCCATCTGCAAAAAGTCACACAGGAAGCCTTTTTCTCTGTTGAAACTTGGTTATCCGATGCCCAATTAATACTCATTCCAAACAAAACTAAACTACTCACCTTCCAACCCACCAAACATACTCAAAACAACTCTCACTTTAACATCACATCAAAAGACAACACCACTATATACCCAACTGAACACACCAAATTGCTACGAGTGGAAATAGACAATAAACTAAAATTTGACATTCACATATCCATGACCATAAAAAAAGTCCACAAAAAACTAGGAGCATTATATAGAAATAAGCATCTTCTCACCAAAGCAGCAAAGATTTCAATAGCACATTCTCACCTTATCTCCACCTTACTTTATGCCTCTCCAATATATACCAACCTATGGCAATGTGATCTAAACAAGCTAGAGACCTGCTACAACAAAATTGCGAAATTCGCCACAGGGGCATCCTACCGTAGTCACCACTGTCTGTCACTTGCTGAACTGGGCTGGCTTGAACTCCCTCACCTCCTTCAATGGTATCAACTCTCACTCACCCACAAACTAGTAAACCATCCACTAAATGTCCCATCCCTACAGAATCTACTCCAACCCTATTGCACCACCAGAACACTAAGATCCAGCAACAAAAATCACTTGCAGATCACTAAAGCCAATAACTCTGCTGGTGAAGCACTATTCTCTTGCACCAGAGCCAAATTATGGAACTCCCTTCCACCCACAATTACCTCCGTACCATCATGGACCCACTTCAAAACTTTACTAAAAGCGCACCTAAAATCATGCTGGCTATGCCCTTGCAACTCCCACTCTAATATCACCCACCCCATCCAACCACTACCTTTCTTTCCACCCCACTAACTACCTTGATTATAGCAAGCTCAGATGCTCATAAGCCTAGGACTTATTATACAGCAGGAACTTCTTATTGTAACATTTATTAATGTCTGTTATGTACTTTACAGATAAAGATTCTAGTTGTCTACTGATGTACTATGTTCTTCATCTGTAAATATGTTGTAAGTAATTGCTATGTAAATTGTTAATCGCTATGTAATCCAATGTAACTACTGTCTGTTTATTTTAACTGTGGAGCTTTTCTCCCCGGGCCTTCACTGAAAATGGACATTCCCGGTCAACAAATATAAATAAATAAATAAATAATTTACTAGTAGGAGCCTGGGAAATTAAACATTTACTAGTAGGAGCCTGGGAGATGAAACATTTCCAGGCAGGCTTTGTCTATTTCAGTCTTAGGTGCCAAAACAGGGATGGATTTCCTGTTTCCCATCCAATTGTCCAAGATGCCCTTAAATTGGCTTAGAGAGTAAGCCTGGTTTACATGGATATGGAGCCTGTTCCAGAAAAGCGGTAGTCTCTGGGATACATATCTTTCTATCTAGCATGTTCAAGGCCTCTGCAGTGTGACTATTGTGCATGTCAGTAGCTACCTGTCTCTTGTGTGATGGGGTCAGTTTATCAAAGATGTGTGTATTTCAGTCTTGCTATAGTGCTGTCATCATCTTGTTTGGGAATCTGTGTGGGTGTCTCAGGTCTGTCCTGTGGTAGTGCTGCCTTCATTTTGTATGGGGGGGGGGGTCTGTTTTCAGTCTCGCTGTAGTTTTGTCCTGGTCTTGTGTGTCTCTGTCCTGAGTGAGGGAGTCTGTGTAGATGTCTGTTCAGTCTGGCTATAATGCTGTCTTTATCTTGTGTGGGTGTCTGTCCTGTATGTGGGAGTCTGTGTGGATGTTAATGTTCAGTCCTGCTGCAGTGCTGTCTTCATTTTCTCTCAGATTTTCCCAGAATGTCCAGATTTTTGCCACAAAATTTAGGTTTCTTCCTCATAAGCAGTCTGACTTACAGTTATTTCAATGGTCTCCCCATCAGTGACATTCCATATTCATGAACATTTCTCCACCTCTGAACTCCATATGCTAGTTTCCCTCAGAAATGTTCCTTTTGCTTCTTTCGTACGTTTACCATGTACCTTCTATCCAGTACAAATACCATATCATGCTTGCAGTTTCATCACCAGTTCCGTGCAGCTCATCTTTTGTCATCATTTTGAATACTATTTATATTACAATGTAAAACACTGAAATCATCATTTCCCTTTTTCTGCTATTTTTCCTTACATTTAAATTATTTATTTTTCTGTGTTTAACCCTTACCATTACGGACCTATCTTTTAGATTTCTTTTCCAATGCTTTTGTTATTCAGAAAAATTATACAGTATAATTTTAACACACATAACATTAGATATCCTATCACTTTAAGCAGCGATTCAATTTCAAGTCTTTCAGTTTATCTGTTCTTTCTTGCTCTTGTATATAATCAGACTCTTCCTTACAACAATCATCATTTTTATCACCTTTTGCTTTTTTGCATTTTGTACATTTTCGGAATGCAATCTTTACCCAGATGACTTACTTCCCTGAACTACGAAATTTTAATTTTGAACAGTTATTTAACAAATGAGATTCACTATAAAAAGTAAGTAAGTAAATAAACAAGGAAATAAATAATTTTTTGATGGTCTGGACAAACTTCACCTAGTCAGTATGAATACCACAGTTGGTCTTCCATGAAAAGAGGACAATGGCTTAGTGGGACTTACCCAGTCAACAAAAGAGCAAATAAAATAAATGGATACTAGAAAATAAGTATTAATTTATTAGCTGTATAATTAGTCAGTCTAAGGACCCTTTTGAAGCATATCCTGGACTGTGGACAATGCATATCTAATATATACATCTCTAAGCAAGGAGGGGGGTAGCCGTCTTGTATAAATCCACTCTGGAAGACAAACGTAAATCTATAAACATTGCATGTATCTATATTCCCCCAGGTGACAACACAAATACCTTGGAGGGTATCCTCCAATGGCTCTCCACTAACTTCCCCAAGGAAACTATTATTTTTGGGGATGTTAATATCGACTGGAATACTTACTCTTCAGACTTCCCCTCCACCCATATAAATTTGCATGGCTTCTCCCAGATGATATCTTCCCCAACCAGAATCAATAAGCCTAACAAAAAGAAAAGTATCCCAGACTAGATATTAATAAACAACCTACCCCAGATATATAAAACAGGCAACCTACCTGAGGACTTTAGTGATCACTTCCTGACCTGTATCCTAGACTGGATATTTATAAACAACCTACCCCAGATATATAAAACATGCACCCTACCTGAGGACTTAGTGATCACTTCCTGACCTGTATCCTAGACTGGATATTAATAAACAACCTACCCCAGATATATAAAACAGGCACCCTACCTGAGGACAACAACCTACCCCAGATATATAAAACAGGCACCCTACCTGAGGACTTTAGTGATCACTTCCTGACCTGTATCCTAGATGGATATTAATAAACAACCTACCCCAGATATATAAAACAGGCACCCTACCTGAGGACTTTAGTGATCACTTCCTGACCTGTATCCTAGACTGGATATTAATAAACTACCTACCCCAAATATATAAAACAGGCACCCTACCTGAGGACTTTAGTGATCACTTCCTGACCTGTATCCTAGACTGGATATTAATAAACAACCTACCCCAGATATATAAAACAGGCACCCTACCTGAGGACTTAGTGATCACTTCCTGACCTGTATCCTAGACTGGATATTAATAAACAACCTACCCCAGATATATAAAACAGGCACCCTACCTGAGGACTTTAGTGATCACTTCCTGACCTGTATCCTAGATGGATATTAATAAACAACCTACCCCAGATATATAAAACAGGCACCCTACCTGAGGACATAGTGATCACTTCCTGACCTGTATCCTAGACTGGATATTAATAAACTATCTACCCCATATATATAAAACAGGCACCCCACCTGAGGACTTAGTGATCACTTCCTGACCTGTATCCCAGACTGGATATTAATAAACAACCTACCCCAGATATATAAAACAGGCACCCTACCTGAGGACTTTAGTGATCACTTCCTGACCTTTATCCTAGACTGGATATTAATAAACAACCTACCCCAGATATATAAAACAGGCACCCTACCTGAGGACTTTAGTGATCACTTCCTGACCTGTATCCTAGACTGGATATTAATAAACAACCTACCCCAGATATATAAAACAGGCACCCTACCTGAGGACTTTAGTGATCACTTCCTGACCTGTATCCTAGACTGGATATTAATAAACAACCTACCCCAGATATATAAAACAGGCACCCTACCCGAGGACTTTAGTGATCACTTCCTGACATGTATCCTAGACTGGATATTAATAAACAACCTACCCCAGATATATAAAACAGGCACCCTACCTGAGGACTTTAGTGATCACTTCCTGACCTGTATCCTAGACTGGATATTAATAAACAACCTGCCCCAGATATATAAAAAAGGCACCCTACCCGAGGACTTTAGTGATCACTTCCTGACCTGTATCCTAGACTGGATATTAATAAACAACCTACCCCAGATATATAAAACAGGCACCCTACCTGAGGACTTTAGTGATCACTTCCTGACCTGTATCCTAGACTGGATATTAATAAACAACCTACCCCGGATATATGAAACAGGCACCCTTCCTGAGGACATTAGTGATCACTTCTTGACCTGTATCCTAGACTGGATATTAATAAACAGCCTACCCCAGATATATAAAACAGGCACCCTACCTGAGTACTTTAGTGATCACTTCCTGACCTATAAACAACCTACCCCAGATATATAAAACAGGCACCCTACCTGAGGACTTTAGTGATCACTTCCTGACCTATATAATCAGAAAAAGAAATTATATCCCTCAACAATCTTACTTTAAAACCGTTAGAAGATGTAAGAACTTTATTCAGACTAAATTTCAGAATGAACATAACACATGTGACTGGTCCAACCTATGGCTACTTTCACTAGATGAAGCGATGCGACTGGTCCAACCTATGGCTACTCCCACTAGATGAAGCGATGTGACTGGTCCAACCTATGGCTACTTCCACTACATGAAGCAATGCGACTGGTCCATCCTATGGCTACTCCCACTAGATGAAGCGGTCTCCTACTTTAACTCTACATTTCTTGCTGTCCTGGATAACCATGCTCCCCCGCACACTATCAGAACCAATAACAAAGACGCACCATGGCTGTCCAATGATACAAGACAAAAACTTATTAGCAGAAACAAAGCGTGGACCTCCTTGAGAACCACTAAATCCCCAAAAGACCACCTTATATATAAATGGCTGAGAAATGATGCAAAGAAGTCTATTATGCTAGACAAAAAGAATTACTAGTGTAATCTGCAACAAAAGCACCAAAATCAACCACAAAAGTTCTGGACAGGCATAAACAAACTTCTCCACCCAGGCCAATCAACTACCCCTACCCCCTTAACTACCCTCCAACAACCTCCTAAAATTGTTGCTAACACCTTTAACACTTTCTTTACAGAAACCGTGCAATCCCTAGCTGGTAAGCTATCTCCCTATACCCCAAGTATCACCAACCCCACACCTGATAATAAAATCCCCTTTAATCTTGATCCAGTGCCAACATCTTTTATTAAGTCCCTACTTAAAAACTGAAACCCACCACCCTTTCGCCAGACCTACTACCTGCAGAATATCTCCAAAAACCTGCTAATGAAATAGCATACCCCATATCAATTTTAATCAATAGAACTATCCACGAAGCCTATATCCCCCACATCTGGAAAATCTCCCACATTGTTCCTCTTCATAAAAGGGGAGAGTCCACTGAACTTTCATATTATAGTCCTATAGCCATTCTGTCTTCCTTGACTAAAATAATGGAAAATGTATCCACAAGCAATTTCTTGCCTATTTGAATAAAAACACTCTCCTAGTCCCCTGCCAGCACAGATTTAGACCTTGCCATAGTACAACCTCAGCCCTTCCCTCCTTCTCCCATACAATAAATCAAAACCGTAATGACAACAAGCTCTCCTCAGCCCTCTTCCTTGACCTATCCAAGGCATTTGATATGGTAAACCACCAGTTACTCTTAAACATATTAAAATCACTCTCCATAGATAACCTAGCAATTACCTGGTTTCATTCTTACCTAAGTGACAGACAACAAGCTGTACTATGGAAGAATAACCTATCATCCCTTTTGCCAGTCACCCTTGGAGTCCCACAGCGATCTATATTAGGTCCCCTCCTATTCTCCATATTCATTAATTACCTGTACAAAGTCATCCCTGATGCAACTTGTATTAAGTATGCAGATGACTCAACCCTAATCTGCTCTGCCACCTCCCCCACAGATTTACAATCCTTATCCCAAATCACTTTCAACAAAGTAGAGACCTGGCTCACTGGTCACCAACTGCTATTAAACCCAAATAAAACCAAACTATTACTCTTCTCCCCCACTCACAAGGTCCCCTCACCACCTCTCACCATAATATCTAACAATGGTACCATAATTTCCCCAGAACCTAGTACTAAACTACTGGGAGTGATCATCGACAACAACCTTTAGTTTGATGCTCAAATACACAAAACTATTAAAACAGTTAATAAAAAATTAGGCTCTTTATACAGGATTAAACCATTCCTAACCCCATCTGCTAGAACTGTTATTGCCTGTACACATCTGCTATCGACCCTTCTTTATGCCTCACCCATCTTCATAAACCTAAGCAAATCAAACCTCAATAAATTTACTAGGTGCTACAATAACATTGCCAGATTTGCCACGGGCTCAGATTATAGAACCCATCACTGCCTTAACCTTCAATCGTTAGACTGGCTTGAACTACCCTACCAACTTCAATATAACCAAGTAATACAAAACAACAACGAATCCCAAACCAGGGCAATAAAATTGAAATAAAAGAAATACGACCACTGCTCCAAGCAACAGGCAACCACACCAAGCCTTAAAAGAATGCTGTTTATTAATCACTGACTAAGCGCTTTCACCAAAACATTGGCTTCTTCAGATTCAGTGTTAAAGGACAAGTGCAACTCTTTTATACAACCAGTATAATAAGCTTAATGACATCACAAAATCCATTCCAATAAAAATAGGTAAACAATCAACACATTAATTCAATACAACTAAGCTACTCATTAATATATTGTATAAAACACTATAATTATAGGAGTATGTAAGAATCTATCTAGCATTGCATTTTATTCTATATTATATATATATATTTTAATGTGCTCATACTATATTTATACTTACATTAACTATAATTTAAAAGTAATTAAGTATATTAAATAAGTTAATACTAGCCCTATGCTTCAAAACCGGCTTTAATGAAATATAATCATTAATGCCAGGTTGCCTTGTAGCATTTAATCTCAACTGCCATAATACCTCCAGTAAGGCTACACTATTATTAACATCACCTCCCTGATCAAAAAATACCCTATCTATTATAAAAAATAAAAACTTTTTAAATCCCTTACAATTGCAACTGTGAAGATATAAAGCATTATGTGGGTCCTTATTCTTAACTGATATAACATGTTCAACAATCTTATCACGTAATCTACGTGTAGTCATACCTACATAAAATGCATTGCAGGTTGTACATGAGGCCACATATACCAAATTCTTCGTATTACAATTACAAGTGCCTGGGCATGGCAATGTATGCCCATACCCCTTAACACAAATATATGTGCCTTCCGCTATATACCTGCAACTTCTACAGCAACCGCATTTTGACATCTTGGATGTTCTATTCCTTACCTCCCTTTCTAAAATTCCTTTCAAATTATCACCCTTGCTAAAAACTATCCTAGGACTCATACCTATAATTTCTTTCGTAGTATTACTCAAACAGTATTCCCACATTTTACGTAGTACCGTTGTTATTTCTGTGGCTTTTTCGTTAAATTTTAAAATAAAACATGATCCAAAAGAAGATGTTAAATTGGGCTCTTCATGGCCATTGACCCCCTCATCCAACTCACGTACTGTAGTCAAAATTGGTGAATATATTGAAATTCTCTTTCTAAAAATCTCTTTCTTCAAATTCAATAACAATTTAAGCGGATAGCCCCTATCAATAAGCATACCAATCAACTTAAAAATTTCCTGTTTAAACAACAACTCATCACTGACCAATCTAGAAATCCGCAACATTTGCCCCTTAGCGACACCCTTCCTTTGATGGTAAGGGTGGCAACTCTTGAAATGCAATAACGAATTTGAATAGCTTTCTTTCCTATATAAAGTACTAGATAAACCTTCGTTACTCTTGAATATCGTAATATCTAAGAAATTAATACTATCATTGTTCCACACATGCGTAAATTTCAAAAAGCTAGTAGTGCTGTTTAGATATTCAACAAACTCTACAGCCCCGGCCTCATTACCTTTCCATAGAATAAGCAAATCATCTAAGAACCTATTGTACAAAATTATGTTCTCCATAAATCTAGATGGAAAAACAAAGGTTCTTTCCCATGTTAAAAGGACCAAATTCGCAAATATAGGGGCACACCTGGCCCCCATTGCCACACCAGAGCATTGTTGAAACATCTCCCCTTCAAACTTGATGAAATTATTAAATAGAACAATTTCCATCAATTCACAGAGTAAATCAATCCTACTCTTATCAATGATATTACACATATTCAAACTGTCACGGAACATCTCTAACCCTTCTAGGTGGGGAATGGTAGAAAACAAATTTACTACTTCAATGGTTAAAAAACCATATAAACAATTATTCACCTTGACCTCTCTCAATCTTTCAAGGCAATGCCATGAGTCTCTCAACACATGGGGGACCCCAATGAGCACTCTCTTACACATGGCATCAACAAAGGAAGCCAGGGGTTTATTTAATATACTTAATTACTTTTAAATTATAGTTAATGTAAGTATAAATATAGTATGAATATATATATAATATAGAATAAAATGCAATGTTAGATAGATTCTTACATACTCCTATATTTATAGTGTTTTATACAATATATTAATGAGTAGCTTAGTTGTATTGAATTAATGTGTTGATTGTTTACCTATTTTTATTGGAATGGATTTTGTGATGTCATTAAGCTTATTATACTGGCTGTATAAAAGAGTTGCACTTGTCCTTTAACACTGACTCTGAAGAAGCCAATGTTTTGGTGAAAGCGCTTAGTCGGTGATTAATAAACGACATTCTTTTAAGGCTTGGTGTGGTTGCCTGTTGCTTGGAGCAGTGGTCGTATTTCTTTTATTTCAATAACCAAGTAATAGTTGTTCACAAAATCTTCTACCAACCAGACAGTGCACCCATACTGAAAAATATTATTTCCCCCTACAGTAACCTAAAATCCCTTCGTAATTCCAAAAAATTGCTGGTGCAAACTGTTAAAACCAACAATTCAGCTGGTGAATCACAATTCTCCAACTCTGCCGGTAAAAACTGGAACCTACTTCCTGCTGAACTCACCACTGTCCCCTCCTTATCCCAATTCAAAAAATCCCTTAGGAAATACCTAAAAATGCAATGGCTTTGTCAACCCTGACTAACCCTCACTCGCATAATTCATAATGAGAACCTCATTACAAGAATAAAACTCTGACTCTCTAACTGTTTAAAAGTCTGTGTATCACCCACCTACTGGAAAGATTTAAAGTTAACACTACACCATGTATGATAACCACCTTAATATATGTGTTTTCCATTTTCAGATGAAATCTTTAACTATTTTTTTCTCAGCTACTTGCTTCCAACCTTTGCTGTGTGTATGTGAGAAAAACATGTACCTGTCTGTACATATCGTTAAACAAATCTCAGTTTTGTGATGACTCACTGTAATAATTTCACTGTATTTACACTTGTTTTTGTACATTTGGAGTTTTTCTCCCCAGGCCTCCAATGAAAATGGACCTGTATCCAGTCGGACTTTCCCAGTTAACAAATGTAAAATAAATAAATAAAATAAATAAATACATAGACAGTATATTTGTAGCCATAGCATATGCAGAATACAATATATACATAGAAAACCACATACCATTTCCTGTAAGATGTATACTGGTAAACTTATTAACTTGTGCATAATTTGGCAAATTATTCCAATTTTAACTTTAGTACAATTTGATACTTTGAGACCAGCTTTACAAAATATCACATATAACAGCCCAACTCAAATTGCTACAACAACACTGCATCATTCCAGCTGGAAAGGTGACTTTGAACAAATATTTGATGTTAATGTGCAGCTATATATTATCAATATCCAGCTGTAAGTATATGAGAGAGACTGGGATTATTTGGGGATTTGGCTGGTATGGGCTAAATGGGCTAGCAGTGTGTGTGCATTCACCAGTGGGTGAGCTGATCAGCAGTTTTCTGAGAATGTGAAAATACAACTTACTTACCTGGCTGGCTGCTGCAGCCAGTCGGGAAACTAGAACTTACTTCCATGGCTACTGCAGCCATTCAGGTCCCTTGCTTTACTGAAGGGTACCTGATTGAGTGCAGTTTACAACAATTTAAAGAATTAAAAAAAAAAAAAAAGTGGAATTGTGTGGTGATGTTACACAGCCACGTAAACATCTAGGAGGCACTGAACAAGGAGTGGAGAAGGTGCAGAAACCTGAAGCTGCTTCATGTGGGGCCCTCATATGTGGAGTGATAATCGAGGGCTCCCTGCAGCTGCGGGTTTTGCTGGTGCCTAATGCTGGCTATGTAGTAGATAGTGTGTTCTTTTGAAAAATAAGTGGTTGAGGATGTGCAGAAATATAAAGAACAACATTTTGAGATTTTTGAAAAGTATAAAAAAGAAATATGGACATGTGCAAGAAACAAAGAAAGATCTGATATGGTGCAATATTTACACAAAGAAGAAAGCTTGATTAATCAATACAAAAAAACAGCCCCAAAGATATTCGAAGAGAAATACAAGCAAAGGCAGCCAGATATAGAAAATCTCACTAGACAAAACAGATTTCAAAGGGGGAATGTAGAACAGAAGATTAGTAAAGAGGTAGTTAAAAAAATAGAAAGAGAAGTTATGGAATACCTGCAAAGTGAAGGATTTAGTGTACAATGGCTAACACAGGTTATATCACAGCATGATGGAACAACAAGTCCCCCGGGTAGGAAAGAAGAGGAGCAGGAGACATCTGAAGAAGAAATATGGACATGTGAAAGGAAAAGAGATTTAATATGGTGCAATATTTATGCAAAGGAGAAAGCAAAACTAACCAATACAAAAAGAGCAGCCAAAGATATTTGAAGAGAAATACTGGCGAAGGGATCCTGATATGGAAGATCTTACAATACAAAAAAAAATAAAAAATAAGAAAACAAAAATGGAAAGTAGAAAGGAGGATTAGTAATGGAGAAGTTAAACAAATAGAAACTAAGGTTATGGATTACCTGTGAAGTGAAGGATGTATTGTAGAAAATTTAACTCTAACAACACAGCAGGATAGAACAATGAATCCTCAAATTAAGGAGAAACCAGTGGAGGGGAAACATCTGATCAGTTGCCATGTGAGGATACTTTGGAGCCTTCAGTAGGAAACTTGTATAAAAGTTCACTTGGAGTTGCACAGCAAGGGAAGAAATAGGAAACTGTGGCACCTCTGAAACAGCCAATGTTGTGGAGTGATAGGCCAGTGAGTTCCCATATCATTGGATGACACAAGATGAAACTGAAGAGAATGTGGCACAGGAAGATGCTATGCAACTTTCTGTAGAATGTCCACAGGAAATGGAAAACAAGGGATGTGCCCTCAGTATGGAAGAAAATGAGCTAAGAGAAGAGTTGCTTGATTTAATAGAGATGGACATCCATATTAAGATCAGTGAAAGAAACAGATTAGAGGAAGTCAAGAACACCTAAAAAGTTAGAAGTTTGATAAAACAAATGAACACATGCAATTTAACAGAAGTAAATAGGATAAAATACTGTGCAGCTAAATTAATTACAGATAAAGTTTTACCATAAAAACACAGGGAAGTAAGGGAAAAATGGGACAAGTTAAATACCATAATAGAAGTATCAATTAGAGAAAACTATAAAGCAATTAAGACAAGAAGTGTCACTGCTGGAAGAGTATAGAAGAGGGAACAGGTCAACAAAAAATACCCAGAAAGATAGACATGATAAAAGCAATGCACAGTATCTGAACAGATCAGGATCCATCATATACTATTGCAAGTAATAAACTAAAGATATCATCACAGGCAGAAAAACTTAGAAGGTATGCAGATAAATGGGTCTATGTTTGGCTATCAAAAATAATAATACTCAAATGGTTAAATTTCAAACAGGATGCAGTGAAATGGAAAATTATCAAACAATAACATTGAAAATAAATGCATCAAATGGTGATAGTCAGCCAACATCAAAAACACAATCACCCAGCACCCCACACTCACCAATGAAGGGGGGGTTGTGCCCCCCTCACATCCCCCCTAACTATAAATATCAACTCTGAGATCGCACTACAGTGAGAATAGAGCAAATTTAAAAGGTTTCCCGTCACCTACCTCATGCATCGAGTTACATCCTGGTTGTTGGCCAACTACGGCCATTCGATGCTTTCATTTTGAACTTCTCATTCTTTACTAATTTTCCGTTTCACTGTGTCCCTTTTGAAATTTACCCATTCGAGTTTTATACTTTTTGGTAGCCTAACATAAACCCCAGATAAATATAAAGGAAAAGTGCAAAATAAGCAATTTATTGATGACCTAAAAAAGTTTTATAGAGAATTGGAAAACAAGGCAAAAGGAACAGAAACACCACCAAAAAGAAGAAATAAACACATTTTGGAGAAATATCCATAAAGATCATGTGGAACATAAGAAAGATGCTAAAGAGACAGAAGTAGTAAAAGAAATAATAAAAAGTTCAAATGTACAGCATATGAAATGGAGTGAAGCAGGGACTGGACAAACTGAAACAAAGTTAAGAAAAGCTCCTAAGTGGAAACCCCAAACCCAGGTGCAGTACCTAACTTCTGATTAAAAGTACCAACATATTTACATGAAGATTTAGCTTTGAGTAACAACTATTTTATTTGTGCACCTTGAACAGACACCAACCTGGTTAACAACAGGAAAAGCAATACTCGGCCTTAAGAGCGAACCTGCAAGGTATCCTAAAACCTATGGACCAATAATTTGCCATCCCACGATGCATAAACTATACACTGGAATTCATGCCGATAGAGTTTATAGTCATTTTGAAGAAAACTCAATCATGGCAACAGAACAAAAGGGTGACAAAAGAATGTAATATGGAACATAGGATCATTTGTTGTTAAATAAAGTTATAATGAAGAACTGTAAAAAGGGGAAGAATCTAAGTATGGCCTGGACAGACTACAAAAAAGCATTTGGCAGCATCCCATATTCATGGGTAAAATAGTTATTAAATAAGATGCACCCTGCACTGATCAATAACATTATAGTGACCATGAAACAATGGCAAACCACTTTACAGCTAAGCCATGATAAAGGACAAATTATTATTCCAGGGATGAAAATACAAAGGGGGATATTCCAGGGTGACTCTCTGTCACCGCTGCTCTTTTGTCCTAACCTTAACCCATTAAGCTGTCTACTTACAGCTTAGATCATGTCTACAATTTGGCTCCCAGAAAACAACAAAGTGCAAAGACCTTTCATATTCATTTTGTAGATGATTTAAAACTATTTAGTTTGTCAGATGAGGAACTGAATGCACACCTACAAGTAGTCAAAACTTTCTCAGATGATATGGCATTTGGTCTTGATCTTCTTCTTCTTCTTTCGGCTTTTCCCGGTTAGGGGTTGCCACAATGGATCACCTGTCTGCTCATGACTGGCAGTGGTGTTTTACAGAGTTGAGTTGCCAGCCCGGCACTCAACCTTCCACGGAAGGCACACACACACACACACACACACACACACACACACACACTCACTCACACCTAGGGCCAATTTAGTGTCCAATCCACCTGCAGCATGTCTTTGGGATGTGGGAGGAAACCGGAGCACCTGGAGGAAACCCACGCGACCACTGGGAGGACATGCAGACTCCGCACAGAAGGCACCCCAGCCGAGGATTGAAACGGAGAACCTCTTGCTGTGAGGCGGCAACACTAGCCGCTGCACCACCATGGCCACCCGGCATTTGGTCTTGATAAAAGTGAAAAAACAACCTTTAAAGCAGGAATGCTGCAGCACCAATAAAACATCAGTTTATATCAGGATTATATATTCTCCATTCTGAAAGAGGTATGGGTCTCCTCAAAACTAATTAGAGGTATCGATCCACAATTGTAGGACTGCAAACATATCTTCTGACCTCTCAAGGTCCAAATGTAGTGAAAGTTTTAAAGCATGAGGAGAACAAGTCTAAGAGCTTAATTTAGCAGACACTTATCTGTGTCAAGTAGGAATGGAAATCAGACCAGACATAGATAAAAATAAGGCAGCAACTGAATGTGCCAAAAAAACAAAAGAAAGAATATAAGGTGAATTATCATGAGAAGGCAAGAGCTGTGGAAAATGCATAAATATAGCTGCAAGTACAGAAAACTCTTGAGACAATCTCATGCTGATAATGGCTGAATGCAGAAATGTTTAAGGAGAGGTGAATTTAAATCAAAATATGAAAGTTTAATATTGGCAGCCCAGGATAGTGGAGTATGTGCACATTGGTTCACAAAGTCTATTGAACATATGAGAAAACAGACAAATGTAGGTTTTGTAAAACAGAATTGGAAGCAGTTGCACATTTTGCTGCTGGGTGTGATACACTAATGTCAGAAGGACTGTATCCTGAAAAGTATAATAATGTGGCAAGACTGTTGCACTGGGGATTGTGCAAATGTTATAATATTGAACTAGCTGAGAAGCACTGAAAACATGAGCCACAAAGTATTATAGAAAATGATGAAGTTTATCTCACATTGCTTCACCCATTAACAACAGTTCAAAAAAGCAGATGCGAGAAAACCAGATGCAGTTAGTCCAGGAAAAGAAGAAAAATAACACTGATCTTTCAAATCGCTACACCTAGTGACTACAGTGTCTTACGTACAGAGTCACAAAGTCATAACATATCAGGATTTACATGCAGAAATGAAGGCAATGTGGAAGGATACCCAAAGAGTTCCAATAACAGTAGGAGCACTGGGTCTTAAAAAAATGAATTTGCAATCATACTTAGATATGTTGCCAATACATGTAACTCCATGTGAATTGCAGAAGGAGTCAATTCTGGTTAACATCAAAGACTGAAACAATACTAATTTCATGAACTTTATCATGGAGTTCATTCCTGTCATGGTATTAGAAACCCAAAAGACTTGGAGAAATTAAACAGAATATTGAGGTCAAGAACTCTTACTCCATGCAAGTGTAAAGACTCTGGAGATCACTTTTGTTGCTGTAGGGGAACAACATCACAATAGCAAGCATCACAACTGACCAGCACTGAGCTGTCCAGAGGTATCTCTGTCAAAATCATTCTGATGTAGAGCACTGGTTTGATGCATAACTTACTGCCAAAGGTAAATGCTAATGCCACCTGTATAAATGCACAACTGTAAATGCCATTGCTGTGAACATGAAAGTAGATTACGTATGCAGTAGGTTAATATGTTTTCCAAATCATAGGAGCAGGCTGTAGTAAATCTGTTTCTTTTAAAGAAGAATGTTTAGCAGTATATCACACAATTGTGGTAATCCTTCATGAGATAATGAATGACATGTAATACCTGACTAACAGTCATTTTGTTTATACCCTAGGTATAAAGGATAAAGAGGGGTAACATGGAAAGACTTATGACTGTGAGATTCTGCTGAAGGGGCACACCATTAACAACAATGTTTATGGGTGCATCACTTCAAGCAGTGGCAATGCAATGGATGGAAAGGAGAAGTGGTTATCCCTACCAAACTATGTATGCAACATCCACACACATCATACTGAGGCTTATCTGCAGTGCAGCCATAGCGATTTGTGAGAATGCGTGTGGATTCAGAAAGGTGCATGTCACATGCACATATGCATATTAGTCACATCAGTTTGTAATTTAAGAATAATCAATCATACATGCTTGTGTTTTTCCCTTAGTCTTTTTAACATCAAAAGCTTACAAGATGCTGGAGGGAATTGCAACTAACCCAATCTGTCTATGTCACCTGCCGCATGTTTCACCTACTGATCAAACCGATGCTGTGAAATTATTTCACAGAATGTTCACCTTCTTCACCCCAAGATCATACACTTCTTCTGTGACAGGATACAGGCAAGGTGACACAACAACTCTTTTACTGGTAGTACATTCATTGCGCATAAATTACTAAGGCACAGTGTCACAATGTTTGTATTGAATATAAATTCAGAGTATGATTTTTTCCAGTCATGAGTGCAGATGTGTTATCAGTAATTTTACAAACTGTTCTAGGAGATATCTATATGGAATATATGTAAAATTCAACAAGGTAATGCTATTACAGGTAAAAGATAAATGAATATGAATCAGTGCTGGAAAATGTAGTCAGACTTATGACTGTGTTTAAATTTTCCAACAAGTTTTGTCTCTAGTAAAAAGACATAATAATGTGTGTTTGATATTGGGGTTGTTTCCTTGCTCAATTCCAGACAAATTTATACAGCTAATGACCTACTGGTTGATTGATTAATTGTATCAGATATAGGGACTGTCTTCACGGGAAAAACAACAATTTCTTGTCACTGCAACAAATGTGGCACAACAGTTTGTTACACTTTTATCAAACGGAAACACAGCAGCGTTTATTTGTGAATTGTCTCAGACATTTTTGATGACTACCTTACCACAACATTATTACAGTGATAAGTCCAATTTTTATTCAGTCGATTTGATAACACTCCTATTTAACAGTGATCAATATTATGTAGAGACAGACTCGGAGAGGGGGGGGAGGTTGCACTAATGTATTTTTCTTTATTCTGAACTTGGAAGAGACTGGCTGCTGGTAACATCTACCACTTGCTCCATTCTGAATGAAAACTTGGAGTCCTTCTTGTCATTTCCTTTATTCAGGTGACACTTGACTGGACTTCACTTTAATAATAATAATAACAACAGAATGCAGAGGTAAAGAAAATGTAGGGACCTGCAGTGGGTGTTTCTTAGCTGTGGAATCACTGTGGACAGCCAGTCATCAAACCTGTTAAAACTTCTGCCATCTTGTGATGTATGATAATGTAGTATAAATTTGTCATAACCTCTTTACAAAACCCTGTGAAGTTGATAATCTCAGTCTACCAAGCATTATGAGTCTGGTATGGTCAGTGAACAATAGTAAGGATGTGCAAAACTCTGATGGTATATTCCACACTGAGTACTCACGTAAAGAATAGGTGACGAATGTTTAGCTATTACTTGGATTTCCCTTGCTAGACAAATGCACAGGCATAGCAGCAGTGGCTGACACACAAAACATGATTCACCGAAGATTATTTCAATCCACATCTCAAGCTCAGTTACCACTGGCATACAATACAGATGACCTCTGATTACATGAGTTGCATACATTGCCCACAGAAAACTCCTTCTGGTAGCTCATGTATGAGTTGGAGGACACAATCCACAAAGCTGTCATCTTTCTATTCATAATGTTGCTAATGCACACAGCCCTCTTCATGAGCGCAGTATGCTATAACCAATCCCATGTGTTATTACGACTCATTGTTAGTTTTAAGTGAGCTGTAATAGTATGGATAACAGCACGCAATGGCACAGTATGCTATAACCAATCCCATGTGTTATTACGACTCATTGTTAGTTTTAAGGGAGTTGTAATAGTATGGATAACAGCACCCAATGGCACAGTATGCTATAACCAATCCCATGTGTTATTACGACTCATTGTTAGTTTTAAGGGAGTTGTAATAGTATGGATAACAGCACGAAATGGCACAATATGCTATAACCAATCCCATGTGTTATTATGACTCATTGTTAGTTTTAAGGGAGTTGTAATAGTATGGATAACAGCACGCAATGGCACAGTATGCTATAACCAATCCCATGTGTTATTACGACTCATTGTTAGTTTTAAGTGAGCTGTAATAGTATGGATAACAGCACCTGATGGCACAGTATGCTATAACCAATCCCATGTGTTATTACGACTCATTATTAGGTTTAAGGGAGTTGTAATAGTATGGATAACAGCACCCGATGGCACAGTATGCTATAACCAATCTCATGTGTTATTACGACTCATTGTTAGTTTTAAGTGAGTTGTAATAGTATGTCTAACAGCACCTGATGGCACAGTATGCTATAACCCCAATAGTTTTAATAGTATGGATAACAGCACGCAACATTGTTAGTTTTAAGGAGTTTGTAATAGTATGGGATAACACCACCCGGCAGCAAGTATGCTATAAATCCCATCATGTGTTATTACTCATTGTTCATTTATAAGGAGTTGAGTTAGTATAGTATGGATAACCAATGGCATGGCATGCTATAACCAATCTCATGTGTTATTGTGTTATTACAACTCATTATTATTTAAATAGATGGATAACAGCAAGTATGCTATAACCAATCCCATGTGTTATTACGACTCATTGTTAGTTTTAAGGGAGTTGTAATAGTATGGATAACAGCACCCGATGGCACAGTATGCTATAACCAATCCCATGTGTTATTACGACTCATTGTTAGTTTTAAGGGAGTTGTAATAGTATGGATAACAGCACCCGATGGCACAGTATGCTATAACCAATCCCATGTGTTATTACGACTCATTGTTAGTTTTAAGGGAGTTGTAATAGTATGGTTATTACTTATTGTTAGTTTAGTTTTAAGAGTTTTGTATTGGTATGGATAAGCACATGGCATGGCATGCTATAACCAATCCCATGTGTTATTCCAGTATGCTATAACCAATCCCATGTGTTATTTACGATGGCACAGTATGCTATAACCAATCTTGTGTTATGTTAGGCTCATTTACAGTATGATATAACAAATACCATGTGTTATTACAACTCATTATTAGATTTAAGGGAGTTGTAATAGCACTGGTAACATCACCCGATGATACGATAAGCATTGTATACAAAAACTGTACAAAGGCAGCGATAGAAAGCGAACTGTAAAGTTTAATGCTAATAGCCACAGTAACAATATTTAATACATTGTCTTATCGCTAACGCAGATTACACTGATGACCTCATTTCAGCTGCATTCCATGTTCACCAGGAGATCCTGGCATACAGAACTGCTATGTAGAGGGATACTCAAGTGCAGAAGCTGCCTTTCCTAACATCAAAAACTCAAGAAGTGCAGCAATCTTTACCTGCTATCAGTCATCGAGTCGAGATACCAAAAAAGAACCTCCTGCTCTCATAGTGGAACATGATCTGGAATGCAATTATGACTATACAGTATGGCAACTTAGCAGAGACTGGCCTATAATGCTTCAGTTTGAAGGAAGGACACTGCTATCATATGACATGAGAAGTATGTTACATTTATTATAGACTGTTGTTTGATGCTGAAACTTCAGAAATGATAAACACTGCACTGCAATAATGCCATTATAAGACTGCATTACTTTTGATGACAATTGCCACTGTTTGGTGTTGTCTGGATTTGTCAGTAGAGTTTGTTGTTATTCACTGAATAGTCTTGCAGTAATTAAATGTATGTTAAAGGAATGTTGTGATTATTAATACATGCTACTAAAGTATACTATATTTACAGCCTCTGCAATGTTGACATGAAATCCACAGACTTGTCATTAGAGTATATAACAAGACCTGCAACTTAATTATATTTTCATAGAATATTTCTAGGATGAGTGCCCTTGCCGGTCATTTTAGCCCAGCCAATTTAGCTTTCAAAGATAAGAATCAAATCCTACACCTTGTGACTGTGAAGTAAACACGTTACCTGTTAAATTAAGCCCCTACATGCTTATGTACAGTACTTGTGAAACTATAACTTATGACTCAATGCTGTGCAATTAGCCTTGGGTTAATCAGAAAATGCAGCCATATCACTATATAATCTTAATTTAAAAGGTCTTCATCTTGGTAAATACATGAACACTAAATAGTCTTAACAGCAATACTTTTCTCATGTTAGTAATCTGAAGTTAGCATTGTTATAAGTAATACAGACAGTGAACATAGCATGAGAATGACATGTAGGCAATTTATAAGTGCAATTTAGTGGGCATGGGCTATGGTGATAGCAGTGGCTGGAAATGGATGTGCATACCTACAGTGGAACCTGAGCATAATTCTGTTAATGACACATTTGGGGAGTATTCCTTGGTTCCTACTGCTCAGGCTTTTCCAATCCCAGAATCAATGATAGGACATATAGCGATGTAATCTATACCAACAACCAAATGCATTAAATGCATAAGCCATCACACATAATCATACTCTACTATGGCTCTAAGCTACCCACACAAACAATCAATTCATAATTTCTAATTTCCTATATAAAATCTTAGTATACAACCAATAGTTCTATAACTTTCATCAGCCAATCAACTGAGATGATTAGAAAAATTCAAAGCTGGATCTACCCATATACTCACTTTCAATCACTGTGTGTTATCTTAAATAGTCTTCTTTCAATCTTTGTCTCCCTAGTCTGATATGCTTAGTTTTTGATCTTTAAATATGCCATATTTAAAACTTTCTTGATCATATCTCAAGCAATTTTAATTTATCTGTCCAGCTTGTTATTTCAGTTTCCAAAACTTATAGTCCAATAACATCTCTATTTCTTGTATTTCTGGCCTCTCATCTTACTTAAGTAATTAAGTATCTTGTTTTAATGGAAATATATTCCCCTGATGTTGTGTGCCTTTTTTTTAGGAATTCAAATAATTTCCTTTTCAAAACTTGCCATATTCCTTCAGCACTTTTATTTGAGATGCTTACTAATTAGTGGGTCAAACAAATGAGGCAGCTCTACTGAATTCTCCAATTATAGGCCAATAGCTATACTCTCTCCACTTGCAAAGATTATGGAAAAATTTATTCATAGACAACTCATGCACCACCTAATCCAAAATCGCCTTATGGCAGACACTCAGCATGGCTTCCGTCCTCATCACAGCACTACTTCAGCCCTCCTAGCCTTTACTAACACCATAAACCATAATTGTAACAATAATTATATATCCTCAGCCCTCTTTTTGGATCTTTCCAAGGCATTCGACATGGTTGATCACCAACTTTTAATCCACACCCTGCAAGCATTCTGTCTAGATACTGGAGCCCTCCAGTGGTTTCAATCCTACCTGAATGGTCGACAGCAGGCTGTCCTCTGGCAGAACAAACTCTCTAACCTTCTACCTAACACCCTTGGAGTACCACAAGGCTCTATACTAGGGCCCTTGCTGTTCTCCATCTTCATTAATGACCTTTATACTGTCATCCCAAAAGTCAGCTGTATCCAATATGCTGATGACTCTACTCTGATTTGCTCAGCCACATCTCCAGTAGAGTTATGGTCAGCTACCCAGACCACCTTTAATACAATAGAAAACTGGCTTTCTGAACATCGTCTGATCCTAAATCCCAAAAAAACTAAAATGCTGTTATTTTCACCAACACGTAGATCTACTACTTTCACATTTACCATAAAATCAAATGATGGCACAATAATCTTCCCTGACCCATCTAAAAAACTATTAGGTGTCATCATAGACAATAATCTAAAATTTGACCTACATGTTAACCAAACTATCAAAACCATCAATAAAAAACTAGGGTCACTTTACAGAATAAAAGCTTTCCTATCTCCTCCAGCTAAAATTGCCATAGCTCGCTCTCACCTTCTTTCAACCCTTCTGTATGCATCCCCTCTACTCTCGAATTTGAACAAGACTGTCCTTAACAAACTCTCAATTTGCTACAACCACATTGCCAGGTTTGCCACTGGGCTGCCTTTTAGGACACATCATTGCATCAATCTAAATCAGCTTGGTTGGCTTGAACTACCCAGCCTAATCCAGTATAACCAACTGATTATGGCCTATAAAATCCTCTATAATCCGGACAATACTCCTGCACTTAAAAATATTATCACCCCCTATAACAATCCTAGACCGCTTCGATCCTCTAACAAACTACTAATTCAGACTAGCAAAATTAATAACACAGCCGGTGATTCTCTCTTTGCAAACTCTGTAAATAGATCCTGGAACTCACTTCCAGCTAATATTACCTTACTTTCCACCTTAGGTCAATTTAAAACTAGACTCAAACAACATTTGTCACTTAACTGTCTATGTCAATGTATCAAGCCTGGCTAACTCTCTAGAATGTGTAAAAATCTGTTAACCAGTTTACTGTGTAATTTAATTTAATCCTGACTTGTGCTCAGGACTAACTGTAACCTGTGGAACTTGTTTATCTTGCTTACTTATGTAATCTCTGTAAATAGTCTGTTTGTAATATGTAATGCTGGTATTATGTAATGCTGTATCTGCTTACCCTTAGAGCTTTTCTCCCCGGGCCTCTGCTGAAAATGGACATGCATCCAGTTGGACTATCCCAGTCAACAAATGTAAAATAAAAATAAAATAAAAAACTTCAGCATGGACTGTCTTCTACAAGACAGTGTAATTCTGATTTTCCAGTGACAAAGTACAATACTAATGGGGTGAATGGCTCATCACAGCAAAGCGCCTGGCATCGCGGATGTTCAGCTACACATTTCATTAGCTCCAAGTGCTCAGACGTTTCCATAACCATGGCATTGAAATGACATCATCAATTCTCCTGAGAGGTTGGCATGAGGCTGCAGCTTCTACATGATCACCTAACAAGGAAACACAGCATTAATGTTGTAGTAGAATGCAGGTCGGGATTTGCTTGATACAAAAGTGACTAAACTGAGGATCAGATGGGTATGTTCTATGGTGCACATTGCTTCTGTAACCATAGCATGTTGTCCAGTCCTGTAAAATTAACAGTAATGTATATAATAAGATTATCGCAACCATATTTTTGTGATTACAAAGAGCGCATATCTGCAGACAGATGACTGCCTGAAACACTTCAGCCAGCTGATAATAGTCCTTACTAATGTCCAAAAAGTTTAAATAACTTTCTGAAATGGCAGACCTTACAAAATGACATGAAGTATCCACCCTGGTATCACCTGCTGGCGTCTTGATAGAAATGGATATGTAACAGATTTTTCTTCTGTTGTATGAGTCTGCATTGAGAATCAGGGATTTTCACTTCTTTTGGCATTGTGTCATGTTATAATATATGCCATTTCTGAAAGTAATGTAAACTTTTTGTTCCATTTCTAAGGATTACCATCAGCATTTGCAAGTGTTTCAGGCACTCATTTTCCTGCAGGAATGTGGTTTTCAGTTGTGAAAGTGAAACGACACTGCGGAGCGGGGAACGCCTATAACAACACCAGGAAAGGTATTCCTCTGTTCAAGGAACAGCATAGTAAGTGTTTGGAAAGTACAACACCAATTTTTGCAGTAGTAAGTATCACAGAAAGGGTTACAAGGAGCTTCATTTTCCAGATCCTCCTTCCAATATGAAGGAGGAGTGCAGTTCCCCTGCTGTACTGGTCAGTTTAGTACATACAGCACATGGTTGGATGCTGTCATTCTTTGTAAAAAAAATGCGATGTATGACAAATGGTGTCCCTCTCGCACTCATTTGCAAAAGGGCAGCTTTCCTTTCTTCTTCGTGGTCCACTTGCACAAGAAAACTGAAGCAAAGGTAATTCGCAGTTTACACAGCCTGTTACACTTACACATACAGCCCTGTCTTGTAAACATAATGAGTTACACAATGGAACAAATGTGGTTGCGATAATCGGCACTTGCTCAAAACTTATAGCAAGCACTTATAAACCCTAGCACTAGACCCTCCTGTACTGTACAGAAGGACAAGGCTCTCTTTTCAACTTTACCAGCCATCCAGTAAAACAGTTCACTGTATCTATCTAGGCATTTCCAAAGGGTAGTTTCAGGTGTACTCTCCAGTCCAACTGGTGAATCTGGGCATTTTGAGGCAATGTTACAACTGCCTCATGTACACAGACAACCCTCTCCTCCTACCACCAAACACTAATACATGCAAGAGATGCAATTATACAGCCAAACTGGAGGCTAAGCTCTCTCAACCCAAGACTGGATCAGACAGTCAAGTGGAGAAGGGAAATACTTGCATCACACCACCAGGCTCACATAGACCCATTAAACCAGCACCGGCAAAAAACATACATAAATACATGAAAACATACTCAAAGGCTCTAAATAAAAATCTGCAAAACCAACAGAGACCTCCAAACCAAACAACCAAGCAACCTCCACCCCCCCAACACAAACCATGAAACACATACTTCACAAAACCAGTGTGCCATGCAATCACAGCTTTTAAGGCAAAATAACATACCCAACATATAAGTAATAGGTGACTCTATAGTCAGGCACGCTGACGTCCCACTCATTAGGCTGAATAAGGAGAAGGTTACTGTTAGCTGCCTGTTGGGTGTCAGGATCCGCCACATAACACAAGCACTCAGGTCACTCCAGAACAAGTACAGATATAACTCTGTCATTGTCCATGTTGGTGTGAATGACCTGAGCCATACCTCCATGGACTACATGAAAAGAGACATGGAAGAGCACTCTGATCATGTAGCCCAGGCCAGTATGACCCTGACCCTGAGTAGCATCCTGCCCTCACCAAGAATGATACCACGGTATAAAGAAAAAATTCTCAATTGCAACAATTGGCTAAGTTTCTGGTGTCATTCAAAGGGGATCCAGTGTCTGTCCGCCTGGAATGACATGCTCAACAAGCCATGCTGCTTCGCTAGAGACAGCTTGCACCTGTCCCCCTTAGGCTTTTGAATACTGGCCAAGGCTCTTTCCACCCCCATAGTGCCTTTTATAGGCAAGGCTCAAAAGACAAACCCACCACCATAAATAGCACAAGTAACAAAAAACTGAGAGTAATGCTACTCAATGCCAGAAGTCTAAACCTCAAAATGCACGCACTCGAGGCACTCCTTAGTATGGAGAAAATCGATATATGTGCATTAACAGAAACCTGGTTTAAGGCTCCAGAGAGCACCACAGCACTACCAGGCTACAACCCATACCATACATTTCTGCCACAGAACCCAAACCGAAATACAAAAGGCAGAGGCGTATCCATATTCATCAAGGATACCCACACCTCCAGGTTAGTGGCACAGCACGATGCTTCAGAGATCATCCACGTGCAACTAACAATGGGAAAAACTGCAGTTCAAATTATAGCTTGCTACAGATCACTCACAATGTCCCAGGACCCCCATTCCACATTTCTGGAAACACTAGGAAACATAAATGTCTTACCAAACACCCTAATATTGGGTGATTTCAATTACCCAAACATTAACTGGGAGAACTACTCAAGTACTAACTGCCTTGCCCAACATGTCCTAGAATTTATAAACTCAAACGCCCTGGTTCAAATGGTCAACACTCTCACCAGAGGTGACAACATATTGGACCTGGTCATCACCAAAATGAGTGACCGGTGTTCTACACTGGAGGTCAACCCCTCGCTGGTTAGATCTGACCATAAACAAATCACTTTGGATATCCACATTCTGCCCCCACCCCCTGACAAGGAAACCACCGAGAAAAACTTTTCAAAAGCAAACTTCATGTTACTTAAGACTGAGGGTAAAGTTTTAAAGCCCTCATGCTGAAGGATAACACTGTCCAAGCTGCAAAATCCTTTACTAATGCATTCTACGGGCACCTACAAGAATGCATGGATTATGCTATCCCAAGCAAAACCAAGACTCACTCCTCCATGAAAAGGAAACCAGTCTGGTGGACTCCTGCCATAAACAAGCTATACAATAGAAGGAGGAAACTAGTACAGAAAAAGAGTAAAATCCCAAGAAGGAAAGACATCCCTGATCAGTATCAGCAAGAAACTACGATCCCTCATAAAATCATCTAAGGTGAGCTATGAAAGAAAAAATTGCCAACGACTCCAAAGATAACCACAAGGCATTCTTTAGCTATGTCAAGAATCTAAGTGACAATGCTCAGATCTGCTCAGAGGTAGTGCAGAACGGCACAAAATACACTGAACCAACCAATATCGTCAACATCCTGGCAGACAGGTTCAGCGCAAACTTCACCCCATTCTCACCCCCAAAAAGGCCCATAACCATACCAGAAGAATGTAGAGTCCCTGAAATCACAGGCACTCAGGTTAAAACAGCCCTCTCCAAAGCCAAATCCAGAGCATCAATGGGACTGGATGGTGTCCCAGACTGCGTCCTACATGAGCTCAAAGACGAACTAACCCATCACCTAAACACACTGTTCAAACTCAGCCTCTCCACAGGCTACATACCCATAGAGTGGCATACAGCAATGGTTATTCTACTCCACAAAGCTGGAGCCACAACAGACCCCAAGAACTATTGCCCTATAAGCCTGACTAGCTTGGTCTGCAAGGCTATGGAGCGCATCATCATGGAACTCATTAACAGAGACATTGGGAACCTCCAAACGCTGGACCCTACCCAGTTCAGCTTTGTTAAAGGCAGATCATGCCTCCTAAACCTGGTGGACTTCTTTGAGACAGTTACCAAGGCTATAGATGAGGGAAAGTTGGTACACACAGCCTACCTAGACTTCACTAAGGCCTTCGACATCATTCCCCATTCAGGTATTATAGACAAGCTCACCAGCCTGAACATAAACCCCTACATCACAAGATGGGTTGCCAACTGGCTCATGGACAGAACCCACATGGTGAGAGATGTGGGAGCTAGGTCTGACTCTAAATCAGTTACAAGTGGCATTCCCCAGGGCTCAGTCCTAGGACCCCTCCTGTTTGGCATATACTTCTCAGAGGTACAGGCAAGCACAGGAGGACTGTGGCTGACCAAGTTCACAGATGACTGCAAACTAGGGGCTATAACTGACTCTCCGGCTGACACAGACGTCCTCCAAAAGGGTCTCACTGAGACAGATACCTGGTGTCAAAATCATGGCCTCAAGCTAAATGCCAAAAAGTGCATAGTCATCCCCTTTGGAAAAAACAAAGTACCCACAAACTACCACATAGGTGGTAGTCCCCTAAATACAGAAGATGTAATAAGGGATCTGGGGACCCAAGTAGATAGTAATCTCACCTTTGATAATCACATTGCCAAAGTGGTTACTAAATCCCTCTACGTGGCCCCCAATCATAAAAGGGTTCACATCCAGATGAAAAGAGGTCATTGTGCCCCTCTACTCATCACTCATCAGACCCATCATAGAGTACAATGTCCCATTTGGGATGTACCTTACAACACACCTGCAACAGCTGGAAAGACCGCAGAAGTACCTCAGCAAGAGGATCACTGGCCTCAAGCAGATGCCTATGCAGCTTGACTAAAGAAACTCCAGCTGTACTCGGTTGCATACCGTCTACTCAGAGGTGATCTCTGCATGACATGCAAGGCCATGTCCAACCCAGAATTGATGGACATGCTCCACCTAAAGAAAACCTTATCCCCTCGAGCCACATGCTCTAGGGATCTAAACCTCACCACAACAATAAATAGGACGTGCTAGAGGGATAGATTCCTGTCCCAGAGACTTCCCATGCTTTGGAACAAGATTCTAATCTACATTAGGCAGAGCTCCTTGCTAACACTCTTCAAAAGACACCTTGATAAGTGGATGGGAAACAGAAAGTTTACCCTGGGGATCACTTCAGTGGCTCTGCTGGACAGAAGCACAGGGAACTAATCTAAGGGGGGCGGAAAAAGCCATCACATTCTGGCTAGGCTTATAAATGCCTTCGGGCAGATAGCCTAGTACCTACCTATGAACCTATGAACCTATATACAACCCAGTACTGATCTGACAAGTGTCAACACATGATAAATGAAGACAAAGGAAGATAAGGGATGTGATGAACCTTGACTGAGAAACACTCTAATCACACGTAATTCTTCAACTGGATGGCCGAATGAGAAAACACAGAGCACAAAGCCTCTGCCATGGCTGTCTGAGATGAAAGGGGTGAATGAGGAGCAGAAGAGTGTGAAACAGTCATTGAACCTCTGCCTTTGAAATTTTCCTTTGTGAGTTGAAAACTACATTGGCTTAAGGAAAGAAGAACACCTTTGTTTTCCCAAAAGTGGTATTATAACATTCTATGCCTGATGATACTAATTCTGAAATGAAAAGCCTGCTGACTACAACATAGCATGTATGGCAATTAAAATCAGAATTTTCACAGCTGAATAATGAATTCCCAGAGTTATCACAGCTAGTGGCTACATACTGTGCTTATCTGCTCGTACTTGTTGATGTGTCAGCAGCCTGCATGATCTTTGGACTTCAGGAAGTCTGGGAGATCATGCTTCTGAGACCAGACATTATTGACAATATGGTGATACATGCATAGGTTGTACAAAAGAAGGGGAAAAGTCATATAAAAAATAGAAATTTCAATGGCCAGTAAAGGAAGAACTTCCTCATCAAACTAAATAAGCAGCTAAGGGAATAATTAAGGCCACCAAAGCTAAATTTGAAGAAAAAGTGGACTCCCAGGCTAAGGCCATTCATAAGGCCATCCTTCAACATAACTGCTAACAATGGCACTATCATCTCTCCAGAAGCCCAAACTAAACTACTAGGTGTCATAGTTGATAACAACCTGAAGTTTGATGTGCATATCAATCAAACTATCAAAACCATTAATAAAAAACTTGACACTCTTTACAGAATCAAACCTTTCCTTACCCCACTTGCTAGAACTGCAATTGCCCGTTCCCATCTGCTATCAACTCTTCTCCAACTTAAACAAAACAGATCTTAATAAACTATCATCCTGCTATAACCACATTTCCAGATTTGCTACTGGCACAGCCTACCGGACACACCACTGTCACAATCTAAATCACATAGGATGGCTTGAACTGCCAAGCCTACTGCAGTTCAACTAGCTAATAGTGGCACATAAAGTCCTTTACCAACCAGAAAATACACCTGCACTAAAAAATATTATCAGCCCCTACACCAGCACCCGGCCACTGCAATCATCCACTAGACTCCTAGTTCAAACATACAAATCCAACTACTCAGCTGGGGACTCTCTGTTTGCCAACTCTGTTCGAAAAGTATGGAACAGACTCCCAGATGACTTGACCCTAGAACCCTCACTAACTCCATTCAAAAACAAACTCAAGAAATACTTCAAAACTCATTGATTATGTCCTTGCACTAACCCAGACTGGTGACCTTTCTATTTCTTAGGTGACTTACCTTCAACTACTTCTAACTTTTTTCTACCACTCCATTTCAGGAAGGGTCAATTGTATAACTGCTGCTCAGTGTGTCTTAAACCTGAATGTAATGTTATGTACATTTAACATTGAAAATAATGTTATGTTTTGTAAAGTGTTTTATAGTACTATATGTGCTAAATGCTGGTATTGCTTATGACTGTAATCTGCTTGAAACTAGCATTTATTAAATGTTCAATGTGTATTATTATCTTGGAGCTTTTCTCCCCGGGCCTCCACTGAAAATGGACATGTATCCAGTCGGACTATCCCGGTCAACAAATGTAAAATAAAATAAATTAATTAAATAAATAAAGGCACTCTTCTGCTATATCTCCAGCCTCAAAGACAATGTACAACAGAGTGCCAAATTAATTGTAAACTGAGACACTTAAACAGAACTGAAGAACATTGCTACTTTCAAGGCCAATAAATTATGCTATAAATGTACCACACTCTCTCCCCAAAGAAACCACTCAGGAAAAACCCCATGCATTTCTTCCATAATTATTACTATGGAATAATTCTCCCTTTAGTATGAACCTGAACAGGCATATGCAGCAACTGGAGTATCACTGAGCATCCAAAAATGTTCCTCATGAAAAGAATACATGTTGTAGGCAACGTTCTGTGCAGATGGCCTTTGCTTTATACCAAAGTATCCTATACGTTGATGCTGTGGTGTCTAACCTACAAAGCATTCTTTGCTCCAACCTTAATAGACATGCTGGACATTGGCAACATCTGATCAGGGACCTAAACCCTATCTGCAGCATAAGCAAAACATGCTGGAGGGTCAGGTGTGTGCTTCAGAGACTAGTCCTTGCATGGAATAGACCTCCTATGCACTTGAAGCAAAGTTCTTCCCTGTACCTATTAACGATCAACTTGGCTCAGTGGATGGGAAATGGGAAATTTACACCTGGTCTGGCACATGTGTTTCTCAGTTTTATATCTTGTCACAAAAATCTACAGGACACCATCAGGCCTATATTTTTCGGAAGCTTGGCAAGTCTTAGAAAGGACCACTACAGTCGGTAGCCTAGTGATAACTTGTCATTCTTTGATCCTAAGTAAAGTATACAGCGTGGACCACCTCAAAGACCTGTAAGCTATGCTCTGTTTCCTAACCACTAGCGTGTAAGGCATCCATTTGGACCTACTGCACATCAGGAAGGCAAATGACATCAGAAATGCTTGGACCATTGATATAACCCTCTTCTGCACCATCAATAGAACAATTTGGAGACACAGGTATATGTTGCAGAAGATTGCAATCATCTATGAACATCTAAGTAAAGCAAAGGTCAACCATGTCCACATGCAAATGCAACTGTCATCCACAGATGCGTAATAGAAATTTGCCCAAGGAACATCGCCTGTGCTATTAATGGACAGAGGTAGTTTATAAATGCTTTATCCCATGCATGTGTCAAAGCAACATACCTATGTTATGACCCCAGCTCTTCTCAGTTGGGGTAATGTATACTTAGCGATGATGGAATGTGTAATGGCATAGTAACAGAAATGGGATAGACTAATTCAAGCACCACAAGAGGAAAGTCCAACAACTGCAGCTTGTCTAGTCATTACCCATGAACTTATAAGGATAACAGAAAATGTGTCAACACAAATGCAAAATGCAGCAGTGATATGTATGTTGTATTGCGGATGCCTCTGTGGGTGTGATTGCATGTATTATGTGCATTTCCAATTCTGCCATGGCTAAAGGGACAGATATAACATATTTTATTAAACAGGAATAGCATTATCTGCAACTTTTCCTACATTCCTAGATATAAAACTCGATGTAGTTCTCTGGCTGAAGAAGATGTTTTACAAATTGTTTGTCAACAGTATGTGTTATGTGGACAGACTGTTTCTGGAAGACTATCAGCTTCTAGCATATTCTTAAAAAAACATAATAAAGTGGTAACAATGTGCACTCTGAATTAGGCACACCCATCATTTTTCTTCTTTTTGTACTGGAGAAGTGTTCATCACAGGCAAACTGCACAAACAACATATAACCTCTAAACAATCTAGATTTGCACAAAATGTAGACACTTTTACCTCAAATTTTTGGTCTGTTCCTCCAATTTGTGGCGCTTGGAAAAATCATTGTGGGAAAATGTCTCTAAACAATGAGATACATTTGAGTTTCTGACACAGATCCTTCATAAAATGCATAGCAACACCCAATCTGTTAAGTAACAATTTTCTGAAGACAAAACCTGCTATGCAACAACTTCCTATGTTTCTAAGAGGAATAATTAAAATCAGTGCCTAATTTTGAGCAAGTTGATTTGTATGACATTATCACCAGCAATGAATGGCCACAGCTTGAAGACCACATGGCTCAATTGGAGTGTTTCACATTGCACTTCGTTGGCCATATTTATTAACTTCCTTACTTAATTGTTGGTTTTGGAGTTAACTTCACCTGCTTGCAACTGATCAGGGCAATTATGTGGTTGGAAAACAAGCCGAATATGCAGAACAGCATTAAGCAGTCATTCACTTATTTGAAACAGGAAGAAAAATACTTACTCGACTTCACATCATCAGAGAGACAAGCTCTATGACATGAAACAAGGAAGTATGAATGCTAAATAGGGGTGATTTTGGCCAATGAAAAATAAATGTAAAAATTGCATTTAGGTTGGTAATGAAGGCAGCTTTGAGGATGGCTACACTCATACTCACGATCATAAAAGGGCAGCAAGGAAAAGGTATGATAAATATCGATCACATGTGATCTTTAACACATAGTGTAATAAAGTGCAATATACAAGATTAGATATATCAGGCAAGTTTGGGTTTAAGCTCTATAACTTTCTTTTATATACTTTGGCATCTGAATAAGTACATTTGTAAAGACAAAAGTTAGTTTTGAAGAGAGATACTTGTGTCCCATAAATCCTATTTGGCTACTAAACATTATAAAAACAGCTTAAATCATAAGACTGGGCTAAAAATGGTTGCTGATGAGTATGTTGATGGCCGTTCACTCAAAAATTGTCAATGAACATGTTTAAAAACAGTCAAGGATCAGACTTCAACGGATAGAGTCAATGTGTTCAGTCTACATACAGCTGACAAAATGTACTATATTTACCAAAACACCACTTGTGTTGAGAGACCTATTCCAAAATGGCATGACACTATGTAAAATTTACCCTAAATATGTTATTAATATAACAGCTAAGTTCAATTTTCTTCTTGTAAATGACAAAGAGATGAAACCTAAAGGGACACAGAGTGAAAATATTCTATAATGCAGTCAGCTGAGATCTTCTTAACAAAGGGTTACTGTAAAAGTAAATGATTATATTTAGATTTGCTCAGCTTTTGTTTCTCATTTCCCGGCTGACTTTCTTTAGTAACATCTGTTTTCTCTGTGAGTACTAATGCTTATCTGGTCCTGCTGAATGTAACGATGTAGGATGCATGAACAAATTAAAGTCCAAAAATATAACCATTAATATCAAGTGGGCCACCAGGTTTCCTCACTATCTGATTAACACTCATCCTTTATTTTTCTGCTATAGAAATTAGCTGTTGTTTGTTGACTCATGCAAATAAAGTGCCATTTTTTTCAACACACACACACACACACACACATATATATATATATCAGTTTAAGATGAATATCTTTTTCTAGACTAAAGGTTAAGTGAGATGATGTTTTCTTCCCTTAAGTAGTTAAGCACTTGTGGCTCTGCAGACAAATTGTACCTAAAGATTATCGTAGTCATTTCTGCGCAAAGCTGAGTCTTGTCAGATGTGCTTAAAATACAACAAGGTTACCAGATTGAGATGGTTAAAAGCAATTCCGTATCAATTTACTGTAAGATACTTAAAAAAATCTCTAGAGTAACACTCAAATTACAAGAACAATCAGTGTTAAGGGAGAGACAGAGTTACTGCAAGGGAGAGAACTTGGGGCAGTTAGAGACATGAAGGTTACGTAATAAATCAATAAGAATAAGTAATAAATTAATAAGACTGAATAGATTAAAACTCATATGAAGTACTATTAAGAATACAATAACAAAGCTGAGATCTTCCCTATTTCTGCTGAGGAAGGTATGTTTAATCTGACAGCTACCAAAAACAAGATAAAAAAAACTCATGGTCATTTCAGTACAAATTAGCAATCTCTTACTAGTCCTTCAAACTTTCAAAATTAAACATTACCTTCAGTTGTTATCTGTTTCAGTGCTGTCTACAACAAGACTGCAAGTCAATGAGTTGACAGATCTGGAATGTATCATGATGAAAAAAAAAACTTATTTTGACACTACTAACAGAGAATTGTCTACTTTACACCCTTCTACAAACACTACTTTGTTTTAACTTACTGTTTTTGCTTACACACTTGCTAACAAATACATAATATTGGTCAGAAAATGATTGGGTAACTACAGGGACCATTGTATGTCTGATTTTTGCATCAAGCCTTTCCACCAGATACTTTCCGTCACATTCTTCAGCACTTTACTTACACAAACTGAGCTGTAGCTCCTGGACAGGTACTTTACGTACTCTGAACAAGAGTTGGACTGCACTTCTTTTTTTTTTAGGTGTTCAGTACTTAACGACTTATAAAATATCTTTGTGTGCTGTTTTGCCAAGATACCCACTGACTGTTTTTATGACCGTGGTTCAGTTTTCCATTTGGGATCTGCGTTTAATCCACTCATTTCCTTTTTGACATTTTTGGTAACCACCTGTCAGTCTGTATCACTGATCCCCTGTTGTTTCACCTCCCAGAGTATTACCAAGTTCTCCTTCATTCATAAATATGGAAACCAGGAAGTCAGTAAATGATTCCATAATATCCTTACTATCAAAGAAATCACTTCCATTCTAAATTAACTTTGTTTAGGTTGCACACTTCCTTCTGTAAAAATTCATAAAGGAATTAAAAAGTTATTTTCTCTCCTGATGTAGTCTTTTATTTGTTTTTATGTATTTATTTATGCTAAGCAGGATATAGTCTAAAAAGAGGTCCTTTTCAGCAAAGACCAAGGGAGAAAATCTTTAAACAATGAGATTAGAAAATGCACTCTGTTGGGCAGTGCAGAGCTGCAGCAGTTAGCATTGTCACCTCACACCAAGAGGTTCTCTGGTTTGATTCTTGGATGGGATGCTTTCTGTGCAGAGTCTGCAAATGCTCCCTGCATTTGAGGGGGTTTCCTCCCATATTCCAAAGCCATGCATCTGGTGTGTTTCTCCCTGGGCCTCCACTGAAAATAGCCTCTGTCCTGGTCAGACTTTCTTGGTCAACACATGTTTAATTACTATAATAATACATACAATAATTATTAATAAATATTTATTATTTATTTATTTATTGATACATTGTTGACCAGGCTAGTCCCACGAGGCCCATGTTCTCTTTTAGGGGAGACCTGAGGAGGTATTCATACTGACTAGGTGAAATCTGGTCAGTGCACCAGGAGAGTTCCCCTTCTGTTTTGAAGAGAGGATTTGAAACACTCTTTTGAGCTGTTAGGTGGTTCTGGAGGGCTGCTACTGCAGTTCTGCGAATTCCAAGATGGAGGAGAGTACAGCAGAGCTGAGAGATGAGCAGGAGGAAACTTATTGAAGGAAGGAGAAGGAGAAAAAATAACTCTCATACAGCTGGAAAATGGAGGACTGGAGACACAGATGCTGATAAATGTGATGAACCAAGGCAGAGCGAAAGGAAGCAGAGGAAAAACAATGGCATAATATGGCAGAAAGAGAGAGAGAATTACAAGAAGAAGAAAATGACAGGTTTGAAACACAAGCAACACCTGGTGCTTGAATAGTCAGTTTTAAGGGTTCACCTCTGCAACAGAATCTATTGTTACATTAAAGAAGTTATACAGATGCAGCAAAGCAAAATAGGCCACTGGGGTTTAACATTCAAGACATAAGAGTGTTAATTAATTTGGGAGCTAAACATGTTTGGGAAATGACTTTTGAAAGCTTTAACTTACTGGAAAATGTTATGACTGAGACTGAAACAAAAAGTATCACCGTGGAAAGACTATTTCAGTTTGTCCAGCATTAAAATAGTATAGGTTTATCTTACAGAATAAAAGGAAAAGGAGGTTGGGTAGGAGAAATAGGTGGAAATAGTTGGGAAGAGATTAGAGGTGGAGGAGAAATAAGAAGAAAAAGTGGTAATTTAGAAAAAAGTCATGGAAGGTGGAGACATTTGTAGTGAAATGGAGTAGCAGTACAGCTGTGCATGAAACTTGTGGCGTGTGCTTAATGTATCTCTAAACCAGGTGTCTTATACACATGGTCATTGCTTGGGTGTTCCAAATTATACTGGAAAGGTCTACAAGCCCAGTGACGAGTCTCTTAGGTCTTTTACTTTGGGTCTGAAGCTTTTTCATTTGTCTATTTGCTTTTGTGGAAGTGGTTACTTGGTTCAAAGTTTTGTGACATAACTAGAATACACATCATCTCCTGCAGAATTGTTACATAACTAGAATACAGACAATCTCCTGCAGTATTGCTAAATAACTAGAATACAGAGCATCTCCTACAGTATTGTTACATAACTAGAATACAGACCATCTCCTGCAGTATTGTTACATAACTAGAATACACATCATCTCCTACAGTATTGTTACATAACCAGAATACAGACAATCTCCTGCAGTATGGTTACATAACTAGAATACACATCATCTCCTACAGTATTGTTACAAAACAAGAATACAGGCATCTCCTGCAGAACTGTTACATAACTAGAATACAGACAATCTCATGCAGTATTGCTACATAACTAGAATACAGACCATCTCCTGCAGTATTGTTACATAACTAGAATACACATCATCTCCTACAGTATTGTTACAAAACTAGAATACAGACAATCTCCTGCAGTATTGTTACATAACTAGAATACAGACCATCTCCTGCAGTATTGTTACATAACAAGAATACAGGCCATCTCCTGCAGAATTGTTACATAACTAGAATACAGACAATCTCCTGCAGTATTGCTACATAACTAGAATACAGAGCATCACCTACAGTATTCTTACATAACTAGAATACAGACCATCTCCTGCAATATTGATACATAACTAGAATACACATCATCTCCTACAGTATTGTTACAAAACAAGAATACAGGTCATCTCCTGCAGAACTGTAACATAACTAGAATACAGACAATCTCATGCAGTATTGTTACATAACTAGAATACAGATGATCTCTTGTAGTATTGTTACATAACTAGAATACAGACAATCTCCTGCAGTATTGTTACATAACTAGAATACAGACAATCTCCTGCAGTATTGTTACATAACTAGAATACAGACCATCTCCTACAGTATTGTTACAAAACAAGAATACAGGCCTTCTCCTGCAGAATTGTTACATAACTAGAATACAGATGATCTCTTGTAGTATTGTTACATAATGAGAATACAGAGCATCTCCTACAGTATTGTTACAAAACTAGAATACAGACAATCTCCTGCAGTATTGTTACATAACTAGAATACAGAGCATCTCCTGCAGTATTGTTACATAACTAAAACACAGTCCATCTCCTACAGTATTGTAAGATAACTAGAATACAGACCATCTCCTGGAGTATTGTTACATAACTAGAATACAGACAATCTCCTGCAGTATTGTTACATAACTAGAATACAGACAATCTCCTGCAGTATTGTTACATAACTAGAATACAGACAATCTCCAGCAGTATTGTTACATAACTAGAATACAGACAATCTTCTGCAGTATTGTTACATAACTAGAATACAGACAATCTCCTGCAGTATTGTTACATAACTAGAATACAGACCATCTCCTGCAGTATTGTTACATAACAAGAATACAGGCCATCTCCTGCAGAACTGTTACATAACTAGAATACAGACAATCTCCTGCAGTATTGTTACATAACTAGAATACAGACAATCTCATGCAGTATTGCTACATAACTAGAATACAGATGATCTCTTGTAGTATTGTTACATAATGAGAATACAGAGCATCTCCTACAGTATTGTTACAAAACTAGAATACAGACAATCTCCTGCAGTATTGTTACACAACTAGAAAACAGAGCATCTCCTGCAGTATTGTTACATAACTAAAATACAGTCCATCTCCTACAGTATTGTAAGATAACTAGAATACAGACCATCTCCTGGAGTATTGTTACATAACTAGAATACAGGCCATCTCCTACAGTATTGTAAGATAACTAGAATACAGACCATCTCCTGGAGTATTGTTACATAACTAGAATACAGAGCATCTCCTACAGTATTGTTACATAACTAGAATACAGACCATCTCCCGCAGTATTGTTACATATCTAGAATACACATCATCTCCTACAGTATTGTTACATAACTAGAATGCACATCATCTCCTACAGTATTGTTACATAACTAGAATGCACATCATCTCCTACAGTATTGTTACATAACTAGAATGCACATCATCTCCTACAGTATTGTTACATAACTAGAATACAGACCATCTCCTGCACTATTGTTACATAATGAGAATACAGGCCATTTCCTGCAGAATTGTTACATAACTAGAATACAGACAATCTCCTGCAGTATTGTTACATAACTAGAATACAGACAATCTCCTGCAGTATTGCTACAAACTAGAATACAGAGCATCTCCTACAGTATTGTTACATAACTAGAATACAGACCATCTCCCGCAGTATTGTCACATAACTAGAATACAAACCATCTCCTACAGTATTGTGACATAACCAGAATACGGATGATCTCCTGCAGTATTGTTGCATAACCAGAATACAGACGATCTCCTGCAGTATTATTACATAACTAGAATACAGACGATCTCTTGTAGTATTGTTACATAACTAGAATACAGACAATCTCCTGCAGTATTGTTACATAACTAGAATACAGAGCATCTCCTACAGTATTGTTACATAACTAGAATACAGACAATCACCTGCAGTATTGTTACATAACTAGAATACAGACCATCTCCTGCAGTATTGTTACATGTCTAGAATACAAACCATCTCACTACAGTACTGTGACATAAATAGAATACAGACAATCTTCTGCATTATTGTTACATAACTAGAATACAGACCATCTCCTGCAGTATTATTAAATAACTAGAATACAAACCATCTCCTGCAGTATTGTTACTTAATGAGAATACAAGCCCTTTCCTGCAGTATTGTTACATAACTAGAATACATACCAACTCCTACAGTATTGTGACATAACTAGAATACAGACCATCTTCTACAGTATTGTTACATAACTAGAATACAGGCCATCTCCTGCACTATTGTTAAATAACTAGAATACAGGCCATCTCCTGCAGTATTGTTACATAACTAGAATACAGAGCATCTCCTGCCGTATTGTTACATAACTAGAATACAGACAATCTCCTGCAGTATTGTTAGATAACTAGAATACAGACAATCTCCTGCAGTATTGTTAAATAAGTGGAATACAGACCAGCTCCTGCAGTATTGTTACATTTCAAGAATACCGACCATCTCCTGCAGAATTGTTACATACCTAGAACACATCGCAACTCCTACAGTATTGTGACATAACTAGAATACAGTCATAAAAATATTAAACTGGTTGCTCAGAACGGGCGTCAAGCAGGCATAAACAGAATCAGATATAAGTCTTTTCAGACCAAATAATGCAACACAAAACTAGTTGTTCAGATAATGAATGACTCGGCTCTTCAGACCATATACAAATCCAGAATCTCAAAAAACGCAAAATAGCATTTCTTCTGTAGAAATAAAGATTTATTAACAAACAGGTAAGCGCTTTTTTGCAATTTTGTAAGCTAATTCATTATGATGTCATTTTTTAATGACACCTTGATTATATATAAGGTGTTTCTTATTTCTGTGTTTTTAATGGTTTGATAAAGCTATTTTAGCGAAAGCGCTTACCAGACATTGGATTTTATCACAAACATATCATCCAGCGCAGTCCTTCAACAGTATAGGAAATGTATTCCATCATGTAGATGTATGTGTGAGTGTTTATGTCCAGCATATAGATACATACATATATATAGATATATCAGGAACATCCCATGTGACAACAAAGCATTACAAAGGAATGAAAAGGGAAACACCAACAACACCTGTATTATGTAGTGGTGTTGTCCTATGTAATATCAGACAGACATGTGTCATTATACATGCAAACATTTGCACATTGGTCATATACATCACTCTGTGCATATTATTTACATTAACACAACAGTTCCTGTCCAATCATTATGTGAGAACAGTACTCTTGCAAGGTGCTGTGTGCAACATCATTATCATGATAAAGGTAAATGGGATAACCATAGAGGGACTGGTAGTGTTGTGTGTACAATGGGGTCATCTGCATCACGTGTATGTGGAACCTTTAGGAGTCATGCGCATACCAGGATTTTGTGCCTGAGAGACACAGGTGAGGGCAACTGGAGTATGTTGTGATGCATATTAAAAGGATTACATGTGTCCAGTGGACATATGTTTGAAATGGACAGCTATGTATGGGGCAAATGTTGTTCTAGGAACCGATTGGCCTTTTCTTTCCATAGGGTGAGAGTGGGATGTGGGGGAAGGAGAGTAGGTATGCTTGTGGAGGATAGGTTGGGTAGGATAACAGACAAGACAGCATACAAGGTCGGTATATGACACATGTGGGGGGATACACCTTGGATGGGGAGGGGTGTTCGGCAGTCACAAGCCTATGAGCCCCCAGATGGAAACAGTAGGATGGAGGTCCCCAGCCATGGGCAGCCACCACTGCACCAAAAGAGCTGCAAAGGTGGACAGTGCTGGGAGCTATCTAGGAGGGGCAGGCTCACCCTGTAAATGTGAAACTCTGCCCTCGAGCTGGTGTATCTGGCCTCAAAACCCCTTATTGAGCCCCTATACACACCACATCCAGGACTGTACGACAGCGGACATGTTCCTGTCTGGACCTGCTCCCAGGGGGAACAAGCCCCATCCTCAGTGGCAGTTCCACCAGAAGGTGGTGCAGAGCCAAAAGAGGTAGAGGTCCAAGATGTGCTGGTGCTTGGTGCCATGGCTATCTGAAGTGTCACAGGAGGTTCTGCTGGGACCTTCAAATCCATACAGCCTATGGTGTTGCAGTTTAAACACAGATATGGCTTAGTAATAGTCAACAGCATTCAGGATTATTTATAACAGCATGCATAGATATGACAATCATCCCAACACAACAGATGGTATACATTTGCAGAGGGAGCACAACACATGCATATATACTGCATGACATCTATACAAAGTGTAGAAGACTTGTGACTGCAGCTATGAACAGTGGCCCATTATTGGTATGCCACTGAGAACCCCAGACAGTATCTATCATACCACTGTTTCATGTGACATATGTCCAATCAGGGATGCAATGGCAGTAACTCATCACTATCACCATGTACTGACTGCAATCCTCACACTATGCTCCTGCAGTTCACAGATGTGTGTTTAGTGAGTAACACAGGAAACAAATGGTTCCACACACTGACCAGTCCACAGATGGCCCTACAGATGGGGTCCCTCACAAACAGAGCACTGTCTTTTCAGTTGTAAAACATGCAGAAAAGCCATTTCCACACAAGATTTGTTAAACAGGCAGTAGTCTCAGTGAAGCATAGCTACACTTACATGCTGTAGTCATGTCTGGCACATCACCCTCCTGCCTTTAGGCTATTTCCCACTGTGTATGTTGTTTGAGGAACATCCAGATATCATCTGTGATGCCGTTTACCAAACACCAGATCCAGGTACCACTCACAGTGACTGTCATGGGCAAACACCAACACAATGTTCCTAGATATTGTACTGTGTTTCCATGCGATTGGCTATGGGAACATCATCACAGCTGTTCCACATGCAATCAGCTAGAGGAGGACTGCAATAGGTGCAGAGGTCATCACCTGATCATGACCATCCCTTACAAAACACAAGCTGCTGCTGAGCAGGTGTACAACTCCATAGCCACCAGAGAGTGTGTGGGAGGGACAGACAGAGGCAAAGTACATCAGAGAAGGGCTTGGAGACTAAAACATAGCATCATCTGTCACATACCTACCAGTACAGGGGTTCAAACCCCTGACTGACAAGTCATTACTACTATAAGTGCATGCAGTTACTCCATGTGCCACAAAGCTCACATGTTGGTGTGCTGTAAGAACATATATGTATTCTGGTGAGTGACATCTGCAACAGAGATATAGTAGACATACATTAGGTGTAGCACACATGGCTGTCCATATGAACGGATGTCATTGTCAACACAACCACACTCTCTAATGGACTCACATTGACACACTTTGCCAGGCCCACAAATATACTTCCTAACTACTTAGTTTGCCACACTGCAGTAATGCACAGGTACTACATGCACCACAGGGGATATCCAGAGGTTCTATGGGCTAGGGTATGTGAACGTGTTTGACATCTGTCGGTATGCCAAAGGGAGTTATACTGGGACTGTAGTTGGGAGCATCATACCCCACACGCAGACACAAGGTGCCCGTACTGACATGCACTTGTGCATTGCTTCATGAATGTGTAGTGGTTGACTCTGCAAGATGGCTGTACAAGGCTGGGCGAGGGGTAATCCTTGGCATCATGCCACTCGACAATAGTGTGCAGTGTGGTACAGGGGTGTAGTCTCTGCAATGTCCCACACAGATGGGTATTGTATGAACTGTCCTGACATCCTGGTTACCATTGTGTATGGCCATATCATTGCAATGCATGCTATGTCTGTGTTTGATAGTCCTTGACATGGACATTGCCGGGATGTGCATGTCCCACAATAATGTACAGTGACATGTACAAGTGTACCTGGTTTGGCTCGCACATGTTGTGTACATAGACTGTTATCCTCAGATATGCCAATACTGGCCTGGTGTGGCAGGACCTGCTTATAGACAGCAGGTTGGCCCTGCACCTGCATTGATAGCATGATACAGGTATTCCCTGGTGTCAGTGGCATTGGTCCATACAGGGCACATGTGTAAGGCATTGTATGGCCTCTGTGGATCACATTTGATGGCACCACTTATGTTGCAGGCATCCAGTGGGGAACATAGTGAGGGCACATTGTCCGCAATTATGTGCCTATTGTACTGCTGTGCAGGGTGCCATGGCCTCTGCAGCCCACTGCAGTCACACCATGCCTACTATCTGTCATCAATGTGCAGGGTAGTAGCAACATAGCAGGATACTCTGGGCAAGTGTGTTTGTGTATGACACATGGGTTCAGAACGTATTCCGGGTAATAGTAGGGTTGCATACTTTGTTCACCAGGCCTTTCACCAGATGTAGGGGTATGGCTTGCCAACACAGTCCCTTGGCTGACTGACATCTGTACTCCTAGTGAGGTGGACATTGTGACATATAATATGGACACCATATAGGAAAACTACAAAAACCTGCTCCTCAACATGTCCAGTGGGTGGACACTCACAGCCACCTCCACACAGGCACTGACTGTCAAACACACACCTACCACATCTATAGAACCCCTACCTAACTAGTGTATCACACTACAGCATTACGCAGTTACAGCATGCACTACGGAGAGTACTGGGTTACAGCAGTCCCAGAGGTGTATTACTAGGTGGGTGACAACAGCAGGATTGCCAAAGGAGGTTATGTGAATTGTAAAGAGTGTTCATAATCTAAAAAGCATTGTTCCTTTCTCAGACAGACAGACAGACAGACAGACACACACACACACACACACACACACACACACACACACACACACACACACACACACACACACACACACACGGTCTTTCTTGGAATAGAACCACTACCTAACTAGGTTATCACACTACAGCAATACGCAGTTACAGCACACGCTCTGAAGAATACTGGGTTACAGCACTCCCAGAGGTGTATTTCTAGGTGGGTGACATCAGCAGGATTGCCAAAGGTGGTTATGTGAATTGTAAAGAGTGTGCATACTCTAAAAGGCATTGTTACTTTCTCAGGCAGACACAGTTGACTTCTCTTGGAATAGAGCCCCTACCTAACTAGTTTATCACACTACAGCAATATGCAGTTACAGCATGCACTACAGAGAATACTGGGTTACAGCAGTCCCAGAGGTGTCTTTCTAGGTGGGTGACATCAGCAGGATTGCCTAAGGTGGGTATGTGAATTTTAAAGTGTGTGCATACTCTAAAAGCATTGTTTTTTTCACAGGCAGGCAGGCACACACACACACACACACACACACACACACACACACACACACACACACACACACACACACACACACACACACACACACACACACACACAGTTGACCTGTCTGGGATTAGAACACCTACCAAACTAGTTTAACACACTACAGCATTATGCAGTTCCAGCAAGTGCCATGGAGATTACTGGGTTACAGCAGTCTCAGAGGTGCATTCATAGGTGGGTGACATCAGCAGGATTGCCAAAGATGGGCGTGTCAAGTGTACTGCGAGTTGTACATGTCTGTTACCTGTGTGTACCCGCTGCTTACTATCATGAAAATACATTTACACTTGCTTACAACTACCTTATGCAATCCTAATTGACAGTATCAACAAGACTTGCAGATCTTGAACCCTGGACCATGCACACTGAGGTCACTGGACGTACCACAAAGCCATTTGTGTTGCATACATGCTGCCTGGAGTCTATAATGCACATTTTACTACAGATATTCCGCAGTACTGAAAACAAATGGGACAGTCACTTTGTGTACACATGTACAGTACCCTTGAATGTACTGTACTCTGTGAAACAACAGAGACAAGTCTACATCTGTACAACTTTCATAACTACATATATATATATATATATATATATATATATATATATATATATATATATATATATATATATATATATATATACACACATCTAAACACCCTTTGTGACATGGAAGAGTTCTAAAGGAACTGACGTGTACATGAAGCAGAGGCATCTCTTGTGTTATAACATTTAAATGTTAAGCAGTTTACCAGAGAAGGGATGGTTGTGGTGTATGTGGAGTTTGGGGTAAAGAATGATGGCTAATGTAATCTACCCCGGGGATTGTGGAGTTAGGGTGGGGGAATGATGGGTATGGACCTACACCCCAGCGACCACTTCTGTGTCACTGCTCGACAGTGGCACAGGAAAATAACATACCCAACTGTAGTCATGCTTGACTGTGTATTCTTTACCATTTCTAACTATGTAATACTTTGTAGACACCGATCACCACAGATGGCTACCATGGTGTTCTAAAAGACATGACACATGTGTATGCCTGGCTACAGGGTAGGAAGAGAGAGGTTTAGCAGTTGACAAGGATAAACGCCAGTCCAAAAGGAGGCATCTCTTTGGAATGCAGCAAAACCCACTGCCATGACAAGATGTAGACACAAATACACACACACAACCACACTCAGCCATTTGCTGACACACACACTCAGGCATTTGCTGAAAAACACACACACACACACACACACACACACACACACACACACACACACAAACACACTTAGCCATTTGCTGACACACACACTCAGTCATTTGCTGTCACAATGAAAAACACAGGTACCAGTGGTGGGATCAGAACTCCTGCCTATCTACAGATCACTATTACAGTACTATGCAGTTATGAGATGTGCCACAGAGATTACACATTCCAAGGCAGTCAGACTGCCCTTCTAAGATTGAGGACAAGAACAGGGAGATTGACAGTCATGAAGTACATAGCTGTAAACCTGTGTGCTTAAAGTAGGTGTCCATTACAACCTGTACACACAAACAAAACACATCATCTGCAGGTAGGCCTGAGAGGTATAGTTGTAGCACAACAGGAACCTGAACTGGAGTATAGCCATCTGTGGAATGAACAACTACTATCACTATACAGGGTTACAGTGGGCATGCTCATACACTTAGTAGCACAGGGCCATTTAGAATGCACTATGACTACAACTACACAAGGTTATACTGGGCATGCTCATACACTTAGTAACAAAGGGCTTGTTGGATGCACTAACTCAAATTACACAAGGTGGCAGTGGGTATGCTCATACACTTAGTAGCACAGGGCTGTTTGAGATGCACTCCAATTCTAACTAATGAAGGCTACAGTGTGCATGCTAATACCCTTACATGTACAGAACACATTGTAATGGACTCCTATTTTTAACACACAGGTTTACAGCTAGGTACCTCTAACCTGTCAATATATATGAACATCATATTGGTTTACTACCTAATACCTGTATGTGGCCCATAAATTATACATCTGTGTCTGTGCTGTGTGATACACATGCATACATGTACATGAAGTACTGACATATATATATATATTAAGTATACACATTCATGCATGTGTGGATGTGGCAGGCAATAGGTTACCTCGGTTGCACAGGTGGATGCTACCTACAGCATGTGTCACACACCTTGCTGCCCTGAAAGGCATGCATTGATAGCAGGTTGTGGACAGTGGCATTATATGTGGAACAGTGGCATGTGCAAGCATAATGTGTGCACCACCTTGTGTAATGGTACTGAGGTGCAGGTGTCAAGATGACCTCTCCCGGCTGTGTTAGTAGTTGTCATTATTAGCAGGACTGCTACCCTAAGTATATCTCACATTGATCATATACACAAGTTCTGCTGCTGTCCGTCAACTTACATGAGGCATTTACTACCAAGCACATTAATGCCACTCACAGTGATGTCATGGTATGAGTGGCAACTGCTAGACCAAAACAATGAGTCAATGCCCTGCTGTTATTATGAGGCTGTCCAGTGTCTGTCATTTTGGGCTGTCATGACCGAACGATGAAACTTCAACACAGAGCACATGCGTCCATGTGTCACGTGTATGTGGATAATACCTAGGTCACATTTACCCATATAGCTGCATTCCAAGACAAATGTCCTACACCCAGAAGTAACACCCTGACACCTACAAGACAATTGCATTTGATGCTTATGCTAACCAGTGCTAGATGTGTGGCTTTAGTAATCCATTTGCTCACTGTAGAACCTACAATGGGGAATACTGACATCTGTGCAGTGAGCACCACCTGGCTGAAGGCTCTGTAGTGCACAATTGCACTATCACCATATAACTCAGATCCAGACATGTGGGCCATAACAGTGGTATGGACCATTCCAGGTGGTGGTGTACACATATTCATAAAGGCTACTCACATGTAAAGACCACTACTCTGACATAACGCATCACAGATGAATCAGGTACAGGTGACAGTGGCAAATGCTGCATTCTAGGTTGTATCCTCATATACATCCACCACCTTGTCCCCAGACTACCAACACACATCCATATGTGGTATGACATAGTATGGTAGACCACCAGATAACCCTCTATTGGTGGACTGTACCTTGGCCTACATCAACTGTGCAAAGTACCCATGTGTGTTATGCAATGCAATAATACCACTGTTTGTAATCAGCTCAGTTGTACACATACCAGGGTCTCTCAGATGTTGTCAACATTAACACGGTCGACTGTTGTTGTACACCAGTAAACAACACCCTCATGGTTGGATATGACCTAACTGTAACTGCTCTGGATATGTACATCCCACACTCATACAACATAAATGACATTACCATACATAGCTTTCATTATCCTTTCTACATACAGGTGGCTACAGTCATTACACACATGCACATGGCAGATAGCATGCTAACAGTACATAAGGTTTGATATCTATGTTAATAGAGGTAATATTCCCTCTCTACTGGTCACCCATGACACCTATCATATCCTACAACACCCCATGTGGCATGTATGTCTTTAGACATGTCCACATAATGCAATGCCTACAAACATACTCAAGTAACAGGACCATAGGACCTTCACAAGGCCTGTATCGACAGACCCAGGGAAATCCAGCTCTGCTCTGTATGTTCCTGAGTAGTCATAGGTGATATTTTCATGACATGTACAGCCATGTGTGGTCACAGCTCCTACATATACCCCATGTCAACAATTGCAAGCCATGCATGCTGTGTGCTGTCTGGACATTAGCCTTAGTACCACAATAGCCAGTACATGCTGGGGTACAAGCCACAGACCTTGAACATGCTTGAATGAGTGTACTGCCTAGCTCTAACAGAGCACATTGCTGGCACTCTTCCAGTAAACATGAGGTGTGTGTGGCAAATGTGATGTGCTCACTGCTGACCATTACAGTGCCCTGGCTTCACCATGGCACTGTCAAGTAAGAGTTTGTAGGAGTATGACATGGAATAATGCTGTGTGTGTCTCGCTGATACGTGCTGTTGTCATATATGTACTCTTGGCTGCTCGGTGAAGGTGGTGGTGTCCTACCAGTACATGAATACAACATCCATTATGGTGTAATGCTTGGCTATGTTTCACACATGGTGTGGGGAAGGTGTGGAATGTATCCTTTTGACCTGCTAGTGCACTTAGTGATGTAGACCGCATATGTGTACTTGTATTGATATTTGTGTAGATTCCATGTGTGTGCATTGTCTGATGTCTGAAGGTGACTGCTGTCTTAGTACATCATGCTGTTGCAATACAGCCTCAACATTGCCAACTGTATATGGTGATATGGTCTAAGTACAGTAAGCTGTACATGAGGTATGGACAGATGTTTGGACATGACTACTAAGTGGTGGGGCTTCTTTGCAGATGAATGATTACTGAGGACAGCTCACTGGTGTGTTACAACCAGTCCTACAATAACCTGTGTAACTGCTAAGGTCAGGTTTTGTTAATTGAAGTGGAAGACAGACAATGTAGAATGATGTAAGGGTGACACTGAAGTCAAACCTCATGACACCTGTAACAGTAATACCTCCCCTGTGCATATATTGTGCATATATCAGCACAGTTGGCAAAGGAAAGAGTCAGTAAGCTTTGTACTGGATGTGATAGTGCTGTACTTCTGTAGTACCTATCATGAGATAGGCATGTGTTTGATTCACAGTACTGGCACTTGTGGGTGTGTGTGTCCATATATGTCATGTATGGTTGGGAATACATTCCTCATGTTATCGCTCTCCTGAACACTGTTGTTGAGACCAGTACAGAGTGAAGTGTAGAAAGAAAGGCATAGGCAGGTGGTTAAACCTCACACATGTAAAGTGTCTGTATATGTGTGACATAGGTGTACATCTTTGTGAATGCCACAGTGTGTGTGTGTGTGTGTGTGTGTGTGTGTGTGTGTGTGTGTGTGTGTGTGTGTGTGTGTGTGTGTGTGTGTATGGCTGTCTGGTCCCTGGAGTAAGGCTGTATAATGCCCCCTCCCCCCATCCACTCAATGCAATCTAGCATCCCTGTTGATATCATCAATCACAGATGGGCATTCTAACTGCCTGTTAACATGTACACCCTGGGGTGTGACCTGTTGTTACATAGCCTACTGATGGACCCCCCTCCCCACATACACTCACTGCACTGTAGTATCCCTGTTGATGTCCTCAATCTTAGGCCATTCCAACTACCTGTACATGTGTAATCTCTGTGGCAAGTCTTGTAATTGCGTAGTACTATAATGATGATATGCACACAGGCAGAGGTTCTCATCTGAACACTGGCAACTGTCCGTGTCAGAGTGTGTGTTACTGTGTCTGTGAATCCATGAGTGTGCGGGTGTGTCAATGTTTACATGCTGTCATGGCAGTGGGTATTACTGCTTCCCAATGAGAAGTCACTATTTCCACTGGCCTTTACCCTTGTCATCCAACATACCACTCTTTTACCTCCTCCGCATTCCATATAACTATACCTGTGATGTCACCCACTATGGATGTGACGGCTCTGAACACAGTAGCTTACTACACAGCTATCATGCTTTTGGATCATTAGAACAGTAAACATAATTGAAACATGGGAGAATATAACTGTGATGTGGAAGCTACAAAGTGCATGCAGGTATTGTCATACTGATCTGTGAGTAGTCAACATGTACATATGGGACACTAACCACAAACACCGACATCCCCTGGCACATGCAACTACACCTGAAAGAGGAAGGCAGAATGTCAAGATCAACATGCTGTTAGTGTTGTTACACATGATACATATGGTCAAATATACAAAATGTATTCTAAAACTGTGATACATAGCATATCTGCTGCCTGTCAACACTACTCAACAATATTAATCTACAATTGCCTACCTAGTATGTTCACCCTGTGCATCAGACCATATGACCATGTCCCTGCACTGATGGTGTGGATGACAGGGATGCAGCACAGGCATCATCATATGCATAAGGTGATAATGTTTGCCAGAGGCCTAGGTTGTGCCATTGGATGACATCATGTGTGTGTGTGTGTTAGGGCCTGTGATATCATTGGGCATGTGTGGATGTTATGCATGTGTGTGTGTTGAGGTGCCCTACATTTGGTTCCAGTGTGTGTGTGTTATGCATGCACACAGGTCTGGCATGTGGCTGGCCTACACAGGGGTATTATTGACAGCTGCAGTCTGTACAAGGCAGGCTTCACAGTTCACTGTGTCCGGCCACATGACCTGTGCCTGCCAGGGGTTGCACGGGCACTACCAGGCAGAGGTCCAGATTGGGTACTGTCTGATGACACATGTCCACTAGAATTGTGTCCCTGTTGGAACCATCCAGGACCATGTGGACATGGCCTACTGTGTCCTGGTGTGGACTGCACAGCACCAGCTGCACTGCTGCTGCCACCGCCACTATGGGAGTGGGCATGTGCAGTAGCATGTTCACGTAGACCTTCAACAGGTGATGTAGCTGACCTACGCCCACGTGCCCCATGCCTCACTCCCACCAGATATTCCAGGACAGACATTCCACACTCGAGGATTGACATGCCATGGTCAAGGATGCCCACCATGTCACCCAATAATCTATACAAAACATTTGCAAGATGATGGTGAGTATTTGCAAGTGCCTGGATGTTGTCAGTTAATGAATGGACAGCAGCCCTCTGAAGCTTCAGACCTTCTCTGTTGTGCCATTCAGCATGTGCCAGTGCCTCCATTACAGCCTGAAACATGCATCTGGTTGACTCCAGCTGATGTGCTTTGTCTCGCAGGGGCATGTTGGCCAGTGGTCCTCCCACAAGCAGTGCTGGGCACATGCCTGTGTGGGACATCACCAGTCTGTTGACTGGGATCATGGCATGCAGGCACACCTTCCATAGTGTCCACACTTCCCTTTTCCATGCTACTACATGCCAACTGTTCTTCCTCTATGGCCAGTGGTGATATGGTATGTGCATGCAGGGGAACTGTGTGTGAGGATGAGGGGGAGACAGGTGGAATGGCAACCAATGGCACAGATTCAGCCCCTGACAACCCTGCCTGTGTCTCAATCATGCTATCATCATCACTGCTAGAGTCTGTGGGGACACTAACATCAGGTGGACCGCAGGAGGGCAACACACCTACATCAACACCTGTGAAAGGAAGACAAGAACTGTATATTACAAGTTATACCAGACAGACAGAGACAGACAGACAGACAGAGACAGACAGAGACACACAGAGACACACAGAGACACAGACACACAGACACACAGACACACAGAAACACAGACACACACAGACACACAGACACACAGACAAACACGCTACATGCAGGTGATATGGCAGATGCCATTCAGCTTAAACAATTATAGTTTCAGCTTAGACAATTATAGTGGTAGTTATCACACATCCCTGAGTTGCACACAACAGCATGCATGTGTTATAGCAGACGGCATGCACCTTACACAATTATTGTGGTGGTTAACATACATACCTGTATTGCACCATTTGTGTTAGTAGCCTATGCCCCATACCTGCAACACAATGCATGCACTTTGCACCATTGCACCGCACTGCCATGGTGTGTGCAAGATACACCACATGTCAACAGACCATCGCTGACCTTTGTACATCTGCCACTCATGCTTTGTGTTAGCCAATTCCCCTATGTGTGAGGACATGAGTAGTAGGGTATGTCGACTGCATACTATGTTTGCCTGAGCCCTAGCTTGCATATCTCCCCCCAAGCAGTGCATGTCTGTTCAACATTATTCCGCCTACCCCTGAGCTGAGTCTGGACATCATGCATGTGGCTGTACACACATGTTTGACATGGCTGTCCCTACTTTGCAATGGTGCCACAGACCAGTACAGGTTTACAGTACACCGGTTTGCTGTGTGCCATATGACCTTGCCAATCACATGTAGTATGACATGTCTTCTGCTGACGTGTTGAATGACATGCATACATGTGTAACACAATGGTGTCCTATCCAATCTACAGTACGGTAATGGTGTCCCAATGCAGGGACGTGTTATACTGACATGGGCCTTCAGCTGATGCAATGTTGTCTGTCCACCCTACAAATATGCAGGGACATACTGCACATTGAGCTGATGCGCATAGCCATTGCAGGACATCATGTCGCTTCACAATTGATATACAGTGTGAGCTACTGACACAGTTCATAGCCATGACTATGTTCGCATACAATAAATATCTAATGTGGAATGCGACCCACGTCACTGAGGTGTATACACACTAAACCCTAATGTGGAATATGTGACACAGGTCACAGAAGAGTATACAGATGATACCCTTGCACATCTGCAATCATATTACCGATGTCTGACAACTATGCCCACACATGGCTAACTTAGCAGTACTCTAAGTCCCACACACATGAGGAGCAGGCATGACAGTGATGTCTGACACCAGCAAGGTGAATGTACTGTATATGTGGCTTGATGTGGTTGTATGTGTATGTTGTGCAACACATGTATGTATTTGGATACTGTATAGGTGAATGCTTCCATGTTGTGACACACTCAAGATGTTCAAGACATGTTATGTGGTGGTTTCATGGTATGCCTACACAAGCTGTGCACAGGCCTGTATGATGTTTAGTGTTTCACATCTGCAATATCACTATTGTACAAAGGCCATAGTTGTATTGTGTTGAGCCAATGTACAACAGGGTGTACACACATGTACATCACTTCTACTATGTGTGTTGCTTCATGTCTCTGGCCATCGCCATGTGCACACATGTTCTGTCCAATGTTTGTGATGGCCATCATATTTCACATATCAGTGTTATCCCATATGACATGCACCCATAGATGTCATATGCTCCACTGAGGACAGGGTTATGCAGACAAAGGGTGGTATGTATGGGATGTGAGACATGTTTTGCAGGATAGCTGAGCAGTTTTGCAGTCAGCCCACTACATGTCATGGACATGTCAGATAGCACATGACATTGTGTGACATTCATAGCAAGGGTATACTCCACAAGGGTGTATCCTGTGGGACGGTCATACTCTAGCTCCAACACATTTGGAGTGTGTGCACACATATGCTCTCTGTACAGTACTGTTCATATTCCCAACATGTGCAATGCTGATATGTAGTACCTGTCCCTAACAGTGGAACACACCTCCACCATTGTATTCACTGTTGTCCACACATCTGGCAATGAAAGTTTGGAAGGTTTATGTAGGTGTTTCATATAGTCCTCAATTGTTTCACATAGGTAAACACTGTGATGCATTGCAGGTCTGACCAGTGTCCATTAACAGGACCACCATACATTATGTGTACATGTGTTATTGCAGATAGCATGCAATTAATATGTTCTGTGCATTATCAAGCCTGGTAAATAATAACAATCTCAGCTGACACAGGCTGCTATCGCTGCAACATGCCAGTGGTACCTAAACAGGAGTGTCACAGCAGTAAGATCATTATCCACACCTGTGTGATAGCTACAGGGTGCAATGTCCATGTTAGCACATAAGCCAGTACAATACACTATACTATGGCTTATGCACACCTGTGCATACATAGAGTAGCAAACTATAGTATGTGGCATGTGTGCATACATGCATTGCATATGATGTTACATTACATATTGTACAGTAACACATGTAACTATGTGAACTATAGTCATGTTTTAAGTGCAGTAGTGACTTACCAGGCAACTCCAGGCTCAGTGGTTGAGAGGCACCCACATCCACAATACCAGCTAAAGCTTGTGGATGGAGGTGTGCAGGTGACCCCAGGTTGGCCAGTAGCTCCTCTGTACGTGTGAATGGGGGCAGGGTGAGTGCCCCCCCACCTGTTGCACCTTGTTCCCTGGTGATTGCATTAGCATGCTGTTTCACCCATCTTAAGAGGTCAGTGCAGTGTCAGCGTACCTGCTGATAGGTGCGATTGTGACTGCCAACATCATTTACTCTCCTGCAGAGTTCCTCCCACAGGGCATCCTGCTGCTGTACATCCTGTGGCACATGGCTGAAGAGCATTGTGTGGTTGTTGAGGAGGTAAGGGACGGGGACCTCATCCTCCAAGCGGTTGTATGCCGGCAGTCTGCTACATGGCATACCTGGAAGACATAATGATGGAGACAGGTCACAGTAACTCACAGAGAAGTACAGCAGTAGCTGAACATACAAGTGTATCACATTTATTAAGATTACAAATAAGTCTTTGCAAATCTACATGGCACTTACTGGTGATGTGGTGTTATCGCATATATGTGTGTGTGTCATGTGATGACATTGCTCATACACCATGTGGATGTTGTCTTGACGTGGGCATGGATGTCTGCCTGTACTGGTGTCTTTACCTATCAGCACATGCCTAGATGTGTTTACATTAATGCAATCAACCTTAATGTTGTGTATATGTCACATATATAGTCATACATAGCCATTAGGGACATGACCTGTGACCCTGAAGACTTGCAAGCATGCATGTGTTTTGCCATATACATCTACATGGCACTGTACAGCTGTGTAGCATCCTGCCATGTATTGCCTGTGTTGCACATGTGTAACACATGGGACAATAGCTAGCCTGATGGTATTTGCAGGGTTGGATATCAACTATAGCATGTATGGTCATAGTGATCTAGTAGGCTATATGCCCTGGTCCATTTATGAGCATAGGCAGACAGGTTACCTAGCTGTAGGCAACAGACAGGTAAGTTTCAGTGGCCAGTTCAAGCACTGCTACAGAACTGATCCACAGGGTTACTGATATATTTGGCATGCGGTCATCACACCATGTCACAGAGAGGGGCGATGTGCAGCTTCGCTGGACAGGGATGCATAGTATGGCAAGAGTATGTTAAGTGTATGGGACAGAGATTTGTCAGGCATGTTGTGATCCTTGTACTAGAAAGGTGGATGTCCATGACGTATGTGTTTATTTGGGATCAGGATGTGTTAAGTGTAGCATGTCCAACACCTCTGGGTTGAACATGGCTTTATTCAGGGTAGACCACATGCTACATAGTGCAGCTAGGGATTGGGAAGGGCAGTGTAGGCCATCTATACATGGGCAATAACCCTTAAAGGACATATGTGATCTATTATGGGTCACATGGGTGTTGAGTATGGCTGAGCAATTATCTCTATATTCCTGGATGGCACCCTGTCATGATTAGGGGTGCCCATACAACTACCTGTCTGGTGTGGTGAAGTAACTATCAAAGGAAAGTACTGTCCAGCTGCATCCCATACACACAGTTGCCATTATGTTGACCGCAGCCTAGGTGGTAGTTAATGGGTACAGGGTTTATAACATAGGGGATGACAATGCAATACTTAGCATTCAGATTGTGGCCATACATCACACACCACATATCTGACACACTAAGGTCCTTCTATATGTTGAACACAGCACACATTGAGTCGACTATTGCTCCTAGTTCATAGTCATTTGCAAACATCAATAGGCTGATGCCTTCTGTGTTAGTCTGTGTGGTATAGATAACAAAGAGGGGAAGTACCAAGAATGACCCCTATATTACTGTGGCTGGCACTGGTTTGATGTGCGTGTATTAGTCAGACACCTTCTGTAGTGTTGGTTCTGCCAGCAGTCCAGTTGCCAACCACTCCTGTGACATAGGAATATACACCTAGTTTATTGATTGTAGCTGGAACACAGTATGGGTGATGGTGTCCTACAACCTGGCAAGGTCATGATATGCAGTGTGAATCAACCCTACTGTCATCTACATCTGTACCGAGTACATCAAATACATTAATCATAGTTCATGACCATACAGACCAGACTCAGCAGGGTAATTGTGCACTATGTCCCATTATCAATGGTGTCTCCCCCTGTGTGAGGTGTGATAACTGTTGCTGTGCACCATTCGGTGTGTACACAGCCTGACATGGAGTTATGATTGAACATGATGTGAATGTGGATAGCTGACTGTTCTTACATTTGTGTAGGATAAACCCCTGGATGTTGAAAGGTCACATGAAATCTGTATGCATGGCTTTAGAGAGTGCAGCTTGTACCTGCATAGTTGTTAGTACAGGGGCCCTGTAGTGTACATGGATATATTACTTAGTGAACCTGTTGGGGGGGTTTGAGTGGGTTTAGGTTCTCCAAGACCCTATCTGGATGAACGGGTGCTATTTCTGTAGGTGCAGTACTTCCCATACCATAATGCTGTGCAGCATAGCAGGTCTTGTTGTTGCCATTACGATTAATGACACAGCTATAGAATGCTCTGTGCTTGGCCTCATAATATGTGACTGATTAGTTTCACAGTAGCTTTGCATGGTTTTATATGGTGTATCTGTATCTTACTGAGGCCGACAAGGGATCACCTACACTCATGTGTGTTCACTCTTGCAACAGTAACTACCTTCTGCGGTACAGTTTAAAGCATGGTACCACCAGTTTGCCTTCTTGTTTGTGTCAGGTTGAATCCTGGTTCTGTTTCAATGGCACAATCACTCCACATATGTGACTGCTTAAGGTTTATTTGTGTAGGATTCAGCATTTGCACATGCATTGTCCAGATGCATGGGTGCCATGATAGTCACCACTCTACTCTTAGGAAACATAACATTGGCATTGGAGACTAACTATGTGTAGCATACTGTTAGCCCTGTTTGTGTGACTACTATGATCCAGATCAGTGGGGTCGATGGTATCCAACATGCATTGAGCGCAGGTGTTGGCACATGAGAACTCTTCCCAGTTCATAATGAAATAGTTGAGAGTAGCCATTATTATGGTTCTGTCTCAGACCTAATCTTCCCCATTACAGCAGATTATGACAGTTGGGAAGTCCGCTGCCTGGTGGATGATCTGTCTCAAGGTGCATTTTGAATTCCACTTTGGCACAAAGGTAGTTGCTTAGCATAATGCATCTGAGGTTATGCAGGTGCAATTAGCGTGGGGGTATACATATCCTTCAGGAATATGGACACACCTGCAGCCAATGTGTTCCAATAAAAGGATAATGGGCAAGAGGTGAGGTATGTGTTATAACATGATCGTGCAGGTGTGCTGTCTGGAGCACTGAAACATGTCTCAGCCACTGCACAGATATGTTCTCCATGTTAGGGATTGACATATGTGTGTCCATATAGTGTTTCTGACATGTATCATTGTGTAGTGAGACCCACCATTTATTGCTTGGCTGTCCCTGTAACAGCAGTGGACCATCACTTGAACCACGCATGATGAGGGCACTATAGGAGAAGCCTGAGCCCAAGGCAGTATTCAGATTCCCAGGGGTGACAGGTGCAGGCCCTGTCTGGCAAAGCATCACGGTCAGTCAACCATGTTATCCCAGGATGACAGATATTGGATACCCTTTGACTTGCACCACTACACTAGACAATTGTGGAATACAATCCTTTTGTCCCTGTACTGCAGTATCATTCTGGCCAATGGCAGAATGCTACCCAGGCCTTGGGACATACCTGCATGGGCTACAAGACCTCACAGTTCCTACATGTGTTTCCATGCAGTCCAGGCTACTGTATCACAGGACCTGCACGACAACATGGAATATGCCAGAGCCATGTGTACAGTTCAAAAGGTGGTCTGATTGTATGGGTATGTGGCTTTTCATGGCAGACAGGTAGCTGACAGTATGCATGCCCTCCTATAGGTTGGTGTGTAACATAGTGCTAGAGTTTGCATTTACAAATGAGTACTGTTGGGCATGTTTCCACTCACGTGTTCTGAGGTGTGGCACAATTATGCAAACTATGTCATACAGTTTGTGTATTTCGGTGTCTGTCTCTTCCTGCTTGGGGAGGTCACTTGTTTCACCAGATACTTAGACTTGTCTGTGAATGTGTGTAATTTCTGGTAGTGTGTGTGGGTGTCCTTACTGTGTTCTGGCAAGGGTATGTGTTGGTTGTGTTGATGAGCTGCATGTGTTAACCTACATCTCATGACTGTCCAGTCCAGTCATGGCTGTAGACTGGGCTGCCTTTCAGCGTATCCCTGTAGCTGCAACCCAAGCAATGTGTGGGGTGTGGTGTTAGGTGGGTTTGGCAGTGTACCTGGCATAGGTTCATAGGATCATAGGTAGGTACTAGGCTATCGGCCCTGGGGCCTGTACAAGCCGAGCCAAAAAGTTAGCCTGGCTTTTGCCACCCAAAAAAATTATTTTCCTGTGCCACTGTCGAGCAGAGCCACAGAGGTGATCCCTGGGGTGAATGTCCTATTTCCCATCCAATCATCAAGATTTTTCTTGAAGAGTGCTAATGAGGAGCTTTGTTTGATATAGATAGGTAGTTTATTCCAGAGTATGGGAAGTCTCCGGGACACAAATCTATCCCTCCGGCATGTTCTGTTTATTGTGGTGACAAGGTTTAGGTCCCTAGAGCGTGTAGCTCAGAGGGATTGGGATTTCTTTAAGTGGAGCATGTCCAACAGCTCTGGGTTTGACATAGCTTTGTATGTTAGGCAGAGATCACCTCTGAGTAGGTGATATGCGACGGATTAAAGCTGGAGTTTTTTGAGGCGGTCTGTGTAGGGCATCTGTTTGAGGCAGGTAATCCTCTTTGTGAGGTATTTCTGCAGCCTTTCCAGTTGTTGTAGATATCTTGTGAGGTACATACCAAAAGGGGCTTTGTACTCTATAATGGGTCTAATGAGTGATGAGTAGAGGGGAACAATGACCTATTTTCTTTCCGGATGAGAAACCTTTTGTAATGAGGTGTGCCACGTAGAAGGATTTCCTGACTACTGTGGCGATGTGATTATCAAAGGAGAGACTAATGTCCACCTGTGTCCCAAGGTCTCTTATCACACTTTCAGTGTTAAGTGTACTACCGCCTATGTTGTAGTTCATGGGTACAGAGTTTTTACCAAACGTGATGACAATGCACTTTTTGGCATTGAGCTTGAGGCCATGGCTTTTACACTAGGCATCTGTCTCAGTGAGGCCCTTTTGCAGGATGTCCACATCGTTAGGAGTTTTGATTATGGCTCCTAGTTTTCAGTCATCTGTGAACTTCGTTAGCCAAAGACCTTCTGTGTTAGCCTATACTTCAGAGAAGTATATACCAAACAGGAGAGGACCCAGGACTGAACCCTGTGGTACTCCACTTGTCACTGGTCTGAAGTCAGATTTGGGGACTGCTACTTTCACAGTGTGGGTTCTGTCAGTGAGCCAGTTGGCAACCCATCTTGTGACATAGGGATTTATACCTAGTTTAGTGAGTTTATCTATAATTCCAGAGTGGGGGATGGTGTCGAAAGCCTTGGCAAGATCTAGATAGGCTGTGTGAACCACGTTACCCTTGTCTACGGCTTTGGTGACTGCTTCAAAGAAGTCTATCAAGTTTAGGAGACATGATCTGCCTTTTACAAACCCGTACTGGGTGGGATCCAGAGTTTGGAGATTACCAATGTCTTTGTTTATAAGTTCCATGATGATACGTTCCATGGCCTTGCAGACCAGGCTCATCAGGCTAATGGGGTGGTAGTTCCAGTGGTCCGTGGTGGCTCCCCCCTTGTGGAGTGGCATAACCATTGCTGTGCGCCATTCAGCAGGCACAAAGCCTGACGTGAGGCTATGATTGAACATGGTACTTAGGTGGGGTGCCAGTTCGTTCTGTAGTTCATGTAGAACACAGCCTGGGATGTTGTCTGGTCCAATGAATGCTGTGTTCTTGGCTTTGGAGAGTGTGTTTTTTACCTGTTCAGCCGTGATTACAGGAACTTTGCATTCTTCCGATATAGAGATGGGCTCTTTAGGGGTTGAGAGGGGGGGTAAAGTTAGCACTGAACCTATCTGCCAGGATGCTGGCAATATCAGTTGGGTCTGTATATTTAGTGCCATTGTGCTGTAACTCAAAGCAGATCTGAGTGTTGCCATTGAGATTCTTGACATAGCTATAGAATGCTTTGTGGTTGTCTTTAGAATCAGTGGCGGATTTGTTTTCATAACTAGCTTTGGAGGATTTTATCAGGGATTGCAGCTTCTTACTGAGGCTGACCAGGGAGCTCGTCCACTCATGGGATTTTACTCTCTTTTGCAAGAATTTCTTCCTTCTGTTGTACAGTATGTTTATGGCAGGGGACCACCAGATTGGCTTCCTGTTTTTGGAGGATAACATCTTGGTTCTGTTTGGGATAGCAGGATCCATGCACTCATGTAAATGCTTATAAAGTGCAATTGTATAGGTTTCAGTAGTCGTAACTTTATTGTCCATCTGCATGGGTGTCATGAAGTTCACCACTTCTGTCTTAAGAAGCATGAAGTTGGCTTTGGAGAAATTTTTTGCCATGGTTTACTTACTGGGGGGTGGAGGCAGGATGTGGATATCTAGGGTAAGTAGCTTACGGTCGGATCGGACCAATGAGGTGTTGAATTCTGGTGTGGAACACCGGTTACTCATATTGGTAATGACTAGATCTAGGATATTGTTGCCCCTGGTGGGGATGTGGATAAGTTGATCCAGGGCATTGGAGTTTATGAATTCCAGAAAGCATTGAGTGAAGGACTTGGTACACGAGTAGTTTTCCCAATTAATGGTGGGGTAGTTGAAATCAGCCATTATTAGGGTGTTTGGTTGAAACCTAATATTTTCCTTTACATCAAGAAAAGATGAGTGGGAATCCTAGGGCATGGTGGGTGATCTGTAGCAAGTTACAATTTGGATTGCAGTTTTGCCCAGAGTTAGTTGCACTTGGATAACCTCGGCTGCATTATGCTGAGCAACTAGCCTGGAGGTGTGGATATCCTTAATGAATATGGATACACCTCCACCTTTGGTGTTCTGGTCCAGGCCACATGGCCGAAAAGTGTGGTATGAATTATAGCCTGGTAGTGCAGGGGTGCTCCCTGGAACCTTGAACCAGGTCTCAGTCACTGCACAGATATCAATGTTCTCCATTTTAAGGAGTGCCTCGAGTGAGTGCATTCTGAGATTTAGACTTCTAGCATTGAGTAGCATCACCCTCAGTTTTTGCTTGCCTGTTCCTGTTATGGTGGTGAATTTGTCATTTGAACCTTGCCTAAAAAAGGCACTATAGGGGCGGCAAGAACCTTACCCAGTATCCAGAATCCCAGGGGTCACAGGTGCAGGCTATCTCTGGAAAAGCATCGTGGTCTGTCGACCATGTCATCCCAGGCAGACAGATACTGGATGCCTTTAGAATGGCAACAGAAGCTTAGCCAATTGTTGAAGTCGATCATTTTGTCCTTGTACTGCGGCATCATTCTGGATGATGACAAAATGCTACTTAGGGCTAGGGTCATACCTGCCTGGGCTACAAGATCAGAGAGCTCTTCCATGTCTCTTTTCATGTAGTCCAGGGAGGTACGTCTCAGGTCATTCACACCAGCATGGACAATGACAGAGTCATATTTGTACTTGTTGTGGAGTGACCAGAGTGCATGGATTATGTGCCGGATCCTGGCACCTGGCAGGCAGCTGACAGTAACCTTCTCCTTGTTTAGCCTGGTGAGTGGGACATCAGTGTGCCTGAATATAGAGTCACCTATGACTAGTGTGTTGGGTACGTTGTTTTGCCTTATTGGCTGTGGTTGAGTGGCACACTGAGTCTGCAGGCTATGTGTCTTTTGGGTTGTGTTGGGGGGGTGGAGGTTGCTTGCATTTCTGCTTTGGAGGTCTCTGTTGCTTGAGCAGATTATTATTGAGAGCCTCCGTGAATGTTTTTGTGTTTCTATGTGTGGATTTTGGTGGTGTAGATTTAGTGAGACTATGGGATGAGTGTGGTGTGGTGCAAGTGTTTACCTTCTCCTCTTGCCTGTCAAGTTCAGTCTTGATTGGAGAGAGCTTTACCACCAGTTTGGCTAGATAAGTGCATCTCTCACAGGTTGTAGTGTTAGGTGGTAGTAGGAGAGGGTTGTCTGTGTACATGAGGCAATTTCTACATTGTCCCAAGATGCTCAGATTCATCAGATAGACAGGAGAGAACACTTGGAGCTGACCCTTGGACATGCCTGAATAAAAAAAACTATTTTACTCTATGTAAGTGAGGAAAGTGAGTACAAGAGCTGTTTTTCTCTAAGCAAGTGAGGAAAGTAAGTAAAAAAATTGTTTTCCTCTAGGTAATGAGGAAGGTTGAGTGCTGTAGTAATTAGTAGGTTATTTAGTGCTTACAAGTTCTGAACAAGTGCTGATCATGAATAAGTAAATTCAAGTGCTAAAAGTAAGAATCTGTTATCTGGACTAAACTAGTTATAGGAAAGGGGAGAAACAAGTGTAAATGTGGGCTTTTAAATCAGAAAGTTGAGAGAGATGGAAAAACTGTCCAAACGGCCAATAACTACAATTTCTGGGCCAAAACCACTCCTTATGTGATATACAGGTTACCTAGTGCTTACCACTCCCACTGATAAGCTTGAAGGCTTCCCTCCAACGCAGAAAGCTTGGGGGGGGGGGCTCAGAAGCTTACATACAGTCCTGGATACAGCAAATCTGAATCTGGACTACACTAGTTACAGGAAAGGTATATATATATATATATATATATATATATATATATATATATATATATATATATATATATATTTTATACATATGCAGAAAAGTAGCTAAAACAGCAGTCAAAATAATTCAAATGCAGTGCAAGCTAGCACACTTGAGTATGTAGCAATGTTAGACCAAACAGTTTAAAAAATGCAATTAAATTAAAATGACTAAAAACAAGTGCAGAAGGAGTCTATTAGGTAGAATGAGGTAAAGAGATGGGACTGGGGGGAGTGTCCCAGATCAAATCTACAGTGGGGGCAGGCAACTGCAAAAACCTCCAAATTTAAACGACACAGGAATAGGGAAGGTGGGTATGGCAAAACCAACACCTTCAGCAGAGATCTGAAAAACTATACAGTGAAGCAAAAATAACAGTGCACAACTCTGAAGTCAGCCAGCAATGATATAAAATTAGTCAAACAACAATTACCAGTACACAACTCTGAAGTGCCAGAAAAATATACTCAGCTCGGTATATCTCCAGATAGTTTGAAGAGCACTCTGTCAGGACACAGGAAGGCTCCAACAATGATATGCAGACTTTTTTACTAAGAGGGTCTAATTGTATGCAAGTAATCCTTGAGATGGTCAGATAACACACAGGATGCAAAACCAGTTATACCAACTTAAGACACAGAGAAATAAGGGGAGGGAGGAAAAACACCTTCAGCAGAGATCTGAAAAACTATACAGTGAAGCAAAAATAACAGTGCACAACTCTGACGTCAGCCAGCAATGATATAAAATTAGTCAAACAACAAATACCAGTACACAACTCTGAAGTGCCAGAAAAATATACTCAGCTCTGTATATCTCCAGATAGTTTGAAGAGCACTCTGTCAGGACACAGGAAGGCTCCAGCAATGATATGCAGACTTTTTTACTAAGATGGTCTAACTTTATGCAAGTAATCCTTGAGATGGTCAGATAACATACAGTGAAGGAGAGCAGGATATAATGAGATAGTGTAAGCCATCACCTATGAAGCAGCTATTACACATGGGCAGCTGTCTCCTACATCTTAAACTCCTACTGCAAATGTTACACTGAAGTTAAAGATGATGTGCAACGTGTTTCATTACCAGTGCTGTGCACTACCTTACATACAGTATGTGCAAGCGGCTGTTAGGTTGGCAATGAGAGGTTGGGCTACAAAAACCTGGTAGTTTAACCAGTGTGTCTGTACTCTCAATATCCACCCTATGTAAGTGTGCACATAGTCATTTGGCCCAGCCCTGTAACAAGGTCACTACAAATTTGCATAACATGTACACATGCACAGCTGTTATTGCTTGCAAATGATACTAGAGAGGTCCAGCTCTGTAACAAGGGTCACTACACATTTGCATAACATGTACACATGCACAGCTGTTATTGCTTGCAAACGATACTAGAGAGGTCTAGCCCTGTAACAAGGGTCACTACACAGTTGCATAACATGTACACATGCACTGCTGTTATTGCTTGCAAACGATAATAGAGAGGTGGATGTTACATGTGTTATGTGCATGGATAGTTACCTGGCTCTTCCAATTACCTTTGCTATCATGCTGCTAAACTGTCAGATGAATACAAATGATATGTATCCTGTCATTGAATATTGTAATTGCCAATAGACATAACTACTGTTTGCATAACATAACAGAGCTGCCATGTAGAATAGAATACAGATCTGCCTAGAATACTGTACATTACATAGTTATTGGCACAATATCCCACAATGCACATCATATTTGCATGATAATACCACCTTTAACATGTTCATCTTACTTATACACCCATACATATGTCGACTGTTACAATATATCAACATATACTATCCCCTGTTATAGCACATACTTGTTGGGCCAATCCTGACACTGACAGTGGCTGGAAGTGAATTGGTGAGTTCCAAGCCCATATCATCCCCTGTGGTGCATGTGGAGTTTGCCGTGTGACCTACAGCAGTATACACATACAATACTACAAGCATTACTACTGCTCAACAATACAGCACTACAAGATCGCTATTTCCACTATATGCATTGATTACACTGTAATTCTTAGAGTACAGGTATTACATACACAGACATACTACATGTTATACATACCTTCTTAGTAATCGGAGGTGTTATTGACCAGTATAATACTTGTTTTTAGTTCGTCTTTCAGTGTTTTTCACTGTAGTACAGGTAGATACAGATGGTTGCAATGTGTGACAAGGCAAACTTTTATAGTTACAGATCAGTAACATGGGCTATCTGGATGACCAATTGGTGATCCTAAGTAGCTAATTACATGCACATCAGTTGTACTGCTACTGCCTTAGCCAATACCATGGCTACAGTGGAGTATAATTGAGTACTCCACTTGGGCATTGTCCCTTTGCCTTACTTGTGAGGAAGACAGCATGGAAGTGTTGTTTGGAATCTATTGCAACAGCTGTATGGAGACGAACAGTAATATATTGTGTGTAATGCCTAGAGGATTTGGTCTAAATGTGAGTACTGCTGTTATATTTCTGAACACTGCTACTTGTGCAGGGTTTGTCTGTACCTAATACTTCTGAATATGTTTCAGTCTGGCCAGGTTGTTTGACCAGCTCAAGGCAGCATAGTTATGCATATAATGTTAGGGAGTTTACAGTGTGCTTACCAGACATATTTAATTTGGTGTTACTGTGTATCATACTGTGCTGATAATCAGTACTCGGCAACACTTCCTGGTGTACAAACCTTTCAACCCTCTGAAACGGGATTAGTTCATACAAACCCTGTTACATCAGCAGCTGTTCAATTGCATAACGGCAACTATTTCACATAGGGCCATGTTAGTGTGCCTGTGTCCAGGTATGTTAAGGTTTCAGCAGATGTTGTACAGTAGTTGAATAATTGGTTATGGTATGACAGTATGTATTGATGCAATTATTTTGGTTGTGGGGTAGATGTTGGTGGGTGTACATAGCACATGCAGGTGTGTAGGAACCCCTTTTATATAATGTCTATATGTGTGTGAGTGTTCTTTCCCTATGTGAACACCTATCTCTTAGTGGACTAATACTATGGTAATTGCAGGCTGATTCATTGAGGCACTATTAAATACGTCCTGTAAAGCATGCAGGTACTGTTAGTCCTTAAATCCTTTTGGCAATACATTGGAATGTAATAAAGTTTTGCAAAATGAAAGCTGCCTGCGTATTTCTGTCATGGATATTTGCAGTCATTGCAGTTGTGTTGATGACTGTGTCCATGGAACATATTTGTAATAGTGTATTGACATATACTCTTCATATGTTATGTTCACATTGTTTGGGGGGTGGAATGTGTGATTGCTATGGTCCATGTTATACTCAGATATGACCACTTCGGATGCTGTCTAAAGACATGCATGTATGTGTATAACTATATATATATATATATATATATATATATATATATATATATATATATATATATATATATATATATATATTTATATATATATATATATATATATATATATATATATATATATGTATATATATATATAAAGATATATATATATATATATATATTATTGCATACATTTATCTGTACTTCCATAGATGTTAGATGTGTTTTACCTAGCTATATATCTACATATATATGTAGACCTGTATATATCGACATGTCTCTATGTATCTCTCTCTCTCTCTCTCTCTATATATATATATATATATATATATATATATATATATATATATATATATATATATATATATATATATATATATATATATATATATATATATATATATATATATATATATATATATATATATATATATATGAGCATACACCTTTATTGGGTACATGGTAGGTTGTCCTATTTCAACACATTCCTCCCTTTTGTGTTTTAACCTGTCTGCATACACAACTGGGATAGGTACATCCCAGGTAGCTTAGTGTTAGGTTACTCTGAGGATGGAGTACATGGTTGCAGTATTATTATTTTACCTCTCAGAGTAGGCACCGGTAGGGAAAGTGTGAATAACGCACATTTACACAGTTGTAAGCAGGTTTGCCTATGGTCTGTGCGACGTTAAGCAAAAGTTAAACCTGTGAAGCGCTTCTCCGTTTACAGTCTTTCAGTGCCGTTTACCATCGTGCAAACCCGTGGAATCCCGCTTACAATTCCTTAAGAGTGCTTTAATCCACCTGCATCCAACAGCCCTTATGCTGGCCCTCAAAATAACCTAACAGCCCTTGTAGGTCTTGAACCCGGGACCATGAACACCACAGTCACTAACTTTACCACTAAGGCATCTGAGATATATACAAATGTTATGGTGTTTAGAATATACATTGTACTAAAGACAAACCTCACTACTGAAAACAAATGTGACAGTCAGTTGGTGTACATATGTCTGATGCATGTTAATGTTCATATGTTTGTGAAATTAGGTGTTGCAATGTGACATGATAGGGTGTATTATGAATGAGAAAGGTTCTCGCTTTGTGTCCTTTTTATATTGTCCCCATACTCCATGTATACCCCTCCAGTTCACTTAATGGACATCCGACCCAGGCCCTCCGTGATGCATGATTGCATTACCCATCATTCCTTGCCCACCCCAGTCTTCACATACACAACAAACATCCCTTCTATGGTGAATTAGGTTAATATTATTTGTTATAATACCAGAGCTGCATGTGTTTTGTGTACACTCCAATTCCTTAGGAGTGCTTCTGAGTCACAAAGTGTTCATAGCTGTTCATATATATGGCTATTGATGTGACTGTATAATATATATATATATATATATATATATATATATATATATATATATATTTATATATATATATATATATATATATATATATATATATATATATATATTCGTATTAGCTTGTAACAGTAATACATATGTAGACTGGAATGTGTTGGTTCACAAACTATAGTACATTACAATGTACTGTACATATGTACACAAAGTGACTGTCCCATTTCTGATCATTACACTGAAATGCATATGGTATAAGGTGTAGTCTCAAGACCATGAAACGTATGCACCTGGGATGGCTTAGTGGTGAGTCCCATGACTATAGTGTGCATAGTTTACAAATGTTTTTTACTGCAGAATAAGGCTCATTTAAGCAGTGGTAAGCATGTTTAAAAGTGTTTGTGTGACATTATAGCAGTGGTTAAACACAGTTAAACATTTGTAACGTATAACTTGTGCGCGCAAACATGGCCACATCCGCTAACTACTCAGGATATATACATGTCAGTGAAGTAACACCTCACTATGTGCTGACATAACATTACATTCTCTGTTGACTGTACTCTCCAGCACACATGGGTTTATATGGGTGTTTCGAATGTTTATTATACAGATGATTACTACATATATGTGCAAGCTGTGGTTAAGGTATACTTTTGCACATGATAAATATCCCTGCCTTTATCAGGATTGTAACCTCGAATGCACAGATACTATGCAGATGCTGTAACCATTACATTGTTGACATTAACGTTGCTTCCGCCTATTTCCTATTTAGATGATTTCTATGTGTAAGCTAGGCTAAGCAAAGGGCGGAGGCCCCCAAACTTACTGAGCTTCACGTACCCTTGAAATAACAACATATAACAAATGTACTGTGAGACAATACATTACATTCCTAACTACATTAGGCATAGCCCCTCACTGACACACTTCAAAGGAAACCTTGTTGTGTGAATGGGTAACAGGCTATACACCCCTGGTATTATGTGTCCCAGAACCATACAGTCAGGGGGTGGGGAGCCTGTCCAGTTTGATAGCTGTGAGACCTGTCAGGGGAATTGAATGGTGTTGAATTGTCACATTAACATGTCCTCTTTAGATCACTAAGTGCCCATATCACCCTCCACAACCCCAGTCTTCCACTGCTTTCAGCAACTTTGCCTGGAACTGCTTCATTGGCTATGCTTGACAGAGGCTCAGTTACTTCATCAATGGTGCGGAGAAAGTCAACACACTGTAGCTATGCTTCTAATTGCCCTTGGACAGATAGGTAGTAGGCTATCTGTGAACATCTAATGTGCAGGCCATCACAGCCTCAATATGTGAATAAACAGACCTTCAGATCACAATATACAATGAGAAATCACCATGTAGTCACAAAACAGTTAAGTACAGCAAGAACATATAGAACACTGATACTTTGTCACTCCAAAAGCCTATCTTGGAAGTTAGAAGACTTGTATAAGTTTAAGGCTTTCTATTGCTTACCAGTAGGTTACCTACAGGGGAGATGAAAAACAAGCACCGATGGGGAACATGCATACAATGATACCATACCGGCCTATGTGTCAGCCTTAGGCTTTGGAATACTGGCCAAGGCTATTGGCACCCCCATGGTGCCTTATTTAGGAGAGTCTCAAAGATGAATACCAGCTCCATAAACAGCACAATAGTAGATTCAATGAGGGTTATGCTACTCAACACCAGGGGTTGTGATCACAACATGCATGCACTCACAGCACTCCTCAGGATGGACAACATCAACATCTGTGCAGTAACTGAAATCTGTCTTAAGGCTCCTGAGAGTACACCAGCACTACCAGACTACAAACCATACCACACATTTCAGCCACAGAACATGGACTGACAGACATGGAGGGGCTGTATCCATATAAATCAGGGATACCTACACCTCCAAGTTAGTGGGGCAGCATGATACCTCTGAGATCATCCATGTGCAGCTAACATAAGCCACAACTGCAGTGTAAACTGTGGCCTGTTATGGATCACCCTCCATGACCCAAGACCTCCACTCCACCTACCTGGAGACAGTGGAGAACATGACAGTCCTAATGCACACCCTGGCATTGGTTGATGTCAACTACCATACCATTAACTGGGAAACTTACTCCGGTACTCACTTCCAGGCCCAGCGCTTCCTAGAATTTATCACCTCATATGCCCTGTATCAGGTGCTAACTTCCCTAACGTGGGGTGGAAACTACTAGAAGTGGTCATCACCAACATGGGCAACAGGTGCACCACAGCGGAGGTTAACCAGTCAATGGTTAGATCTGACCATAAACTATTCACTGTTTCCACACCCAAGCATCTCCACCACCCATGGATACCACAGTGTATACCTTTCCTACAGCTAAATTTACACTAGTATTGACAGGGGTGGGGGGGGGTTTGCAGCCCCCATGCTAACAGGAAACACTGCTCAAGATACAGACAGATTTACAAATGCAGTCTATAAGCACCTACACAGATGTATGGATTGTGCGATCACTGGTAAACCAAGACTCACTACTCCTAGACAAGGACACTGGTCTGGTGGACCACTGCAACAAACAGGCTATACTACAGAAGTAGGACAGCATTCCAGACACACAGCAAATCCCACAAAGGGCAGACATCCGTGACCACTATTAGTATGATACGTAGGTCCCTCATGATATCATCCAAGGCTAACATCAGCAGGAGAATATGCAAGGATTTGAAAGATAACCACAAAGCCTTCTTTGGCTATGTCAAGGATCTATGTGGTGACACACAGATTTGCACTGTGCCGGTGAAATATAGCACAAAATATGCTGATCCTACTGATATCTCCAACAGCCTTGCAGATACATTCAGTGCATACTTCATCCCCTAAATAGCTCACAACACTACCCAAAAGGTACAGTATCCCACACATCAGAGACACACAGGTGGAAATGGCCCTCTCTAACAGCAGAACACAGCATCAATGGAGGCAGATGTTGTCCCAGACTGCATCTTGCAAACTGTACAAGACAACCTGCCCCCCACCTAATTAAGCTTTCCTACCTCAGCCTCTTCACAGGCTACATGCCCATACAATGGCGCATGGCAACGGTTATTCCACTCCATCAAGGTGGAATCACAATTGACCATGGTAACTACCACCCCATAAGCCTGACTAGCCTGGTCTGCAATGGTATGGTTCACATCCTCGTGGCAATCATTAACAAAAACATTGGTAACCTCCGAACACATGACCCAACCCAGGTCAGCTTGGTTGAGTGCAGTTCATGCCTACTGAACCTGTTTTACATCTTACATAGAGTCACCAAGGTGTTAGATGATGGAGGAGGTGGTTTACACATACTACCTGGACCTCACCAAGGCTTTTGACACCATGCCCCACTTAGGTTTTATTGATAAACACACCAGCCTGTACATACACCCATACATCACAGGTTGGGTTGCCAACGGGCTTACACACAGAACCCACATGGTACGACTTGTGGTCTCCAGGTCCAACTTTTGACCAGTCATGACTGGTGTCCACCAGGACTCAGTCCTGGGAGCCCTACTGTTTGGCATATATGTCTCAGTGATACAGGCAAACATAGGTGGACTATGGCAGACCATGTTTGGCAATGACTGTGAATTGGGAGCCATGATTGATAGTCCAGATGACACAGACATCCCTCAAGGGGCCTCACGGAGAACATCACAGGGTGCCAATGACATGGCCTCCAGCCAAGTGCCACTAACTGCATGGTTATTCCATTCTGGAATTGGCACCCACATATTAACACATGAGTGGCAGCCACTTTAACACAGACGAGGAAATGGGGTATCTGGGGACTAAGGTAGATAGTGATCTCCCCTTTGACAATCATATCTCCACAGTAGTTAGGACATCCTTCTATGTAAGCCATCTGATTACTAATGGATTCCCATCTAGACATAGTGGGGTATAATACCCCATGTGGGATGTACCTCAGACGACACTTCCAACAGCTGGGGGGTCCACAAATTTACCTCGCCAAGGGGAATACTGGCCTCCAACATATGGCCTATGCAGACAGACTGAATAAACGCCTGCTTTACTCAGTGGCATCTTGTTTACCCAGAGATGATCTCCATTGGTCAACACAGCCATGTTGAACTCAGGCTTGATGGATATACTCCACCTACAGGAATCCATGTCACAGTGAGCCACACACTGTAGTGAGCTGAACCTTGCCACAACAAAACCTTGAAGATGCTGGAGGGACAGCTTCCTGTCAGAGACACTCCCCATACTTTGGAACAACATCCCTAACTACATTATACAATCCCCCTCACTAACACTCTGCAAGAGAAACCTTGAAGAGTGGATGGGGAATAGTATATGCACTCCAGGGATCCGACCATTGGCTCTGCTCAACAGAGGGATAGTTAATGAATCAATAGAGTGGCAAAAGCTGATACATTTTGGCTGGGCCTATGAATGGCCTCTGGCAGTTGGCCAAGTACCTACCTATCAATCTTTACATACAGTATCTGCATATGCTGATAGCTTAATTTACTGTTCAGGTGTTGACTTACCTTGTGCCAATGGCAGTTGTGTGTGCAATAGTTGAGGGACGCCTATGTTGGATGCACACAGTAGACTGCCTGTACATGACAATTTACAGGTAGTCTTGTGTGTGTGCCATCCATTTTTACTGTGTGTGCAGGTGGAGAAAGGTGTCAGTCCCTAGGTGCTTTCACTGTCAGTGTGTGTGCTATACGTTCCCCCTTTGCCAAGGCATGGACATACTGGGAACACCTCCATCTGCCTACTGGGGCTGGCTCAGGGTGTTGGTGGTCTAAGTACCTCTGTACCTGTGAGGCCCTTGGCAATGGTGAGCTGTGAGGGCCTTCACCATTCTGTCCCTGCTGCAGCTGTTTCCGCAGGACCATATTGTGTTGCATGGCACACACTATGAAGATGTGGGCACATGTGACTGGAGAGTACTGCAAGGCTCCACAAGGTATGTCCAAGCAACGGAACCATGATTTCTGCATCCCAAACACATGCTCTATGATGATTCTGGTTTATGTGTGTGCCTCATTATGGCATTCCTGCATGGGTGTGTGTGCATTTCTGATGGGAGTCATCATCCATGGTTCCAGTGCATAGCCAGCATCCCCCACCAGGTGGCCATTTGGGATGTCCCCCCTGGCAAATAACCGATACAGCTGTGAGGCATGCCAGATGTGGGAGTTGTGATAGCTTCCAGGGCTGCCAGCACACACATACATGATAATGCCCTGGGCATTGCACACAACCTGGCAGTTGATGGAGGGGTATTCCTTATGGTTTATGTAGTGCCTACCCTGCTTACCAGGTGGTGACTTGATGTGTTATGTGCATGCAGTCTATTGCACCCAGTACCTCCGGGTATTCTGCCACACGGTGGAAGAGATGCATATTGCTGGCCAACTCCTGCTGCATTCGGGGGAAGTATATGTGCTCATTGGCATGTGGTAACATGGCATCCAGGAACTGGTGTAATACCCTGGATGCTGATGCCTGTGAGATCCCCATGATATCCCCAGATGGTCTTTGAAAGGTACCTGTAGCTAGTATACTCAGGCTTACACATATCTTCATATCCACTGGGATGGGTTCCCCTCTGTTTGTTCTGGCTCTGAGGCGTGGCTGGCACAGCTCCACAAGTTGCTGTAGGATGTCCCTGTCCACCCTGTAATACTCTACTATCTCCAGATCATGTATTCCCTGGTAGGTTACCCTGGGTCTGAACACTCTCCTCTTCCTCTGGTGCCTGAGGTGGTCATGTGCATTATCCTGCACACCACCTTCAGTCTCCAACACATGCTGGTGGATCAAAGCTATGGCAGCCCCTAACATGTACATAATAAAAGTTCCATGTCTATATATCACTGGTGCAGAGTGTATTTGATCACACAAATGTGTGTGAGGTGCTTTCACACTTTATAGTATTGTGCTATGGATGCTGCTGATGTCAGTGTGTGTGTGTATGAGCTATTCCAGCTGCAACGTGTCTTCATTATGGGTTTTCCAATGCATACTGCAAGTGTGGGGCCTTTACTGTGGAGAACTACTTGTCTGCCTTGATTAATCTGTTGCCCTTTAATTCACCTTTAGACCTGGATCCCCTCCCATTATCAGGCATGCATCCACCTGGCGTCTTTCTTGTTTTGTACTTTCCCTACCCAGTCATGGCAAAATGTGCCTTGTAGCTGATATACTGCATATCGGCTTTGTTCTGCTTTGACATTTTACTGTTTTCTTTGCAGTACAGCCCCTCCCCTTTCCTGTTCTGCAGGTAGCTGATTGCAGCCTTGTTAGCTGTTGCCATTGGCCCACTGTAGGCTCCTAGGTGTTAATTAGTCATTTGTACTCCAAGTTCACTGCTGCAGCATTTCCTTATTTCTTTCCTATATCCTTCCTGTTTCAGCTGCAGTGCGTGCCACTCATACCCATTTACCGGGTTTACGTGCCTTTTCATCTCCGTTCACATGCATACTCGGTTACCTTGTGTACTCTCAGCTAAGCATAGCTATGACCAGTTCGACACACCCCTATCCTGCAGCTTTGCCTAGCTAGGGGCAGACTGGTTTAGCAATGATCCAATGTGCTTACAGCAATGGCGACACACCCCTCTCTTGATGTCATCTTTATCTCAAGGGCACACCTCAGTGTTATAACGCTATGCTGTGAGGTGCATCCTTACACCAGCTGGAATCTGCGATTCACTATTACTCCTCTCATTTGCATGGCATTGCCTACTAATTCCTAGCTACTGTGCATAACACTGTCACTGCCCCTTAGCAACCCTTGCGCCATAAGTATGGTGCAGCATGCCTGCCATTGACTATTATGGGGAAATCATGATATGTGTTTCACTGTAGTTTTATTCTATATTTTATATATTCCTTGGGATCCCCTTTGCACACCGCTGTACACATAGCGATAGTGCAACTATATATATTAAATGTTAATTTTATATTTTGTACATTTTTTTATGCCAATGGCTATGTATTTAGCCATTGGCATATATTAACAATATAATATATGTGTTTGGTCAGCTGTCATGGCTCCGATTTTATGTTTGCAAAAATGTAAACCGTTTTCTACGGTTTACATTTCTGCATGATTACACTACGCCTGAACCACTTCCTGAATCGCTACATACCTTCATTTGCATGCTACACTGCTGCACAATGAGTAATTAGCATACAAGGCTCGGGTGTTGTGCTGGCGTAGCATACACAGGTAGTGCATGTGGAAACAGCTCGTACCTGAATCACTCGGTGGCCATCTTTGGTGTTAGAACGCAGACGCTACGCCTGCACCTGGCGCAAGCTTCATGAATCCCGGGACATCTCCTGCAGAATTGTTACATAACTAAAATACAGGCAATCTCCTGCAGTATTGTTACATAACTAGAAAACAGACCATCTCCTACAGTATTGTTACATAACTAGAATACAGACCATCTCCCGCAGTATTTTTACATAACGAGAATACAAGCCATCTCCTGCAGTATTGTTACATAACTAGAATACAGACAATCTCTTGCAGTATTGTTACACAACTAGAATACAGAGCATCTCCTACAAAATTGTTACATAACTAGAATACAGACCATCTCCTGCAGTATTTTTACATAACTAGAATACACATCATCTCCTAGAGTATTGTTACAAAACTAGAATACAGACAATCACCTGCAGTATTGTTACATAACTAGAATACAGATAATTGCCTGCAGTATTGTTACATAACTAGAATACAGACAATCTCCTGCAGTAATATATTACATAACTAGAAAACAAACCATCTCCTACAGTATTATTACATACCTAAAATACAGACTTTCTCCTACAGTATTGCTACATAACTAGAATACAATCCATCTCCTGCTGTATTGATACATAACTAGAATACAGACCATCTCCTACAGTATTGTTAAATAACTAAAATACAGACCATCTCCTGCAGTATTGTTACATAACTAGAAAACAGACCATCTCCTACAGTATTGCTACATAACTAGAATACAGACCATCTCCGAATACAGACAATCTCCTGCAGTATTGTTACATAACTAGAAAACAGACCATCTCCTACAGTATTGTTACATAACTAGAATACAGATAATCACCTGCAGTATTGTTACATAACTAGAAAACAGACCATCTCCTACAGTATTGTTACATAACTAGAATACAGATAATCACCTGCAGTATTGTTACATAACTAGAATACAGACAATCACCTGCAGTATTGTTACATAACTAGAAAACAGACCATCTCCTACAGTATTGTTACATAACTAGAATACAGGCCATCTCCTGCAGTATTCTTATATAACTGGAATACAGGCCATCTCCTGCAGTATTGTTACATAACTAGAATACAGACCATCTCCTGCAGTATTCTTATATAACTGGAATACAGGCCATCTCCTGCAGTATTGTTACATAACTAGAATACAGATAATCACCTGCAGTATTGTTACATAACTAGAATACAGATAATCACCTGCAGTATTGTTACATAACTAGAATACAGATAATCACCTGCAGTATTGTTACATAACTAGACTACAGACCATCTGCAGTATTGTTACATAACTAGAATACAGGCCATCTCCTGCAGTATTGTTACATAACTAGAATACAGGCCATCTCCTGCAGTATTGTTACATAACTAGAATACAGACCATCTCCTGCAGTATTCTTATATAACTGGAATACAGGCCATCTCCTGCAGTATTGTTACATAACTAGAATACAGATAATCACCTGCAGTATTGTTACATAACTAGAATACAGATAATCACCTGCAGTATTGTTACATAACTAGAATACAGACAATCTCCTGCAGTAATATATTACATAACTAGAAAACAAACCATCTCCTACAGTATTGTTACATAACTAGAATACAGACTTTCTCCTACAGTATTGCTACATAACTAGAATACAGTCCATCTCCTGCTGTATTGATACATAACTAGAATACAGACCATCTCCTGCAGTATTGTTACATAACTAGAATACAGGCCATCTCCTGCAGTACAGTTACATAACTAGAATACAGACCATAGAATACAGACAACATCCTGCAGTATTGTTACATAACTAGAATACAGGCCATCTCCTGCAGTATTGTTACATAGGTAGAATACAAACCATCTCCTGCAGTATTGTTACTTAACTAGAATACAGACCATAGAATACAGACAACCTCTTGCAGCATTGTTACATAACTAGACTACAGACCATCTGCAGTATTGTTACATAACTAGAATACAGGCCATCTCCTGTAGTATTTTTACATAACTAGAATACAGACCATAGAATACAGACGACATCCTGCAGTATTGCTACATAATGAGAATACAGACCATCTCCTGCAGTATTGCTACATAACGAGAATACAGACCATCTCCTGCAGTATTGCTACATAACGAGAATACTGACCATCTCCTGCAGTATTGTTACATAATTAGAATACTGACCAATACATACTGTATTATTACATAACTAGAATACAGACCACAGAATACAGACGACCTCTTGCAGTATTGTTACATAACTAGACTACAGACCATCTCCTGCAGTATTGTTACATAACTAGAATACAGACCATCTCCTGCAGTATTGTTACATAACTAGAATACAGGCCGTCTCCTGCAGTATTGTTACATAACTAGAATACAGACCATCTCCTGCAGTATTCTTATATAACTGGAATGCAGACAATCTTCTGCAGTGTTCTTATATAACTAGAATACAGAGCATCTCCTACAGTATTGTTACATAACTAGAATACAGGCCATCTCCTGCAGTATTGTTACATAACTAGAATACAGGCCATCTCCTGCAGTATTGTTAGATAACTAGAATACCGACCATCTCCTGCAGTATTCTTAATAACTAGAATACAGACCATCTTCTGCAGTGCTGTTACATAACTTGAATACAGACCATCACCTGCAGTATTGTTACATGACTAGAATACGAACCTTAGAATACAGACGACCTCCTGCAGTATTGTTACATAATTAAAATACAGACCATCTCCTGCAGTATTGTGATATAATTAGAATACAGACCATAGAATACAGACGACCACCTTCAGTATTGTTACATATCTAGAATACAGACCATCTCCTGCAGTATTGTTACATAACTAGAATACAGACCATCTCCTGCAGTATTCTTACATAATTAGAATGCAGACCATCTTCTGCCGTATTATTTGACTTTTTAGTGCCCCAAAGAATTTTTCACTGGAGTGTCATTCTCTGTATGGTGAATATGGCAGAAGGATGTCTATTAGGGAGGGGCAGTTTCTGGGGCTGTAGATAACATTATGGGTTGTTACTGGTTAGGTGTAAATGAGGTATAGAAGTTCTAACCACTGTACTTGTTTTAAGTCAAGACAGTGGTGAGTCCTACCTGATACTTTTGTAGCACATTTTGCTACATTGTTGCAGTATGCCTCTAACTTTGTTTGCTGTGTGGTTTGCAAGTAGTAAAGTAGAGCTGATACATATAGGACTATGGGAAGGTGGTAAGAAAGGGAAATGGTTCTCCCTGTTGCATCAGTAGGTATGGATTTGACAAGTAGAGAAGTCACTTTTTTGATGTTATTTTATTTATGTGTTTATATATTGGTGCCATGATATATGTGCTTATCAAATTGTAGTCACACCTAATAGTTTTTTGGAGGGATTGTTTGGGCATGAATAGCCTTAGTCTGTTTTTTTTTTTTTAGGATTTGCGAGTAGGCTTTTATCGATTAGCTAAGATTTGACTGAGTGAGGAAAAGGATTCTTGGGTGATTGTTTGGAGGTGTGTAAGGCTTTTTACAGTGCTGAGGTGGGTGCATTCATTGGTGCACTGCATGTTGGTAGTTCAGTTGGTAGCTGAGTGGAATTAGATTATAAATATAATAAATAGAAGGGGCCTTGGGGGACACCTACAAAAAACAAAAAATGGGAGGAAAGTTGAAAGCTGCAAATTTACAGTCTGCTTGTTGCTAAGTTAACTATCGCACCAAGATAGCACAGGTTGGTAGAGGCCTAAAGTTCAGTTAGTAGTTTAGTATGAGAGACAGTGTCACCTACTTTGGGTGAGTCTAGGAAGTTTAATGAAACTAAGAGAGCTACAGTTCTATGATGATTGATTGTGTTGGTGAAATGCAAAAGGGCAGTTGTGGTGTTGTGATGAAAGCCACAATGGGTTTGTGAGAGGAGGTTGTCAGCAAGGAGGTGCTTGAGGAGTTGTGTGAATAGATTTCTCTAGGACTTTTGGTAAGGGAAACAGGATTGTGATAGCACTGTAGTTACAGAATTCTTTTGAGTTTCTGCTTTTGTGAAAGAGTATGATATAAGATTTCTTTCAGAAAGTTGGAACATAGCTCTCATTAATGGAATGGTTAATAAGTATGGAAGCTGGGTCAGCCAGTGAGTATACTACCAGTCTGATGTATTCTTCTAGAAGGTTATCTGCATCTAGACTTGTGGGATTTAGGATTTGGAGATGCTTTTGATTGTTAAGGTAGTGACGGGTTGGAAGGATGTTATGACATTTAGCTGAGTAGGTGGCATGAGTGTACAGGAGTGATTGTCTTGGACAAAAGATAAGACTGTTTGGATGAAGTGGTTGCTGAACTGAGTGGCTGTGTTACTACAGCCATAATCAGTGGATGGTATTGGTGTGGTTGTCTGACCAGGCTGTCGTGAGAATGCCAAATAAATCCATCTGATTTATGAAAAGCACTTTAAGGTATCAGAAACCTTTTTAACATAAACAAAAACTGTTCCAGTTAGTTTTTCTTTGTGCGTTGATGGTGGTAAGCAAACAATTTATTATGGCTATCAGTGGCCTAGTTATGAAGGGATAGGAGAGTTTTAGGAAAAAAAGAATGAATGTTACCTGTGTGCATAGCTCTAGATCAACAAAAGTGAAGTGCACAGTTCTGAAAGACTTGTTGGACAGTTTAGTAAAATAGAATGCTTGACTCATTATAACTGGAATTATTCTGGCAGTGCACAAAATCTGAGCTGTTAATTAACAACTTACTGTAGACAAGGGTAAAGGATTTCATTCTTCCTACCCAATTTGCTTACTTTTTGACTCCAAGCAAGTCACTTAACCAAACAGTGCTCCCAGGTGGCACTTGTCCAGTGGGCTTATTAGGTTAACAATATATCAAAATGAAATTAAATAAAATACTAACCATCATTGTCATCACTGGCTAAGTACCATTTGTAGTAGCTGCTGAGAGTCATGGTATATTATTCTGTGCAAGTTACTATATTACTTCATTTGATTGCAGGACTGTACTTCTGTGAAAAAATGCACACTTTATTTCACTTCACTTAGCAAGTATAGAGGTAGACAGCATGTATGTATCTTAGACATAACTGGTGTGTGTGTGTGTGTGTGTGTGTGTGTGTGTGTGTGTGTGTGTGTGTGTGTGTGTGTGTGTGTGTATGTGTGTGTGTGTTTGCATGCCCTGACATCTAGCTACTGTACCTATATTGTGCTCCAGCAAGAAATGGAATTTGGAGCCACAGCTTCTCACGTGGTGCATATCCACAAAAGATGCCCTCAGTGCATATCAGTTTGTTGGTGGAATATGCAGCTCTGCATACTCATCTCCCTTTCCTAATAATGTAACTCTGGTTAAAAATGCAGTGATAACATTCCAGCAGACAATGTGAGCATAGATTGCTGCATACACACCTACATAAATACATAGATACGTAGACACACACACTTGCACTGTGACATGCCTGGGTGGCTCCTCAGTACGTGTGCACCATGGATGATGACTTATCCATTGCAGATGTTTTATGGGATTCTCTGGCATGTATGTCCTACACATATCTTTAGCAGCCACATGTGTTTCCTTATACCTGTTTAGAGTGCCTGTGCAGATCTGCTGTATTCTGCAAGTAGTCACCTATTCATTATGCATTTACCCATTGTCCACTATTTCTAAATGTAATTTGTAGTCAGTCCACAACATGCTATAGTCGGTTACATAGGCACATGCTGGACTGTTCAGTTTTGCCTTCCCCTACTATTTACCTATTATATAGGGAGGTCATAGCATAGGGTGACATACAAGAGTGGACGAAGATGCACACAGGTGGATTATATCTTACGTAGGAGGGCCAGTTTGAAGGAGATTGGAGACTGTAATGTAGTGGTCGGAGAAAGTGTAGTTAGGCAGCATAGGATGGTGGTTTGTAGGATGACGTTGGTGATCAAGAAGAGGAGGAGGAGTGTGAGAGCAGCACCAAGGATCAAATGATGGAAATTGAAAAAGGGTAATTGTGAGGTGGAGTTCAGGGATAAGTTAAGACAGGCACTGGGTGGCAGTGCAGAGTTACCAAATAGCTGGGTAACTACAGCAGAGCTCGTAAGGGAGATGGCTAGAAAGGTGCTTGGAATCACATCGGGACAGAGGAAGGACGACAAGGAAACATGGTGGTGGAATGAGGAAGTACAGAAGAGTATACAGGCAAAGAGGTTGGCAAAGAAGAAGTGGGATTGTCAGAGAGATGAAGAAAGTAGACAGGAGTATAAGGAGATGAGGTGCATGGCAAAGAGAGAGGTGGTGAAGGCTAAGGATAAGGCATATGAAGAGTTGTATTAATGGTTGGACACTAAGGAGGGAGAAAAGGACCTGTACTGATTGGCTAGACAGAGGGACTGAGCTAGGAAAGATGTGCAGCAGGTAAAGGTGATAAAGGATAATGAGGGAAACATACTCACAAGCGAGGAGAGTGTGTTGAGGAGATGGAAAGAGTATTTTGAGGGGTTGATGAATGAAGAGAATGAGAGGGAGAGAAGGTTGGATGATGTAGGGATATTGAATCATGAAGTGCAATGGATTAGCAAGGAGGAAGTAAGGATAGCTATGAAGAGAATGAAGAATGGAAGGGCTGTTGGCCCAGATGACATACCTGTGGAAGCATGAAGGTGTTTAGGTGAAATGGCTGTGGAGTTTTTAACCAGATTGTTTAATGAAATCTTGGAAAGTGAGAGGATGCCTGAGGAATGGAGAAAAAGTGTTTTGGTACCGATTTTTAAGAATAAGGGTGATGTGCAGAGCTGTAGTAACTACAGAGGGATTAAACTGATCAGTCACAGCATGAAGTTATGGGAAAGAATAGTGGAAGCTAGGTTAAGAAGGGATGTGATGATTAGTGATCAGCAGTATGGTTTCATGCCAGGAAAGAGCACTACAGATGCAATGTTTGCTCTGAGAGTGTTGATGGAGAAGTACAGAGAATGTCAGAAGGAGTTGCATTGTGTTTTTGTAGACTTGGAGAAAGCATATGACAGGGTGCTTAGAGAGGAGTTGTGGTATTGTATGAGGAAGTTAGGAGTGTCAGAGAAGTATGTAAGAGTGGTACAGGATATGTACGAGGGAAGTGTGACAGCGGTGAGGTCTGCGGTGGGAGTGACAGATGCGTTTAAGGTGGAGGTGGGGTTACATCAAGGATCAGCTCTGAGCCCCTTCTTATTTGCAATGGTGATGAACAGGTTGACAGATGAGATCAGACAGGAGTCCCCATGGACTATGATGTTTGCAGATGACATTGTGATCTATAGTGAGAGTAGGGAACAGGTGGAGGAGACCCTGGAGATATGGAGATATGTTCTAGAGAGAAGAGGAATGAAGGTCAGCAGGACTAAGACAGAATATATGTGTGTGAAGAGGTGGCGAAGGTGGATGAGTTTAAATACTTGGAGTCAATAGTTCAGAGCAACAGTGAGTGTGGAAGAGAGGTGAAGAAGAGAGTACAGGCAGGATGGAGTGGGTGGAGAAGAGTGTCAGGAGTGATTTGTGACAGACGAGTACCTGTAAGAGTGAAAGGGAAGGTCTATATGGGTTGGAGACAGTGGCATTGACAAAAAGGCAGGAGTTTGAGCTGGATGTGGTAGAGTTAAAGATGTTAAGATTTGTACTGGGTGTGAGGAGGGTGGACAGGATTAGGAATAAGTATATTAGAGGGTCAGCTCAGGTTGGAAGGTTTGGAGACAAAGCCAGAGAGGCAAGATTACATTGGTTTGGACATGTGCTGAGAAGGGATGTGGAGTATATTGGGAAAAAGATGCTAAGGATGAAGCTACCAGGTAACAGGAAAAGAGGAAGGCCTAAGATAAGGTTTATGGATGTGGTGAGAGAGGACATGCAGGTGGTTGGTGTGACAGAGCAAGATGCAGAGGACAGGAATAGTGGAAACAGGTAATCCGCTGTGGCGACCCCTAACGGGAACAGCCAAAAGAAGATGATGATGATGAAAGGGAGGTCATTGCTATCCCATCTGTCCACAAAAGCTGTTCTTATTTTGAGTCTGACTCTACCATCAGTGCCTATATGTCAGACATACATGTGTATCTGGACATACTTCATGCTTTGACTACCTTAGTAGGATGCCATCCAGGCGCTAGTCATGTACCACTTAACTGCAGGGTTTTAGTATGAAGGGTATTCATTTTACTTTTATTTATTTTACTTTTGTTTACAGGGAAAGACTGACTGAGAAAAGTTCATGAGAAAAACTCCATAGATGGAAAAAAACAACTATAATTAAAACAAAGCTAATGATTACATTCACAAGTAAAGGAAAAAAAGCAATGCAATATATGATCGAATAATAATAGAACCTATTCTAATAGACAATCACTTCAATACATGCAAATTATAGACAAGGCAATATAGTATATATTAATATGCAAACAATTCTGTTTTAGTGTTGAAACAGTCCTTTAGGTAATACTGGGGAATAAAAGATATATAAAGGATGCCATGCTCTGGAATGGACTCCCCATCCATGTGAAGAGAGCCTATCCTAATCCTGTTTAAGTGTTACATTCACCAGTGGATAGGAAATCAGAAATTAAGCCCTCGTCTGGCTCCCATGTCTCTGATAGACAGACACAGACAGTAACTATGTCCTACTGAACATACCATCCTCGCATAACCTTTAGAAACTTCTTAACAAACATACCCCCTCCTAATAAATGGTCATGATACACAGGGAATCAAATGGGTTTTGGTTGTACAGCAAGGTTTATAAGGGCCCCAGTGGCTATTAGTCTAGTATATATCTATGAACCTATGAATCTATAACTTAAGTGGATAGTGCATTGGTTTAAGGAGAGATAGTAGACTGATATAAAATGGCTTCCAAATAACTGTGTATGTATGCTGCCTTTCTGCATGCTACATTTTATATTAGCTGTCAGACTGCCATCCTGTCTCACCATAGAAACAGTTATGTACGGTAGACACAACATACTTCCCTACCTACCCACTTCTAGTGCTGGACTCACAGTACCTAGATAGACAATGATGTTACTATGTGCATAAATAACAGTGGTGTCTGTTGATGACATGCAGACACATGCTTTGATACATCCTCACTTGTGTTTAGAATTTGTGTTATGTGTACCCCTTAACAAACTTATCTTGGTTTAGTGCATATCCCTTCCATATAGGCCACTCATTTTGTGTTCCACGTTGTGAATGTCCTGCGTTTGGTGTATAACTGATGTGTTTCATACCATGATCCTTACCCTGTGTCCTTGTTGCAACTTGCAACAGATACAACAACAGAGTCTTTCATTGACCATCTTCCAATCCATACAACTAGACATTTCACACATCCATTCAAACAGCATGTTTATGAAACATGCAACCTGTCCAAGTTTAATCCAGAAATATTCTTCACTGCCCTAGCATATATTAACTGGAACATCCTAAAACTCCTTCCCTTAGATGATGCTGTAAATGAATTCAGTACAACCTTCCTAAATAGGTTCATAGGTTCATAGGTTCATACTAGGCTATCTGCCCGAGGGCATTTATAAGCCTAGCCCATAGTTTTGTGGCTTATGCCACCCCCCTTAGTTGGAGAAAACATTTTTGTTTGCTGTGCCTCGAGCAGTGACACTGAGGTGGTAAACCCTGGGTATCTCTATCTCCCATCCTCCCCATTGGTCGTGATTCCTCTTGTAAATATCCTAAATAGCCTTGCATTCCCTAGAAGGAAGAGGCTAAACACAAATAGCTATCCAAAATGAGTGCAATGCCAATGCAAGGCAGAGAAAAAGTATAGAAAGAATGGATAAAATATAAAACACTACAATATCTTGAAAACTTCAGAATGTTTAACAACCATACTAAAAAACAAATAAATGAAGAAAAAAACATATACTGTAACAGCTTTCAGGACGATACTAAACACAGTCCGAAAATATTCTGGTCAACCATTAAAGAAATCTTACATCCTAGCAAAAGTTCAAACCTAACCCCTCTCCCAATAAGTCACCACTCAAAACTGCAATAGAATTCAACTCTTATTTCCTAGACAGTATAGTGTCCCTAACCAAGGATTCCCCATCATCTAATCAAAACCCTGCCAAACAGCAATATGTCACCACATCCACTTTCACTTTCAGATCTGTTCCCACATCATATATAAAACTACTTTCAAACAAACTTGAACCGTGCGCTATTTCAGTTGATGACTTTCCAAGCAAGTACCTTAAAATAGCAGCCAACAGCATTACTTATCCTGTCTCAATCCTTATAAACCAGTCACTCCATCAATCCCACTTTTCCTCTCTCTGGAAACAATCTCACATCATCCCTCTATACAAAGGAGGAAATTCCACAGACTTAACTTTAGACCTATACAGATCTTATCCCCCCTCTCCAAAATACTTAAAAAACATATTCAAAAATGATTGTTAAACTATTTCCTGCAGGAAAAACTCCTAGCCCCCCTCACAACATAGCTTCTATCCCTCCCATAGTACTAACATTGCACTTATAACCTTGGTCAATAGTATAAATAAAACTATAGGTAACAGCGAATGAGTCTACTCCTTATTTGTAGATTATTTAATGCCTTTTACACAGTTTGTCACAGCAAGCCTCTACTTCAAATGCCCTCACTAGATCCATCTCAGCCGACCTTCCTATGGTTGAAAAGCTACTTGTCCAATAGATATCAGTCAGTAAAATGGCACTCTCCCATCTCTCCATACCTCCCAGTCACCACTGGTGTACAACAAGGCTATATCCTTGGTACATTCTTCTTTAACATTCTCACCAACACCCTCCACACATCCACACAACAGACCTAACCAATACAGTATGCAGATGATTCCACTCAAATATGCATATCAGAAAACCTGGCACATCGTCTTACCACCTAAAAAATTATCCAGCATCCATCTGCTTGCGCTTCACTAAATACCCTTCTACACAACTATGTTCCTAATGTGTCATTATGATCCAATGACCAAAAACTCCTCTCTGTCCACAAACCTATCACATCTGTTGGACATGGTCTATACTCATGCCATGTTCTTAAAGCCTGGAACTCCTTACCTGCTTCCATCAGGTCAATACCCACAACCCAGTCTTTTAAAACAATTCTGAAAGACTTTCTAGCCAAAATGAAGCTCTTTTCTTACTCAGTCCCAGGATAAACTATATCAATAAATAATAATAATAATAATAATAATAATAATAATAATAATAATAATAACTTAAACCTTCTTACTCTCCCTTCTTCGCTCACTTCCTTAATTCTATCAATTTCTATTCCCTGACACTCTCTTTATAAATATGCCATAACCCTGTTTTTTCTGTCACTTTGTCATATTGTAATTCCTTTTTGTACTATACTAACTTACATTTAATTTCTCTATAAAGCAGCTAAAATTGCTCTAAATATTTAACCGGGGTTCAGGCACCTAGGCAGTGAGACATTTTCCTGTGGAACATTTGACTGGGGACACATGGCTGAAGTGACATTCAGTTGCAGAGAAATATGGCTGTTTGCAAATTCCCTGTGGGCAAAGAGAAACACACACTGCCATGCTCACAGCTTTAATAACCAAATGCATGGTGGCAGAAGAAGTAATGAGTGTTGTGGTCAGTGTACATTACATACTTATGTAACTACAAAATGTAGACGTGTGTGCAACAGCATTGAGGAAATCTTGCAGGCTACTGTAGTCACATTTATGCTCCAGTATGCGTTTTAGGAAATGTTCCCTAGACACTGTGCAGGGGGGAGTGGTCCACACACTCCAATTATTAAGGCACTGCCCATTGTGCACTGCATTTTACTGCCACTGACATGCCCTCTGGCCAGCCTGCTGCTGAATCCTGCCATATTGCCTGCTGTCTCATGTTCCCTTGGGGTCTCTGGACATTGTTTTCCCCATGTGCATTTGGTTATTAAAGCTGTGAGGATGGCAGTGTTTGCTTCTTTTTGCTGACAGGGAATTTGCAAACAGACATATTTCACTGCTGCTGAATGTCACTTCAGCCTTGTGTCCCCAATCAAATGTACCACAGGGAAATGTCTCGCTGCATAGGCGCCTGAACCCATTTAACCGTCGTCTTACAATTTATATCTATTCTTAACCAATGTTTTCAAATGATGTCTACTTTGATATAATTATTTAAACTGTAGATGTTTTTGTAATATTTTTAAAGACTGTAAAATTATTGTTCTTAAAATGTTTTGTAATACTTTGGAGCTGTTCTCCTGTGACTTCCATAGAAAATTGGCTGCTACCCAATCAGGCTTTCCTGGTAATCAAATGTCAATAAATAAATAAATAAATAAATACATTTCTTCCCACTACTGCATTTTGAATAAAAGTGGACTATCACTGCCAAAAATAAATAAACCTGTGCTCCTTTGACATTGCCTTACACTTTCCTAACCCCCAAACTTTTTGTGTACACTTGCACATCTCTTTCCCATTTCTTTCACCATACCTCCCCCTCTCCTAGGCTGTGTGCACTGCTTATGAATTGTCTGAGGACCCCATCACTTTTGGATACCTTTTTCTAATCATTGGTGGTGATTTGGCATAGTTTATCAGATCACTATATGTCCCATGAAATATCAAATGTTCACAAGAGCAAACATGAAAACAGCAACCACTTCAGAGCAAATCTAAAGTGATTAAAAATATGAAATGCTAAAATTATTTTTTTTTTGCAGGGGACCAAGTACCTCTGCAGCCCACACCCCCTGCTAAATATATATATCAACTCTGAGATCATCCAACAGAGGGGTAGAATCAAATTCCTTTTCCCTGCTGCAATGCAATGCCATACAAAAGGCTGCAAGGAAAAATTCCACTTGAAAGAATGTTCTGTCATAAGAGTGTTCCCTTTTTTACAACAGAAAAAAAGCATTCACTCATTTGTGTTCATTCTTTCAAACTGTACCCATACATAGGTTCATAGGTAGGTACTAGGCTATTGGCCCTAGGGCCTATACAAGCCTAGCCAAAAAGGTACCCTGGCTTTCACCACCCAAGAAATAATTTTCCTGTGCCCCTGTCAAGCAGAACCACAGAAGTGATCCCCGGGGTGAATTTCCTATTACTCATCCAATAATCAAGATTTTTCTTGAAGAGTGCTAATGAGGAGCTCTGTTTGACATAGATAGGCAGTCTGTTCCAGAGTATGGGAAGTCTCTGGGACAGGAATCTATCCCTCCAGCATGCTCTGTTTATTGTGGTGACAAGGTTTAGGTCCCTAGAGCGTGTAGCTCAGAGGGATTGGGATTTCTTTAAGTGGAGCATGTCCAACAGCTCTGGGTTTGACATAGCTTTGAATGTCAGGCAGAGATCGCCTCTGAGTAGGCGATATGCGATGGAATAAAGCTGGAGTTTTTTGAGACGGTCTGCGTAAGGCATCTGTTTGAGGCTAGTAATCCTCTTTGTAAGGTATTTTTGCGGCCTTTCCAGTTAATGTAGATGTCTTGTGAGTTACATACCAAACGGGACGTTGTACTCTATAATGGGTCTAATGAGTGATGAATAGAGGGGAATAATGACCTCTTTTTTTTCTGGATGAGAAACGTTTTGTGATGAGGTGTGCCATGGAGAAGGATTTCCTGACCACTGTGGCAATGTGATTATCAAAGGAGAGGCTACTGTCCACCTGAGTCCCAAGGTCTCTTATCACACTTTTGGTAAGTAGACTATGAATTACTAAAGGTGTCTTTTCTAAAGACATTAGATTTAAATTTCTCCTTTTATACAGTTATGCGAGTATCCAAATAGGAAATTGATTTGCTCTTGATGTTGAAGGTGAACTTTAAATAGCTAGTCCATGTGTTGAGATATTCTTTGAACTCATTTAACTCTTTTATGTCCCTTTCCAAATTAAAAAGATATCGTCCAAAAATCTAAGGTAGCATATCATTTTATTATACCAATTTGTTTGAAAAATATATTCGGTTTCCCAATCTAATAGAAACAAGTTTGCAAAAATGGGGGCGCAAGCCGCCCCCATGGCTACCCCTTTTCTATGTTTAGACACAGGTATTGTCCCTATGGGACTAAGATTTTTTAAATATCCTACGGGTATTGAAATAGAAATTTAAATCTAATGTCTTTAGAAAAGACACCTTTAGTAATTCATACTTACAATATTCTAGTTGCCATCCGTGTGGTCAAAAAAGGAGTATTATAAAAGGTCAATGTATTAGGGCAGCTAGAATGACCTCAGAGTATTCAGATTTGATAGTTGAATTAGACTTCATAGGAGAGTTGTTTAAAAGTAGGGGATACCCCCTGGTGATGGTGACAGATATTGTAGAATATGTGAAGAAAGAATGGGGGAAAAATATAAGCCACTCATTGGCAGTGGACCCAGTAAAAGAGGAGGTAGAACCAGTGATAAGGACGATCAAGACACCAATGAGTACACTAAGGCATGTGTCCTGCAATATGCACCCCATAGTAGTGATATTAAAAAAATTATTTTGAAGAATTGGAATATTTTAAAAACTGACAGCAATGTATTCAAGGTAGTGGGGGATAAACCTAAGTTTGTATCAAGAAATGGAAAAAATATGAAATTTGAGCTGGAAAAGAAAAAAATAACAAACAACATCCAGGAGGTAGTGAGAGGTAACAAAAGATGTGGTACCTGTAACCAGTGTAGTTTAATTATAAATACCTCCTCAGTTAAATTAGAGGATGTTAATATGACAGTGGTCAAATTTCAAAAGGGCAACTGCAGGACCAAACATCTAGCATACTTAGCAAAATGCACTAAGTGTCCTTGTTTTTACATAGGAAAGACAGATAGGTGTCTGAGAAATAGAATGTATGACCACTGTTACAGCATGAAAAAGAAGGATGAAAACAACGCTTTATGGAGGCATTTGGATGCAAGTAAAACCTGTGCAGCTTTCCATTTTGGCATATTAGAAATAATTAAAGGTAACCCCAGGGGGGTAGTATAAAGAAAAATTAGGGGAGAAGGAGGCTAGATGGCAGATTAAATTAAATTCCTCCACGTACCCTTGTATTAATGAATACATATCTATCAAACCCATATTAGAGAATATTAGATAGATCTATGGTCATTGGTATTATGTTTTTAATTCATATACATTTATTTTTTACATAAGTACATATACTTTATTACTAACTAGGATGGATTAGAGAGCTTATTTATATGTTTAATTATAAGAGTCACACATCCAGGATGAAATATAGGGCTTTGCAAAATTATATATTTTTTATTAAATATATTTTTTAAGATTTTAATGAAATTATTTATTCAGGTTTCAAGATTCATTTGTATTAGGGTATTGGGTAAGGGAAATATGCACTGTGCACTTTAAGGTTCTAACTGTAATTAATTGAGAAATGTAGGTGATTGGTTGGTAAACATATTTAAACTGAGTGGATTTTAAAAGCAGTGTTCCGATGAAGTCTATTTTAAATAGATGAAAGCGCTTAACCTTTATAATATTGTGGTTAATAAAGAGACACTGTTACTGTGCCTGTGCATTCTTCATGCTGTGACATGGGATGGATTTCTAGCCTTTTTTTATACTGTTGACTGTTCCGGTTCGCTTTTTAGTATTATAAAATTTAGGCATACCAATGGCCAAATATATGGACATTGGCATGGGAAAGTATTTAATTAAAAAAAAAAAAATCAAAGCATTTTTTTTTGGCCAATCTCGGCCGTTTAAGCATAGGGCAGCGGTGTGCAAATGGGATTTTGCCGAACATAAAAAAAAAATGTAAAAACTAAATTTATGGGGAAATCTGTATTTTGCCATTATAGTCAATGGTATGCAGAATCAAAACATTACCAGGGAACACTGGTTGTCAAGGGGAAATGCTCCATGTCAGAGCAGTAACTGTGGACTAAGGCAGTGGGGTATGCAAACAAGGAGAAATTTACTGAATCACAAAATATTCTATGTCCACACACTGCACCTAACTGTGCAGGTGCTAGAACAGGATAGTGTAGGCAGGAGGAGCAGCTAACATGAAAAGGGGTATGTCATGCTTACTGTAAGCACACTGGAGCTTTGTTTCCTGGGTTTGTGCTTAGCTAAGCACAGCTAAGCAAGGGGGTGTGTCTGAGGCTGTAATGTCTTACACCATGAAATGAAGAGCGTGTTCGCATCCAGGGAGGGCCATTTCTGCTAAAATGTGTTTACCTTAGCTAAACAGGTGTGCACGGCATGCACTGGGACTTAAACAAAAAATAAAATGGAAATAGCAGCACTGTTTACAATTAGGCAGTAGGTTTGCGTGCCGCACCTCGGGTCTTAAAAGGGGCAGAAATGAGAAGGGAGAAAAGAAAAAAAAAGGGCAATAGCAAAATACAGCCACTCAAATACAAGTAAAATAGCTGGCAGGTGGATTGTCTCAAAGTCAGCCAATCACACAGGCAGTATCTGAAACAAGCCACTATAAACTATGCAAACACCTTCCAGTCTGTTTTTCCAACAAACTCTACACCATAGGTGTACACATATGGGGAAATTTTGACTGACAAATTAGCAAAAATGTTAGGGGCTGCTGTCACTTTGATCTATCAGTATGTGCAAAAAGCCAAAGGTGCTGAGGAGGACAATACTGACAACCGAATCAGACCAAGGAGAAGAGTGCTCAGACCCAGGTTAACCTACCAGGGGCTACATGATCTGGAGATAGTAGAGTGCTACAGGGTGGATAGGGACATACTTCAGCAAATTGTTGAGCTGTGCCGGCCTCGCCTCAGACCCAGAACCAACAGAGGGGAACCCATCCCAGTGGATACCAAGCTACAGGTACTTTCCAAAGACCAACTGAGGATATCATGGGGGTCTCACAGGTATCTGCGTCCAGGATACTCCACCAGTGCCTGGATGCCATGCGACCACATTCCATTGAGCACATTTACTTTACCAGCACCTGTGAGGTGAGGACCAACAATATGCATCTCTTCCACCATGTAGTAGAATATCCAGAAGTACTGGGTGCCATAGACTGCCTGCACATCCACATCAAAGCACCACCTGGTGACCAGGGAAGGGTCTACCTAAACCACAAGGGTTTCCACTTCATCAACTGCCAGGTCGTGTGCACTGCCCAAGGCATTATCATGAATGTGTGTGCTGGCAGCTGTGGAATCTATCACGACTCCCACATCTGGCATTCGTCATAGCTGTACCAGGCATTTGACAGTGGGGACATCCCATATGGCCATCTGGTGGGGGATGCTGGCTACACACTGTAGCCATGGCTGATGGCACCCATCAGATATGCGCACGCACCCACACAAGAATGCCATAATGAGGCACACGCACAAACCAGGATCATTATAGACAGTATCTTTGGGATGATCAAATCACGGTTCCACTGCCTTGACATATCCGGTGGAGCTTTGCAGTACTCTCCGGCCACATGGATCCACATGTTCATTGTATGCGCCATGCTACACAGTATGATCCTGTGGAAACAGCTGCAGCAGGAACAAAATGGGGAAGGGCCACACAGCACCTCACCATTGCCAAGGTCTCCACAAGCACAGAGGGACTCAGATTAGGAACATCCTGAGCCTGCCCCTGTAGGCAGACGGAGGTGTGCCCAGTATGCCCTGTCCTTGGCAAAGAGACAATGCATAGCACATACAATGACACTGTAGGGCCCAAGGGACTAATCTCTCTCTCTCTCTCTCTCTCTGACTCGCACACTCAGTAAAATGGATGCCAAACATCACAACACCTATACCTTACCATGTTTAGGCAGTGTACTGCATGCATCTGACATAGTCAGCCATCATCCACTGTCCTCACAACTGCCTCAGGCACAAGGTAAGCCAGTCTTCTTAACAATAAATGAATGGAGTAGAATGTTCTGATAGTATATCTATTGTATTGTTGCAAGCATGCAAGGGAATGGGGTGGCTTACTGGGATAGCAGCAGACAACTGACAGATATGGGGGACAGCAGGAAGTGTATACCCAGTACTGGCTTACCCACACTATGCAGTACACTCTAGTTGACAAATACCACTGCAGTATATGTGGTGAGCCAAATAACTGGGGGTCATAGGTCACATGCAGGGATGTCAAAGTGGGGGTCCCATACTAACCCCCAGCCTCACTCAGCAGATCAGCTGTAGAAAACCATACATACATATCTGGTAAAGGCCTCCACATGATGACATTTATGAAATTCACACCTACAGACTTACACGGTGATATCACAGCAGGTCTGGCAGTGGCAGTAATGCTCTGAAAGGTAAGAAGTCTGAAACTAAAAATGTTTATGCCAGAACAATCTGACCTGTGGTTGATACGGTTATGCCTTTAGTCTCAAAGATAGGGCACACCACTTTGCTAAATGTTTCCAAAATGTTAAGCAAATATCAGCATAGTCTGTGCAAATGTGTATTGTGTACACGTGTCATCCCCCCCACCCATAGTACCATAGAAATGCAGTAACATGTCCCTAGCCTTAAGCAGCATCCAGCTGTCAACTAGAATGATGGCTCAACACAAACATAAAGCAATTGTTAGCAACACCCACTCAACTTACTGGTGCCATCCCAGGGGTGTCCACTGCTGGCAGCGTGGGAACATTTGATCATCAGAATACATTGCCTTGCTACAGATTGCCTGCATCTGTCACACCTGGCCTACAGGCCTCTGGAAAATGACCATGCCTCACCCATAGTGCCCTGTTAGGGAGTGTCATGGGGTTCATAACAACAACATGGCACAGTCTACAAAATGCAAAGAAAGGCCATGCTGCTAACTGCTAGGAGCAAACCTTCCAGCCTCAAAGAGCCAGAAATCTAGACAAAGCCATGAATAATAGGGTGATAAAGGTCCAAAGAGAAGGACACCTTTGAAATAATGCTCTAATAATGTTAAAAAGTTGATGGAATGAATGTATTACCATGAAATATCTGAAGGACATGACGTCTGAAACTGCAATGTCAACTGTCAGTAATATCTGACTTCAACGCTGAGTGACTTGCAAAATACTGTTCCTTGAAAACCACACTCATTTAGGTAACCAACAAGATATATGAGTCATGAATCTGGACATTCTGTGATACTCTGTACAGTCAACAGGCAGGGATAGAAGTCTAAACATGGGAATGCACTCATTGCAGGCAGTCCTAACCCTGGAAGATAGTGACATGCCTGCACCCACAGAACCCTGGCCCACAGCCATGGGGAGTAGCACACCCTTCCCTGATCACTCATCATATGAAACATCCTGACCACAAAATGTGGCAAACCAAGCCAGATGATGTGGGCCGTACATATATGTGAGACACACGCACACACACACACACACACACACACACACACACACACACACACACACACACACACACACACACACACACACACACACACACACACACACGCACACCTCCAGGCTGGTCAAACAGTATGACACACAGAAGACCCTCCAAGTGCAGTCAACCTTTGAGAAGACTCCTATGCAAAGTACTGGCAGCTATAGGCCAACATATCTGACCCAGGACACCCCCCCACATATCTTATCCCCTACAAATCTATCTGGAGTCTGCCTGTCATGCTGATCCTGTCTGACTTATATTATGCAACCATGGACTGGAAATTAGACCATGCCATAACAGAAATTCACAGAGATTCTAGCATTGTAATATATCATCAAAGAGCTGGATTGTTTCCACAGCTGCAGCAGTCAAATGGCTTTAGGCATACCTCTCAACAGGCTGGATTGTACAAGAATGCCTAGCATTTGGCCCATAATATTGGTGTGTGCATCATCCATCCTATATTTCTCTGGTAAATCACTGTGATGATCTGAAGAGATATGTCACGAGATGCTGAAACAATACATGACACTGTCAAACTTCATATATGTCAGATGTCTGCTAAGCAAACCCTGCAACCCTAGCAACCCATACAGTACTAACAGAAATAGTCACAATCACTATATGGCCCATTGTCTCCCCATTGGGATAGGTTATCTCCAGATATCCTGCACCAACAGGTTGAGAGGTATGGCTGTAGCACAAAACAAACCAGACTGGAGTACAACAATCCCTGGAATGGAGTCCCACATTCACTAGCGACGGTCACACTGGGCATGCTCATACATTTAAAGAAGTGTCAGTAGAATCTAGGAATTAACAGGCCTTTCTCACCCAGTTCACTTCCCATTGCCCTACTTTAGCACTGCGTAACACTATAGTACAAATAACTAGTTAGGTAGGAGTTCTAATCTCAGTCCTGGCAAATGTAAAAGCGTGTGTGTGTGTGTGTGTGTGTGTGTGTGTGTGTGTGTGTTCATAAGTTAAAGCTTTTGGGTCCATTCCAACCCAGTACACTTCCCATTGCTTTATTTTAGCGGTCCTGCAGATAACAGTCACATTAGAAGTCACTTTCATCAAGTCTCAGCCCTATAAGCTCTGTGGCGCGTGACGTAACTGCGTAACATTATAGTACAAATAACTACTTAGGGAAGAGTTCTAATCCCAGTTCGGGCAAATGTCTGTGTTTAAGTATACATGTGTATATAGTATTTTGTGGCCTCTTTCTCCCAGTACATCACCGACTGCCATACTTTACAAGGGCTGGTGATGTTCCTCACCTTAGAAGTACCTCTAGACAACTTTCACCCTATAAACTCTCATGCGATAAATGAGTAACACTTTAATAGCAATAAATAAATAGGTAGGGGTGCTAATCATATTCCTGGCAAGTGTGTGTGTGTGTGTGTGTGTGTGTGTGTGTGTGTGTGTGTGTGTGTGTGTGTGTATGTGTGTGTGTGTGTGTGTGTGTGTGTGTGTGTGTGTGTGTGTGTGTGTGTGTGTGTGTGCCTGAACAGTATCCTGTCTGTTGGTGGGGTTGTAGTGTTTGTGTGAGAACCATAGCCATTAGGGCTTGGGTTTTGCAACTATGTGCTGTTGCCCATCCACTACATGCCCCAGTGTCCACATTACAAGGCCCACACTTGTCATCCACTGTAGAGGGACCTGCAGTCAATCAGCATCCCTATAAGCATTGTGCCATGAGCAATAACTATGTGACAGTATGGAGTAGATAATAAGATAGGCTGCCCATCTAATCCTTGGATATCACTCCCCACTCAGGAATCATACACAAACACAGTCACATAGGCAGCCACACCTACATCAGTAGGTGCCCTGAAAACCAGCTCACAGATAGAACCCACAGTGTGAAAGCAGTGGACTCCATGTCTTGCTGCTGAACAGTCATGAGTGGAGTCTCACAGGTTGTAGACCTGGGTTCCCTCATGTTTGGGAACCACACCTCTGAGGACCAGCCCAATACAAAGGCACCCTGGCTGACAATGTTTGCAGATGGCTACAAGGTGGGTGCTATTATCCCCCCCATGTGAGGTTGACATCCTTCACAAAGGTCTCTCTGAGACCTATGACTGTTGTCAGAACCCTGGACATAAGCTCAATGCCAGATGATGTGCTGCCATCCCCTTTAGGTACAAAATGATTCCCATAAAGTAATACACTGATGGTAGTCCACTAAACACTGATGTTGGTATAAGGGAACTGGGAACACAGGTTAATAGTGAGCTCTCTGTTGATGACTGCAGTGCCACTGTCTTATGAAAGTCTTTCCATGTGTCATTTCTCCTGACTAAGGGTGTTGAATCCAGGAAGTAAAAGGACAGTGTTTCCTTGTAGTTCACCTCAGCAGGCCAATCAATGTGTACTATGGCCCATTTGCCATGCACCTCACTGGACACCTGCAACAACCGGAGAGGCTGTAAATGTACCTCACTTGCCCCATATGGACAGACTCCAACAACTCCAGTGAATCTCTGTCTCATATTGGATACTTAGGTGTGATCTCTGCCTGACATACACAACCATGTCTGATCCAACCCTGTCAGGAATTCTACATCCAAAGAAACCAATCTGTCCACACAACATGCCCCAGATACCTCAACCCCATCCTCACAATCAACAGGACATTGTGGAAGTGCAGGTTCACAACCCAGAGACTGGCCACGCTATGGAATAGATTTCACATACATGTCAAGCAGAGCACATCACTGGCCCTCTTCAAGAGAAATCAGGAGTCGTGTATGGGGAGTAGAATGCCCACCCTGGGAATCACTCTAGTGATTATACTCAGTAGACACACTGGGGAGTATTGTCAGGTGGCATGATGCTAGTGTATTCCCATGGGCTAGTCTTATAAAGGCTCTGTGGCCATTTGCCATGTGCACACCTATGAATCTTTGAACCTATGGATCTCAGTACTGTCAAATGTGTGTGTATGCATTAGTGTGTATAAAGGTGTTTGTGAGTGTGTAAATGTGGTTGAAAGTAGTTGATGGCCCTCTCAACCAGTACAACTACAATTGTCAAACCTTACAAGTGCTGTAGATGTTATTCATTATATAGGTACTTTGGGAAACGCCCCAACATATAAACTCTGTGGTGTTTGCAGTGACTGTATAGTACTGTAGTACCAACAACTGCATAGCTAGGGATTCTAATATGAGTTCTGGCAAGTGTGTGTGTGTGTGTGTGTGTGTGTGTGTGTGTGTGTGTGTGTGTGCGTGTGTGTGCGTGTGTGTGTGTGTGCATGTGTGTGTATTATTGTAAGTGTCTATATGTGTAGGTTACAGTATTTTGTGGTATCTCTCACCCAGTACATCACCCATTGTCATAATTTGCAAGGCCTGGTGATGTTGATGTCCCTCACCTTAGAAGTATCTTTGGACAAGTGCCACCCCATAATCTCCATGGCGCATGCGATAAAGGTGTAACAATGTAGTAACAATAAATAGATAGGTAGGGGTTCTAATCTCAGTCCTGGCAAATGTGTGTGAGAGAAGAGTATCTTGTGTGTGTGTGTGTTTGTGTGAGAATGACATCTACTGGATGGGCAAGGTTCCATATTTTATGCCATGGTACTCACAGTACACATTCCCAGGTATACTGTATGAGGTTCATTGTTTACATCAACTGTAGTGGTATCTGTAGACACTCTTCACCCCTACAAGCCCTGTGCAATAGTATGGAATAGTATGGTACAAATAACATGATAGGTTAATCTGCTAATGTCAGTACTGGCAAGTGTAAGTGTGTGTGTGTGTGTGTGTGTGTGTGTGTGTGTGTGTGTGTGTGTGTGTGTGTGTGTGTGTGTGTGTGTGTGTGTGTGTGTGTGTGTGTGTGTGTGTGTGTGTGTGTGTGTGTGTGTATGCCACTGGTGTGTATAGCAGTGGTTTTGAGTGTGTAGACTTGTATGTGACACTATTTTGAGTACTCTCACACCCAGTACAGCCACCATTGCCATACTCCACAAGGCCATGTGATGTTATTTACCTTAGAGGTACCTTGTAACACTCATCACACCAGTAGGACTGTGCCACCTGCAATAAGCACATAACAGTTTGGTACCACAACTTAATGGGTAGGGGTTCCAAACACAACACTGGCAACTGTGACCCTGTATGTGCATATGTGTGTGTGTGTGTGTGTGTGTGTGTGTGTGTGTGTGTGTGTGTGTGTGTGTGTGTGTATGTGAACAAAAAGTCTCTGTGTGTTTGGTAGACACAATATTTTCTCGGGTTGAGGGCATTAGCCATCTGTGGTGTGTTCCACCCACCAAACTTACCATTGTCAAATCTGCTAGAGCTGATGTCAACCACCATAGACTTAGATACAACCCCTCAGCTCTATAAGCTGTGAGGCACATGTAAGAACTGTTACACAGACCTGGGAAATGTGTGCAGATACAGCTGTACCTCGGGAATGACATGGTCAATGTGTTACAACACTGCCATACCTCTCCTTGGTAATGTCTGCACTGCCACATCCTGCTGACAGACAGACACCTGGAACACAAACAGAATACAACATGTGAAAACACATTTACTTAGTGTTACTAACACCAATAATGCATCATGGCTGAAAAGGTACACACACTGATGTGTACCCATTACAAATGCCAGATGACAGCACCTTACACAGCATTAAAGAGCTACACCATACTAAAGTCAACCTGTGCATCCGACCCATTTTAACATGGTCCTGCATCCATGATATGGATGGGAGGAATGTGGCACAGGTATTATCATATGCACAGGGTGTTGTCTGGGTTTGCCAGAAGCCTAGGCTGGGCCATACGGTTGACATCATGTGTCTGTGTTTGGGGAGTGTTCATTAAATGGGCTCTGCAGGGGTGGTGTGTGTGTGTGTGTGTGTGTGTGTGTGTGTGTGTGTGTGTGTGTGTGTGTGTGAGGTGACTTGTTTGATGGTGATGTGTGTGTGTGTTTGTATGCACACAGTCATGCCATGTGAGTGCCCTACACAGGGGTATTTGGGACAGCTGTGGGCCGTACATGGCAGGGTGTACAGTTCACCATATCCGGTCATGGACATGGGACACAGGCCTGCTGAAGGTATCACTGGCACCACCAGGGCTGAGTCCAGATGCAGTACTACTCCCCAGTGGTGACTGCTGCCTGCTGGATCTACATCCCTGTTGTGACCAGCCCGGTTCATGTGCCCATGGCCTGCTGCATCATGGGGTGGACAGCACACCCCCTTCAGTAGTGTTGGTGGTACTGCCAGTAAGGGAATGTGATGGTGCATGGCCACGTAGACCCTCAGCTGATCATGGTGCTGCCCTACATCTAAGTGGCTACTAGCCATTGTCCACCAAATTCTCAAGCACAGCTATTCCACAGTCAAGGATTGCCAAGGTCTCCCACCACCCTCTATCCATGACCTCAATATGGTCACAGATGACTGCAGTGAGTTCATGAATATTGCCATGGATACCAGGGACGTACTCATCCAAGACCCTGTGTATATGTCTGGTGTTGTGTTCATTACATGCCTGTGCCTCCATGATGGCCCGAAACATGCGTCTGGTGACTGCTGCTGTAGCACTTGCAACAGGGGGATGATGGGCTGCAATGCTACTCTGAGCACCCCTGCCCATCTGCCTATGTGGGACCTCACCAGCACTCTGTCTATGGCTATTGCCTGCACACTCACTTGCCATAGTCACCACTGTAGCCTCTTCCATACCACCACCCGCCAACTGTCCATTATCTGTGGCCACTGGTGACAGGGTATGTGTGGGCATTGTGATTGTGTGTGGGGATGGGGTTGACAATAGTGGGATTCCAACTGATGGCACAGATTCAGCCCCTGACAACCCCATCTATGCCTCAATATGAGTACCGTCATGGTCAGAGTCTGCAAAGACACTGACAGAATCAGAGCAGGAGGGAACACAGCCACCATGTTCACCTGTGAGAATAAAATGACATGTGTAAATTACTACTGGCACTATAAGGTTTGCTGGTACATACACATACACACACACACACACACACACACACACACACACACACACACACACACACACACACACACACACACACACACACACACACACACACACACACACACACGCACGCACATACACACATACAGGTGAGATGCCTCAAAGGCATTACACAGACCTCACATTAGCCAACTGGGGGCATTCACGACACATAGTCAGACAATAACATATACAGTCTGGACAGACCCTCAGCATCATGCAGTGCAGCCCTTTCCAATTAACGTTACTACTAATATACACCTCTGGGATATGTGAGTGGTGTTGGTAGGAGATGGCCCTTCACCTAGCACACACTGTACCCATGTAAATTATTGCTGTTCACCTGCATAGCACTATGGCAACTCCAGAACATACCCCCCCAAATGTACAGAGTTTTGCTGAATGGCTAAATGCGTGGCTTATATGTTTGGTTTGTTCCTCATAACTCCTGTGTTTGTCTGATACATTACTGGGCTGACCTGTGGATTGGTGCCACTAATTAATGTACTAATTTGAGGTGCACACTGCATAACCTGCAGTACATACATTCATAGGTAGGTACTAGGCTATTGGCCCAAGGGCCTAAGTAAGTCTAGCCAACAAGGTTCATTGGCTTACGCCACCCAGGAAAGTTTATTTCCTGTAACCCTGTCAAGCAGAGCCACAGAAGTGATCCCGGGGTGTATTTGCTATTTCCTATCCACTCATCAAGATTTTTCTTGAAGAGTGCTAATGAAGAACTTTGCTTGTTCCAAAGTATAGGAAATCTCTGGGACAGGAATCTATCCCTCCAGCATGTTCTGTTTATTGCGGTAACAAGGTTTAGGTCCCTAGAGTGTGTAGCATGGAGGGATTTGGATTTCTTTAGGTGTAGCATGTCCAACAGCTCTGGGTTTAACATAGCTTTATATATTAGGCAGAGATCTCCTTGGAGTAGGTGATATGCTACAGAGTAAAGTTGGAGTTTTTTGAGACGATCAATGTAGGGCATCAGTTTCAGGCCAGTAATCCTCTTTGTGAGGTACTTCTGTGGCCTTTCCAGCTGCTGCAGATGTCTTGTGAGATACATTCCAAAAGGGGCGTTGTACTCTATAATGGGTCTAATGAGTGCCAAGTAGAGGGGAACAATGACCTTGTTTTTCCTGGATGAGAACCCTTTTATGATGAAGTGTGCCACATAGAAGGTTTTCCTGACTACTGTGGCAATGTGATTCTCAAATGAGAGACTACTGTCCACCTGGGTCCCAAGGTCTCTTATCACACATTTGGCATTAAGTAGACTGCCATTTATGTGGTACTTCATGGGTAAAGAGTTTTTACCAAAGGGGATGACAATGCACTTTTTGGCATTGAGTTTGAGGCCATGCCTCTGACACCAGGCATCTGTCTCAGTGAGGCCCTTCTGTAGGATGTCCATATCATTTGGGGACTCAACTATAGTTCCTAGTTTGCAGTCATCTGTGAACTTCATTAGCCAGAGGTTTTCTGTGTTAGCCTGTACTTCAGAGAATTAGATACCAAACAGGAGAGGTCCCAGGACTGAACCCTGTGGTACTCTACTTGTCACTGGTTTGAAGTCAGATTTGGAGTCTGCAGCTTTTACAGTGTGGGTTCTGTCAGTGAGCCAGTTGGCAACCCATCTTATGATGTAGGGATTTATACCTAGTTTAGTGAGTTTAGCTATAATTCCAGAATGGGTGATGGTGTCAAAATCCTTGGCTAGGTCAAGATAGGCTGTGTGAACCACCTTACCCTCTTCTATGGCTTTGGTGACTGCCTCAAAAAAGTTGATCAGGTTTGGAAGGCATGATCTGCCTTTCACAAACCCAAACTGGGTGGGGTCCAGAGTTTGGAGGTTACCAATGTCTTTGTTTATGAGTTCCATGATGATATGTTCCATGGCCTTGCAGACCAGGCTCATCACACTAAAGGGGCGATAGTTCCCAGGATCAGTGGTGGCCGATTGAACATGGTGCCTTGGTGGGGAGCCACTTCATTCTGAATTCAGGTAAAACTCAGCCTGGGATGTTGTCCGGTCCCATGGATGCTGTGTTTTTGGTTTTAGAGAGTGCAGCTTTTACCTGCATAGATGTGATTACAGGGACTCTGCATTCTTCCTGTATAGATATGAGCTCGTTAGGGGGTGAGAGAGGTTTAAAGTTAGCACTGAACCTATCTGCCAGAATGTTGGCAATATCAGTTGGTTCTGTAATTTTCGTGATGTTGTGCTGTAACTCAGAGCAGATCTGGGTGTTGACATTGAGGTTCTTGACATAGCTATATAATGCTTTGTGGTTGTCCTTAGAATTAGTGGTGATTTTGTTTTCATAGCTAGCTTTGGAGGATCTTATATGGGATCTTAGCTTCTTACTGAGGCTGACCAGGGAGCTCCTCCACTCATGGGATTTTACTCTCTTTTGCAACAGTTTCTTCCTTCTGTTGTAGAGTTTGTTTATAGCAGGAAACCACCAGATTGGGTTCCTTTTTTTGGAGGATAGCATCTTGGTTCTGTTTGAGATAGCATGATCCATGCACTCATGTAAGTGCTTATAGAGTACATTTGTGTAGGAATCAGCGGTTGTAACTGTATTGTCCAGTTGCATGGGTGTCATGAAGTTCACCATGTCTGTCTTAAGAAGCATGAAGTTGGTTCTGGAGAAAGTTTTTACTGTGGTTTCTTTAATGGTGGGTGGAGGCGGGATGCGGATATCTAGGGTGATTAGTTTATGGTCAGATCTGACCAACTAGGAGTTGACTTCAGGTGTTGAACACCAGTCACTCATGTTGGTAATGACTAGGTCTAGGATATTGTTGCCCCTGGTGATGGTGCAGATAAGTTTTTCCAGGGCATTGGAATTTATGAATTCCAGAAAGCATTGAGTGAAGGAGTTGGTACATGAGTAGCTTTCCCAGTTAATGGTGGGGTAGTTGAAATTGCCCATAATTAGGGTGTTTGATTGAACCCTAATATTTTCCCGTATATCAAGAAAAGAGGAGTGGGAATGCTGGGGCATGGTAGGGGATCTGTAGCAAGGTACAATTTGAATTGCAGTTTTGCCCAGAGTAAGTTGCACTTGGATAACCTCGGACGCATTATGCTGCGCAACTAGCCTGGAGGTGTGGATATCCTTAATGAATATGGACACACCTCCACCTTTGGTGTTCTGGTTCAGGTTAGATGGCTGAAAAGTGTGGTATAAGTTATAGCCTGGTAATGCGGGGGTGCTAGCTAGAGCCTTGAACCAGGTCTCAGTCACTGCACAGATATCGATGTTCTCCATTTTAAAGTATGTATGTTAAAAGAATGATGGTTACTCAAACAACTTCCCAAGCTTACAGTGGATATAGTAAGTGTACACACACCTGTTAACATGCCAGGTTTTTGTGATATATCACATGAGACCTCAGAAATCAGGTCATAACATTGCCATCATTTCATTTGACATATAACCTTTGCAATCCAACTGAAGAAAATACACATCAGTTACAGGTAACATATGGTAAATGAAATAGGTACAAAAGGCTGGTAACATGAGTGTGCACACCCTTAAAGTAATACTCTGTTAAAGCACATTTTGACTTAATCACAACATGCAGTCCTCTTGGGAACGTGTCTATCAGCATGGCACATCTTGACTTGCCAATGTTTGATCACTCTCCCTTGCAAAACACCTCCAACTATGTCAGATTGCAAGGGCATCCCCTGTGCATGGCCCTCTTCAGGTCACCCTGCATATATTCTATTGGATGTAGGTGTTGGCTCTGGCTCAGCCAGTGCAGAACATTGCATGTCTTCTGGTGAAGCCATCCTTTTGTTGATTTGGATGTATGGTTTGGGCCATTGTTGTGTGGAAAGATGGAATTCATCAACCTCCACAGCTATGTGGCAGATGCCAGAAGGATTAGAGTCACAAGGGAACAGTGTTTGGAACTGTTCATAATCCCCTATAACTTGGCTACAGCCCCAGTTCCAGCTTAACAGCAACCCCAAAGCAGGATAATGCCATCACCATACTTCACCGTGGGAGTGGTATTATTGTGGTGATGTGCAGTGGTGTTATTGCACCAAACACACCTGTCAGAATTGTGGCCAAAGAGTTCAACTGTGGTCCCATATTATCATAACACATTTTCCCATTTGCTTTTTGGAGACCTGACGCATTGTTTTCAGACTTTCACCAGGCCTGGATATTGTTTGGTGTGAGGAACTTTTGCATCTTCCAACCCTACCCTATAGGCAGGACATATGAAGACCATACAAGATTGCTGTGACATGTAATACGCACCCAGTACTTGCTGAAGATTCCGGCTTCTCCTTCATTGTTGCTGTAGGGTTCCTGGGAGCCTCCCTGGCCAGTTTAGGTCTTGTATTCTCATAGACTTTGGTGGGATGTCCACTCCTTTGGAATGTCACTGTAGCCCCATATTTTTATCATCTTTTGATGACTGTCTGCACTGTGTTCCATGGTATGTGCAATGCTGTGAAAATGTTTTGGTACCCTTCTCCAGGCTGATACATCTCAAACATGTGGTCCCTTAGCAGCTTCGTCAGCTCTATGAAACCATGACTGTTGCTGTAGCAGGCAACTGGGTATATGTTAGGATAATCATGGTAGGACAGCTGACCGTTATTTGCTGTTAATCAAAGAGTCTCTGTAATTGATGGCAGTTGTGTACCCAATAAGATGTACTGCTGCAGTTATATCAAAAGCTGCCTCAAAACAATAGTAGCTTCAGCCTGTGCACACATACGGATCTAGGTTGTTGTACTATTGTTTTGTGTCATTATTGTTTCCCTATCAGATTTGTTTGCTTTAAAATTGAATTGTACAGGTTATAGGTCACATGAAAGGTTGGCAGTATTCTGAGCTTGTCTATTGTGCTCTCATTTTTTCATATCACAAATACCTTGCATTCTAACAGGTGTGTACACCATTTATATGCACTGTATACCACTAATTTATACAATATGACCCTATTGTTGGGCCTTTTTGCCCCAATTTTGTCAGGCTTTGTCCAGATGTCCTGCAATGACAGGTTGTGAGGTATGCTACAGATATGTGACATCTCCTACAAATAGGCCCCTGTGATGATGACCGTGATGCAATGCAGTAAATACCACCACAGTTGAACATGCAGATCTTGCCAAATGGCTGAGTTTAACAGCTATGTGCATGGTCACATGCATTAACTTTAGCATGCCTGGGGTACTGGTGACCCACACAAAGAAATAAAGGATAGCAGAAATGCTCAGTTAAATTCTCTCCACTTTATTTTCAATGACAGCAAAGCTTTCAGGTTTTCCCTTCTTCACTGCTAACAGAAGGGGAAAGCTGAAAGTTTTGCTGCCATTGAAAATAAAGCGGAGAGAATTTAACTTAGCATTTCTGCTATCCGTTTTTTCTTTGTTTGGCTCTATGGTTCGTATTGGATACAGTTTGCCACAGTAAAGGTATTTTTTGCTGCTTGTACTGGTGACCCACAACAGGAAAATCCCATATTTACCGGCTTCAGGCTGCTGTCCCATGTGCAGACCAGAGGGACCTATGTAGCTATGAGGGAGAGTTGTCAGCAGATTCACATTAGGTATTGGTACAAGATGAATGCTATGTTTCTGCACAGGTACAGTACACACTATGATATTACACAATTTGCTGTCCTTCGCCTTATGTGCATTATTAAACTCCACCCCACTAATCCATTTTGTACTGACATATGCATCTAGAGACTCTATAGAAGACAGTTTAAATGCTACCTCATTACATTAATGTGCACTTTAACCTTACCTGGATGCTCCTCGCCTGTTGTCTGGGTGACACCTACCTCCACGACTGCTGTTTCCCGTGTTTGAGGTTGTGTGGGAACTACCCCAAGGTTGGCAAGGAGCTCCTCTGTCACCTTAAGTGGGACCTGTGTGGCTGGTACTCCACTGGTAGCAGTATGGTCTGTCACTACAGCAGCAGCTGTTTGCTGGGCATGATGTATCAGGTCAGTTGCTCTATGCCTGATCTGATCGTATGTGCATCTATGGTGGCCCAAGATGTTCACTCTGTGGACAATCTCATCCCACAGGGCAGTCTGCTCCCACAGATTTTGCTGGCTACAGCCAGAAAGGATGACATTGTTTAAGATTACAGCTCCTGTGATGGCTGCTGTCTTTACATCGGTGTAAAGCAGTTGTCACTGCATGGCACCTGGAAGACATAAACAGGGAAACACATCACAGGACCTCAGAAATTGCCCGGAATTCTTAACAGAGCCAGCACATGAATATAGACTATCATTAGCCACCACTTACAAACACATCATACCCCTGTAACTGGCAGCACTGTATGAACATGCATTCTACTCCTGGTCCTGATGTGTCATGTTTCCCCCCCAATGAGAGCAAGTACATTGCATAAACCACCATTCATCATTCATGTTTGTGTAGAGGGATGACAGTGGCTGTGTTCCTTGCAGATGGGATGTCAATGATGCTCAGGCTTTGCTTGCATACAGTGTGTAATGCAGCTGGAAGCACATGCTTGGGTTCATGTAAGATGCAGACAAGAATGCTATCAGGCCCCAAGGGGACTTGCTTTTGTTAACTTTGATTAGGCAGTTTGTACCTGAGCCATGATGATGAGGGGAGGAGTGCATGTGCTGTGCATATCCACCTATACTGATGGTGAGCCGAGGGGGGTGCTGTTTGCCCTAAACCTGTCTGCAGCAGGTTGGCTGTAGCTATGGTGTGTGTTTGTGTATGTTCTGTGATTGACCACCACTACAGGGTAGGTTGGGTTGTTGCCTCTGAGACTGCAGACATATGTGAATATCGCCTTGTGATTGCCCTTAGTGGATGTGTCCAGTTTGTACTCATAGTTAGCCTTACAGTAATCCACCTGTGATCTAATATGCTCATTCAGACAAAGGTTGACATGCTTCCCAGTTGGTGCCTGCTCCTACTTTACCCTGTACAACAAATATAACATCACATTATGTGCTTTGTGCACTGATGCTGTCCAGCAAAGGGAATTACTCTACTTTGGTGGAGACAGGTTTTACAAGTAAGGTATTGCTGAGTCCATACAGCTATGTTGGTGGTCATATATCTGTTTGTAGTAGGCATGGACACAAGGTCATAACACAGTTGGCCACCTCTACAATTTCAACTTGATACTCATGCTTATTATACTACCCGTGTCTGTGTAATCATGATTATTATACTACCTGTGTCTGTGTAATCATGATTATTATACTACCCATGTCTGTGTACTCGTGCTTATTATACTACCCATGTCTGTGTACTCATGCTTATTATACTACCCGTGTCTGTGTACTCATGCTTATTATACTATCCATGTGTGTGTACTCATGCTTATTATACTGCCCATGTCTGTGTACTCATGCTTATTATACTACCCGTGTCTGCGTACTCATGCTTATTATACTAACCGTGTCTGTGTACTCATGCTTATTATACTACCCATGTCTGTGTACTCATGCTTATTATACTACCCATGTCGGTGTACTCATGCTTATTATACTACCCATGTCTGTGCACTCATGCTTATTATACTACCCATGTTGGTGCACTCATGCGTATTGTACTACCCATGTCTGTGTACTCATGCTTATTATACTACCCATGTCTGTGTATTTGTGCTTATTATACTACCCATGTATTTGTACTCGTGCTTATTATACTACCCATGTCTGTGTACTCATGCTTATTATACTACCCGTGTCTGTGTACTCATGCTTATTATACTACCCGTGTCTGTGTACTCATGCTTATTATACTACCCATGTCTGTGTAATCATGCTTATTATACTACCCATGTCTGTGTACTCATGCTTATTATACTAACCAGGTCTGTGTACTCATGCTTATTATACTACCCATGTCTGTGTACTCATGCTTATTATACTACCCATGTCTATGTACTCATGCTTATTATACTACCCATGTCAGTATACTCATGCTTATTATTCTACCCATGTCTGTGTACTCATGCTTATTATACAACCCATGTCTGTGTACTCCTGCTTGTTATACTACCCATGTCTGTGTACTCATGCTTATTATACTACCCATGTCTGTGTACTCATGATTATTATACTACCCATGTCTGTGCAGTCATGTTTATTATACTACCCATGTCTGTGTACTCATGCTTATTATACTATCCATGTCTGTGTACCCGTGCTTATTATACTACCCATGTCTGTGTACCCGTGCTTATTATACTACCCATGTCTGTGTACTCGTGCTTATTATACTATGCATGTCTGTGTACTCATGCTTATTATACTACCCGTGTCTGTGTACTCATGCTTATTATACTACCCATGTCTGTGTACTCATGCTTATTACACTACCCATGTCTGTGTACTTATGCTTATTATACATCCATGTCTGTGTACTCATGCTTATTATACTACCTGTGTCTGTGTAATCATGTTTACTATACTACCCATGTCTGTGTACTTGTGCTTATTATACTACCCGTGTCTGTGTAGTCATGCTTATTATAGTACCCGTGCCTGTGTACTCATGCTTATTATACTACCTGTGTCTGTGTACTCATGCTTATTATACTACCCGTGTCTGTGTACTCATGCTTATTATACTACCCATGTATGTGTACTCATGCTTATTATACTACCTATGTCTGTGTACTCATGCTTATTATAGTACCCATGTCTGTGTACTTATGCTTATTATACTACCCATGTCTGTGTACTCATGCTTATTATACTACCCATGTCTGTGTACTCATGCTTATTATACTACCCATGTCTGTGTACTCATGCTTATTATACTACCCGTGTCTGTGTACTCATGCTTATTATACTACCCATGTCTGTGTACTCATGCTTATTATACTACCTGTGTCTGTGTACTCATGCTTATTATACTACCCATGTCTGTGTACTCATGCTTATTATACTACCCATGTCTGTGTACTCATGCTTATTATACTACCCATGTCTGTGTACTCATGCTTATTATACTACCCATGTCTGTGTACTCATGCTTATTATACTACCCATGTCTGTGTACTCATGCTTATTATACTACCCATGTCTGTGTACTCATGCTTATTATACTACCCATGTCAGTGTACTCATGCTTATTCTGCTACCCATGTCTGTGTACTCATGCCTGTTCTACTACCCATGTCTGTGTACTTATGCTTATTCTACTACCCATGTCGGTGTACTCATGCTTATTATACTACCCATGTCTGTGTACTCATGCTTATTATACTACCCATGTCTGTGTACTCATGCTAATTATACTACCCTTATCGGTGTACTCATGCTTATTATACTACCCTTATCTGTGTACTCATGCTTATTATACTACCCTTATCGGTGTACTCATGCTTATTATACTACCCTTATCTGTGTACTCATGCTTATTATACTACCCATGTCTGTGTACTCATGCTTATTATACTACCCATGTCTGTGTACTCATGCTTATTACACTACCCGTGTCTGTGTACTCATGCTTATTATACTACCCATGTTGGTGTACTCATGCTTATTATACTACTCGTGTCTCTCTACTCATGCTTATTATACTACCCATGTCTGTGTACTCATGCCATGTCTGTGTACTCATGCTTATTATACTACCCGTGTCTCTCTACTCATGCTTATTATACTACCCATGTCTGTGTACTCATGCCATGTCTGTGTACTCATGCTTATTATACTACCCATGTCTATGTACTCATGCTGATTATACTACCCATGTCTGTGTACTCATGCTTATTATCTACCCGTTTTTATGTACTCGTGCTTATTGTACTACCCATGTCGGTGTACTCATGCTTATTTTACTACCCGTGTCTGTGTCAGGGCAATGACACCACCAGTAGCTGTGGAGGTGTAACTCTGTCGGATGCACAGAAACTACACATGTGTACAACATGTACAGCTTATTTACCTGATGTTTTACATCCCGTATCAGCTGTTATGAGGCAGCCAGGTACACCTACCCATACATAATTATGCAAAGGTAATACCTGCTATACATTTCTGTTCTATGTCAGTATAGCAAACTGCAATTACAGTCTTGCTGCTCATTCAGTTATTTCAACCTGTTACGGCAGGACATCTGGAGGACACCACACATACCTAGTGGGCTATGGACCAAAATTAGTGACCCTTTCTTCATATTGCTGTAACACACTTGCATCATTTGATAGTGCAGTAGCCTTTGCATTCACAAACATACCCTGGAGGATGTCTGAATCTTATATGGCAGGCGAAGAGGAGAAAGGCTAGGGGTGTGGTAGTGAGGCTAGGAACTGTTAATGTTGTGAGTATGACTGGTATGGACTAGCTGATATGGTGGACAGAGGAAAGGTGGATGTATTGTGTGTGCCAGAGACCAGATGGAAAGGGTGTACAGCTGTGTGTATCAGAGTCGGGTACAAATAGGTATATCGTGGTGCGTATGGGAGGGGAACCGGTGTAGGGGTTAACATGAACGAACATTATGCCAAGAGTGTTTGTGGAGGTGATAAGCATATCGGGTAGAATGATATTTAGGAGGCTGGGAATTGATGGTGTAATGATGACAGTTGCTAGTGTTTATGCTCTGCTAACTGCATGTGTGATGGATGAGACAGACATACTTTGGTGTGGTTGGATGAAGTGGTGATGAGTGCACCCAGGGGAGAGAGAGTGGTGACTGGAGCAGATTTCAATGGGCGTGTTGGTGAAAGGGACAGATGGGATTCAGAAGTGATGGGTAGGTATGATGTTAACCAAAAGAATGCAGAAGGTGAGATGGCGGTGGAGTTTGCAACAGAGGTTGATCATGGCTGTGGGGAATTTATAGTTTTACAAGACCAAGGGGCATAGCGTGTTTGAAAGGGATTGGTAACTGTAAAGTACTGACACGGGAATGTGTAGTTAGGTAGCATGGAATGTTGGTCTTTGGGTTGACGTTGGTGATCAAAAAGAGGGAGAGGAGTGTGAGGACAGCACCATGGATGAAATGGTGGATACTGAGAAAGGGTGATTGTGAAGTTGAGTTCAGGGAAGAGTTAAGACAGGCAGTGAGTGGCAGTAAAGGCTTAGCAAATATCTGGGTAACTACATCCAAGCTAGTAAAGGAGATGAGTAGAACAGGGCTTGGTGTGATATCTGCACAGAGGAAGGAGGACAAGGAGATCTGGTGGTGGCATGGGGAAGTACAGGAGAGTATACAGAGAGAGGTTGGCCAAGGAGAAGTGGGATTGTCAGACAGGTGAAGAAAGTAGACAGGTGTATAGGGAGATGGGGTGCATGGCAAAGAGAGTGGTGGCAAAGGCTGAGGATGGGGCATCTGAAGGGTTGTATGTAAGGTTGGACACCAAGGATGGAGAATAGGACCTGTACCAATTGGCTAGACAGACGCACATAGCAAGGAAGGATGTGCAGCAAATAAGGCTGATAAAGGATAATGGGGGAAGTGAACTCACAAGTGAGGAGAGAGAGAGAGAGAGAGGTAAGGATAGCTATGAAGTGGTTTAAGAATTGGAAGCATGGAGTTGTTCATCAGTCACAGCATGATGTAATGGTAAAGGGTAATGGAAGCTAGGTTAAGAAGGGAGGTGAGGATTACTGATCAGCAGTATGGTTTCATGCAAGGAAAGAGCAGTACAGATGCGATGTTTGCTCTGAGAGTGTTGATAGGGATATACAGAGAAGGTCGGAAGTAGCTGTGTTGTGCCTTTGGGGACTTAGACACAGCGTATGACAGGATGCCTAGAGAGGAGTCATGGAATTGTATGAGGAGATTAGATGTGGTGGAGGAATCCATAAGAATGCTACAGGATATGTACAATGCTAGTGTGACAGTGGTGAGGTCTGCATTGGGGGTGACAGGTGCATTTAAGGTGGAGGTGGGAGTACATCAGGGATTCGCTATGAGCCCTTTCTTATTTGCAGTGGCAATGGACAGGTTGACAGACATGATCAGACAGGAGTCCCTGTAGACTGTGCTGTTGCAGATGACATTGTGGTCTATAGTGTGAGTAGGGAACAGGTTGAGGGGACCCTGGAGAGGTGGCGGTATGGTCTAGAGAGAGGAGGAATGATGGTCAGCAGGACTTACACAGAATATATGTGTGTGAATGGGAGGGAGGATAGAGGAATGGTGAGGATGCAGGGAGTACAGTTTGCAAAGGTGGATAGGTATAAATACTTGGGAACAATGGTTTGGAGTAATGGCAAGTGTGGGGGAAAGGTGAAGATGAGAGTACAGGCAGGATGTAGGCAGTGGAGAAGAGTATCAGGAGTGATTTGTGATGGACGAGTACCATTAAAAGTGATAGGGAAGGTCTACAAGAGGGTAGTGACACCAGCTATGATATATGGGTTGGAGAAACTGGCATTGACAAAAAAGGCATGAGTCACAGCTGGACATAGCGGACTTAATGATGTTAAGATTTGCACTGGGTGTAACAAGGATGGACAGGATTAGTAATATGTATGTTAGGGGGTCAGCCCAGGTTGGACAGCTTGGGGACAAAGACAGATATTGGCAGGATTATGTTGGTTTGAGCATGTGATGAGGAGGTATGCTGAGTATATTTATGAAAGGATAAGGCTGCTAGGTAAGAGGAAGAGAGGAAGGCCTGAGATAAGGTGTATGTATGTGGTGATAGTGGACATGCAGGTGGTTGGTGTGACAGAGCAAGATGCAGAGGACTGGAAGACATGGAGACAGATGATCTGCTGTGGTGAACACTAACGGTTACAGCCAAAAGAAAGAGAAGGTGATCTTGTAATGTCAGTGTTCACAGGTTTACAAGTATTTGCCAGGCATAACACAACTCTTGATGACATAACAACAAATATTAGGCATGTGTATGGTCAATATGCATAACACTGAACAGTTGAGTAGTATGAGCTCAGTATATCACATGCAGTTCTGCACACACAACTGCAACAGTATTTCAGTATGCAAATACCCTGTATAGGTCCATCACATGTCTGAGACAAACATGTATATCATATTTGCATTGACAATTAACATATCTATAACTGTGACATCCCAGTAGCTGGCCTAGCAGTGTCACAGTCAGTATTGTGCAACACACACTCCAGTTGTGGTCATATATGAGCCATCCTTTCCTGGGGTGACTCACGGCCCTGAGCTGTGTTCTATGTCACTGCAGCAGACACAAATGCTATGGCCATAGGTTCTGCTCAGCACTATATCAGTACAGCATGTGTTGTTGAGACATAATATTGTTTGATCTTCCTATTTTCCACGTTTACATACTTCCTACTACATTATATTACATGCTTAATTGTTTGACATACCTGTGTTTTTTTTGTTCAGTTGGTATAATCCATCAGTTTCAGTGTGTGTGTGTGTGTGTGTGTGTGTGTGTGTGTGTGTGTGTGTCTGTCTGTCTGTTTGTTTGTCTCTCTTGCTCTCTCTCTCTCTCTCTCTCTCTCTCTCTCTCTGAGTCAGATGCGGGATATAAATCTGATTTGTATAGGCAGCAGCTTGCCTTTTGTAGGTAATGCTCATGAGCAGCTGATGGCCTGTGCACCAGTTGGAGTCCCCCACTTGTTAATTGCATGTATAACAGCTGTGGTATCATTCACATACCCAATAGCATGGAAACACACTCCTATAACTGAGTACTTCATGTGGGCATTGCCCATTTTCCTTGCCTGTGAGGAGGATTTTATGGAGGTGTGTGACAAACAGCATCACAGAGGGTTGTTGGAAATACCTCTTACAACAAACACTATGGAGACAGCCCAACAAACTGGGGAGAATGTTCCAGTCATAGGGACAGAATGTAAGTATTGCTGTTATACAGTTAAAGTAGTGCTAGTTTGACAGGGTTTATGTGGATATGGCTGCTCTGTGTGAATTTATGTCTGATAGTGTTATGTGGTTGACATAACTCTCAGCTGTAGTGCCATCTGCAGACTGGCCAGTATTTGGACTCTTATATGTGGTGTGTTACTCACACATTTTTTGGCCTTGGAAATTCAGTAGCATACTCTGAGGATTGCAGTCAGTAAATGGTAGCATCCATGTGTGTTTCTGACTTTATATCCCTCAGAACAGTTATGTTACAACAACCCTGTTGCACTAGCAACTTTTCACAGTTTATAACAGCAATATGTCAATAATACCTCTGTGTTTGGGCCTCTGCCCCCCCCCCCCGCAAGTATGTCAGGCTTTGTAAAGATGTCATGGTGTAAGAGGTGGATAGGTATAGTATATCATTATATAGTGACTTAATTCCTGATATCATCTCACTGATGTATCAGACTGCAAGACATTTTATGTGTAGGAGGCATTATATATGAGGACAAAGGCAGGATGTTCTGTGGGACTCTATACAGTTGAGAGGACTGTGTATTTCTAGAAATTGTTGACAGACTGTCAAGATTGAGAACCACAAACCAAAAAGACAAGACCATGAACTCCAAAACACCAAAGGTCTTCACAGATGGCCAGTCTTCCACTTTATTATGCTGATTGAGAGCCCAGTGTCTGTTATTCTTAAAGTGTATTAGTTCTGGTTTAAGCACTTGGGCTTCAGGCCAGTTATTTTACATTAAGAAGGTTTGTGGTCTGCACTCTTGTGGGAGAAGAGGCTGGACTCTGCCCTTCTGAGCTGGGAATTTCTGGTTAAAGGTTTATAGTGCCTGAATATTTGAACTGTATCTTACTGAAATTGGTACACCTTGTTTGCTGTAGCATAGACTAGATCCAGGCCTGCTGAATCTAGCTTTGTTTATATGCTTGTTGTTTGTTTGCTTGTTATTTCCTGGAACGCTTAATTCCACCTAATACGCGCTTCTCAGTGCTTCTGTGGATCACTAGTGATATCTGCATTGCTTACTGTACTTATTTCCTTGTTTCACTTGAAAGAAAGTTACTGTTTGTTGTTTTTGCATTTAAGTTACCTGTAACATTGCACTTAAGTTACCTGGCACTTGCTCACTAAAGCAATTATATAAGTCAGCACTAAAAATTAAAAGCACTACACCCTCACTCCCCAGTGGCCCTGGTTTTCAATTATAAAGGAATTCCCAATATTATTCTAGCATGTCCAAAGGTCAGTTGTCAATCTCCTCTCCGGTCCAGCTGGTGAACCTGGGAATCTTAAGGCAATGTTACAACTGCCTCATGTACACAGACAACCCTCTCCTCCTCCCAACAAATTCCAACACATGTGAGAGATGCAACCATATAGCCAAACTGGAGGCTAAGCTCTCTCAGCTCAGTACTGGCATAACCAGTCAGGAGGAGAAGGAAACTACACTCACTACAATTCCATTCTCACATAGACCTACCACGACAGCAAACCAAACACATAATCACACAAAAACATACTCGGAGGCTCTAAATAAAGATCTACCGAAGCAGCAGAGACCTCCAAAGCAGACACCCAAGCAGCCGCTACCCCAAAACAAAACACGTGCAACACATATCTCACAAAGCTAGTGTGCCAAACAGTCACAGCCCTTAAGACTAAACAACACACCTGATACACGTGTAATAGGTGACTCTGCCAGGCACACTGACGCCCCGCCACCAGGCTGAACAAGGAGAGGGTCACGGTGAGTAGCCTGTCGGGTGCTAGGATCCGCCACATAACACAAGCACTCAGGTCACTCCAAGGCAAGTACAAATATGACTCAGTCATTGTCCATGCTGGTGTGAATGACCTGAGACGTACCTCCCTGGACTACATGAAAAGAGACATAAAGGAGCTCTGAGCATGTAGCCCAGGCCGGTATGACCCTGACCTTGAGTAGCATCTTACCCTCACCAAGAATGATGCCACAATATTGAAGACAAGATGATCAATTTCAACAATTGGCTTAAGTACTGGTGTCATTCAAAGGGGATCCAATGCCTGTCAGCTTGGGATGATATGCTCGACAAGCCATGATGCTTCGCTAGGGACGGCTTGCACCTGTCACCCCTGGGCTTTCGGATATTGGCAAAGGCTCTTGCTACCCCCATAGTGCCTTTTTTTAGGAAGGCTCAAAAGACAAACCCACCTCCATAGGTATCACAAGGGATAAGAAACTAAGAGTAATGCTACTCAACGCCAGAAGTCTAAACCTCAAGATGCACGCACTCGAAACTCTCCTTAGCATGGAGAACATCGATATCTGTGCAGTAACAGAAACCTGGTTCAGGGCTCCCGAGAGCACCCCAGCACTTCCAGGTTATACCTCATACTGGTAAGATCAGACCATAAACTAATCTCACTGGATATTCACATCCCGACCCCACCCCCAGCCCAGAAAACCACAGTGAAAAACTTCTCTAAAGCAAATTTCACACTCCTCAAAACTGAGGTGGAATCCTTCAAAGCCCCCGGGCCTGTGGAAAATACGGCCCAGACCGCAGAATCCTTTATAAACGCATTCTATGAACACCTTCAGGAATGCATGGATCATGCGATCCCAAATAAAACCAAGACCCAATCCTCCAAAGGCAGACGCCCTGTCTGGTGGACCCCAGCCATAAACAAACTATACAATAGAAGGAGGAAGCTACTAAATGATAGAGCAAAATCCCAAAAGGGAAGGCATCACTGATCAGTATTAGCAAAAAACTACGGGCACACATAAAATTGTCTAAGGCCAGCTTCAAGAGAAAAATGGCACAGGACACTAAGGATAATCACAAGGCTTTCTTTATTTATGTTAGGAACCTGGGTGGTAATTCCCAGATATGCTCAGAATTAGTCCAAATGAGAAAATACACTGAACCCACAGACATTGCCAACATCCTAGCTGACAGGTTCAGCGCAATTTCTTCCCCCACCAAAAGGGCAATATCTATCCCAGCAGAGTGCTGCCCCTGACATCTCAGATGCTCAGGTAAGAGCCGCCTCTCCAAAGCAAAAACACAGCATCAATGGGACCAGATGGTGTCCTGGCTGCCCTACATGAACTCCAAGAAGAGCTAAACCCAAACATAAAACTACTGTTCAATCTCAGCCTTACTACAGGATATGTGCCCAAAGAGTGGCGTACAGCAACAGTGGTCCCTCTCCATAAATCTGTTTTGTATAGGCAGCAGCTTGCCTTTTGTAGGTAATGCTCATGAGCAACTGGTGGCCTGTGCACCAGTTGGAGTCCGCCACTTGTTAATTGCATGTATAATAGCTGTGGTATCATTCACATACCCAATAGCATGGAAACGCACTCCTTTAACTGAGCACTTCATTTGGGCATTGCCCCTTTTCCTTGCCTGTGAGGAGGACTTTATGGAGGTGTGTGACAAACAGCATCACAGAGGGTTGTTGGAAATACCTCTTACAACAAAAACTATGGAGACAGCCCAACAAACTGGGGAGAATGTTCCAGTCATAGGGACAGAATGTAAGTATTGTTGTTATACAGTGAAAGTAGTGCTAGTTTGACAGGGTTTGTGTGGATATGGCTGCTCTGTGTGAATTTATGTCTGATAGTGTTATGTGGTTGACATAACTCTCAACTGTAGTGCCATCTGCAGACTGGCCAATATTTGGACTCTTATATGTGGTGTGTTACTCACACATTTTTTTGGCCTTGGAAATTCAGTAGCATACTCTGAGGATTGCAGTCAGTAAATGGTAGCATCCATGTGTGTTTCTGACTTTATATCCCTCAGAACAGTTATGTTACAACAACCCTGTTGCACTAGCAACATTCACAGTTTATAACAGCAATATATCAATAATACCTCTGTGGTTGGGCCTCTGCCCCCCCACCAAGTATGTCAGGCTTTGTAAAGATGTCATGGTGTAAGAGGTGGATGGGTATAGTATATCATTATATAGTGACTTCATTCCTGATATCATCTCACTGATGTATCAGACTGCGAGACATTTTATGTGTAGGAGGCATTATATATGAGGACAAAGCCTGGATGTTCTGTGGGACTCTATGCAGTTGAGATGACCGTGTATTTCTAGAAATTGTTGACAGACTGTCAAGATTGAGAACCATAAACCAAAAAGACAAGACCATGAACTCCAAAACACCAAAGGTCTTCACAGATGGCCAGTCCTCCACTTTATTATACAAAATAAGATAAAATCCAAGTGAATTAAGTGATTTTCATCTAGCACACTGGCTAAACTTCATCAGATTCACAACACAATTACAAATGCTCACTTATAAATCACACCAATTCACAGTCAATTAAACATCTAGTTAAACTTTTAACTTTCTAAAGCTCTATAGCCATAAACAAACCCAAATGTTAGCGTAGTGCTCAACTATTCATCCATTAAAACATGGTTGTACTATAAAACATAAAATTCATAAAATTCATAACTATATATACGTTTCTGTATCAAGATATTATTAATATATAAAATATGTATTAATAAAAAGTACCAATAATTAATTTAAAAGTATGTATAAATATAAGTATATATTTTTACAAGTAAATATATGACACTAATGTAACTGAAAAAACCGCTACAGCAACAGAAGCGGAAAAACACAGGAATTAGCCACACAGACAAAATAAACTTTTAGTACTTTCTTCCACTTTAATTTACTTGGACTTCTTCAGAAAAACCAGGATGCCTCCCTACATCCTGGTTTTATACTGTGAAACAGGAAATGATGTTATTGTGTTAATTGCTATCTTGTTTAAATTTCACAATAAAAACTCATTTAAATACATTCATTTGTAAATAAAAAATGTATATATATATATATACCCACAGAGTGTGAATCTATACATTCAGTGATTATATATGACCATTATCTATAAAACAAGGTATTTTTTCAAAAATACATTGACCCTCTAACAAACTGTTTAGTTTAACTAACAGTGTGTTATCTCTTTTTAAAAAGTGTAACTAATGATTTAGCACACTAAAATAAAAGATGTGTTATTCATTTTTTACATTAAAAAACTTCAAGTAATTCAAGTCTATCCTATGAAGTCAAAATGAACAGAAATCTACTTGATAAATATATAACATTGACATATTCTTGTGTGGACATAATCAAGGAAAAGCTATTCAATGTAAACAACCTTGCACACATGGCCTTACATCCATATACCAAACCTAAGTCCAACATCACAAACAAGACCCTAAAATATCATGCTTTTACATGTAGGTCTAATGATGGCCACTTGTGAACCCGTCAACCTAAAAAAGTGTCCAGCCACCTTGTGTGGGGTGAGCTTGACCAAGTGTGAAAAACTGTCACTACTAGAACTGAATAAAGGGGGGGGGGGAGGAAAGAGGGAAGGGAAGGGAAGGAGAGGAAAGGGAGGAAGAAGAAAATGAGGGACTGTGGTGTGAAGATGACACTAATGTATAAAAACAAGACACATATAGAAAAGCAATAAACCAAATTGTGTCATACCCCAAGTGACTATAATTATCATCTTTCTAAACTTTTCAGTTTTAGAACACAAGCTATAGAACAAAGTTCGTTCAATCCTGGAGGGCAAGATGCATTAACTCTTAGCTGCCACTTTAGTTCTAATTTCTTTAATAAAAGTAATGTAGGCACCCCTCGTATATCCATGGCAATATGATCAATAGCCCTAAATTTAAATTTATGTGATGGAAATTCGTTACAATGACGGGCAAGGGCATTTTCCTCTTTATTCTTACTGATATTGTAAGTGTGTTCATATACACATTCTCTCAGTTTACGATCAGTCTTGCCAGTGTAAATGGCTGGGCAGGTCTGACATTGAGCTACATAAATTACAGACCTAGAATTACAGTTAAGTCTGTGTTTGATGTTAAATTTTGATGCACCAATTTTAAAACTCTGACCGGTCTCCATAAACTTACATTAGTTGCAAAATTCACATTTATACATTCCCAGGCTTCTGCTCATACTTAACTGGCCACTTTCAATTAAAATCTTTAAGTCCCTTCCTTTCCTGTACGTAATCACTGGTAAGGGTCCCAGTTTTTGTAATAACTCTTTGTCTGATTTCAATAAAGCCCAGTTTTTCATTAAAATTTTCCTCACCTCATATACCTCAATTGTATAAGTAGTGATGAAGCTAAGAGAGTATTGGAGTTTACTATTGTCACCATGCCTCCTAACCATTTGATTCAGGGTTGGATCAGAGGGAATAGATGGGGAAAGAACTGTTGGGCAAATGTAACCACCTCTATCAAGTTGATGTAGAATAGGTGTAAACACTCTTAAGTTCGCATTTTGTTTGAACTTCGGTGATCACTTCAGTCAAGAGGGCTTCGGGGTATCCTCTGTGTATAAACATGTGTCTCAATATTACACATTCTTCTACAAATCTACTTTCTTCACTTGTAATTCTGGCAGCCCGCACCAGTTGGCCCTTAAGGACAGATTTATTTTAATGTAAAGGGTGCGAGCTGGAAAAGTGAAGGAAAGTGTTACAGTAGGTCTCTTTCCTGTATATACAGGATGTGCATCTCTGGTTACCTCTACCTTTCTTTAATTCTATGTCCAGGTAATGCATTTTGTCTTCATTAAATGAACTTGTAAATTTCAAGCAACAAGTTGTGTTATTGAAATAGTTAACAATGTTACAAGCTTTTTGGTTGTTGCCTTTCAATATTATACAAATGTTGTCCAGGAACCGAGTGTAAAAATAAATATTCTTATAAATAGTGTTGTTACCCAGGATGTATTGGTGTTCTCATTGTGCCATTACCATACTAGAAAAAGTGGCTCTACATGGTGAACCCATGGCAACCCCAATCTGTTGTAGGTAATACTCATTGTTAAACAGAAAAAAAGTTGTTTTCTAATATGATTTCCAATAACACTTCTACCAGTCTAATCTCATCAACTGGTGCTTTCCTCTTGGTCATAAAGCCAGTGACCCATTAAATTCATGTTCTGTGTGGTATTGATGTGTACAAGTCACATACATCTACTGACAAGAAGTTGTACTCGTCATTGTATTCCAATTTATTGACTTCAGCTAAAAAAGACCAAGAGTCTTTGCAAATTTGCTTCTCTTATAAAATGTATATTTTTAAGAAGTGAGTCCACCAGCTTAGCACAGGGGTACGTAATTGATTGTATTGTGTCAACCAAAGCATGCACAGGTGAGTCTTACAGTGATTTATGGATGTTAGGGATCCCAAAAAGGGTAGGTATTTTAGGGCTAGGCAGTGATAATGTAATTGAAAGTGTTAACATCAATCTGTGAGTCGATAAATGAGTTGTTGATATATGACAATATTATTGTATGCTCCATTCAATTCATTATGGCTCACTTTGATGTATGCTTCAGTATTTAGAATTTTCTCAATTCCTTTCACATAGTCGGCTTCAAACATCACTACCAGCCCTCCCCACTTGTCGGGCTTCATTATACGGATTGTTACATTCCTCACATACTGGAGACATTCCCATGCTTTCCCTGACACATTGTTCTTGTTAGTCACATTGTAATGCACAGACCCTAATCTAGAAATAATATTCAACTCACAAATGGTGTCAAATAACCCCAACATGGGGTGTAATGGTGGATTAAATGTACTAGCAACATGAATGTTATTTCTGTTGTCCCACACTCTATTACCTAGCATAGCAACTAAGTTCAGTTTCCTAGTGTAAAGTTTTAAGTCCAATAGCACTGAACTAAGGTTGCTGTGCTTAACAGGAATAAATGTCAAACCTTTAGCGAATAATTCAATCAGGTCTTGTTCAAAGGTGTAGTCAGTACAATTATACAACTTGACATCATGATCTAGATTGTAAAGAATAGTATAATTACCAGTTAGTAGACTCTCGGTCATTTCCTTTTCAAGTTGCCCCCTCTGGTATTGTAAGTCCGGGCTGCTGGCAGTTGGTTCTGTTTTCACCATTGATGGTTCTGGGCCTGTATTTGAAAATAATGCTATTGTTCATTATCCTTAAAAATGTGATTACCACCATAGTCCGATCTGTGAATACTAGTTAAAGTCTCTGTAAAAATACTCTCTTCTTCGAAGTTGTTATGGCTAGAACCGTTCGGTACACTGTCTTGCCTGTTAGTCCATTGGGGGACTTCCTGGTTAGCATCAAGTCTACACTGAATGTTTGGTTGTCTGCTTTTAGGTTCATACGTTCATAGGTTGGTACTAGGCTATCTGCCCGAGGGCATTTATAAGCCTAGCCAGAGTGTGTCAGCTTTCAATGCCCCATTGATTAATTAACTGAGCCTCTGTCAAGAAGAGCCAATGAAGTGATCCCAGAGGTGTATTTTCTGTTAACATCCACTTGTCAAGATTTCTCTTGAAGAGTGTTAGTGAAGGGCTTAGCCTAATGTAGTTAGGAATTTTGTTCCAAAGCATGGGGAGTCTCTGTGGCAGGAATCTATCCCTCCAGCATGTTCTATTTATTGTTGTGGTGAGGTTAAGCTCACTAGACTGAGTGGCTCACAGTGACTTGAATTTTTTTAGGTGGAGCATGTCCATCAATTCTGAGTTGGACATGGCTTGGTAAGTCAGGCCGAGATCACCTCTGAGTAAGCGATATGCCACTGAGTACAGCCGGAGTTTTTCCAGTCGGGCTGCATAGGACATATGTTTGAGGCCAATAATCATTTTGATGAGGTACTTTTGTGGTCTTTCCAGCTATTGGATGTGTCTTATGAGGTATATCCCAAATGGGGCATTGTACTCTATGATGGGTCTGATGAGTTATGAGTAGAGGGGCACTATAACCTCTTTATTTCTAGATGCAAACCCTTTAGTAATTAGGTGGGCTACATAGAAGGATTTCCTAACTACTTTGGCAATATGATTGTCAAAGGAGAGAATACTATCTACCTGGATCCCCAGATCTCATATTACCTCTTCTGTAATAAGGGTGCTGCCACCTATGTGATAATTCATGGGTGTTTTGTTTTTCCAAAATGGGATGACTATGCATTTTTGACATTTAGCTTGAGATCATGACTTTGACCCCAGGTGTCCATCTCAGTAAGGCCCTTTTGGAGAATGTTCATGTCAGCCGAAGAGCCAATTATGGCTCCCAGTTTGCAGTCATCAGCAAACTTGGTTAGCCATAGTCCTCCTGTGTTTGCCTGTACTTCTGAGAAGTATATGATGAACAGTAGGGGTCCCAGGACTGAGCCTTGTGGGGCACCACTTGTGACTGGTTTAGAGTCGGACATGGAGCCCGCTATTCTTACCGTGTGAGTTCTATCTGTAAGCCAGTTGGCAACCCATCTTGTAACATAGGGGTTTATGTTCAGGCTGGTGAGGTTTTCCTATAATTCCCAAGTGAGGAATGGTGTCAAAAGCCTTGGCGAGGTCAAGGTAGGCTGTGTGAACCACCTTCCCCTCATCTATGGCCTTGGTGACTGTCTCAAAGAAGTCAACCAGGTTTCGTAGGCATGATCTGCCCTTAACAAAGCTGAACTGGGTCGGGTCAAGTGTTTGGAGGGTCCCAATGTCTTTGTTAATTAATTCTATGATGATGCGCTCCATAGCCTTGCAGACCAGGTTAGTCAGGCTTATTGGGGGATAGTTACCAGGGTCAGTTGTGGCCCCTCCTTTGTGGAGCAAAATAACCGTTGCTGTGTTCCATTCTATGGGCATGTAGCCTGTGGTGAGGCTGAGGTTGAACAGTGTGTTTAGGTGGGGTGTTAGTTCAATCTGTAGTTCGTGCAAGATGCAGCCTGCGACACCATCTGGCCCCATTGACACTGTGCTTTCGGCTTTTGAAAGGGCTGTTTTCACCTGTGTGTCTGTGATTTCTGGGACACTACACTTTCCCGGCATTGTTGTGGGCCCTTTTGGGGGTGAGAGTGGGGTGAAGTTTGCACTGAATCTATCTGCCAGGATGTTGGCAATATCAGTAGGTTCAGTATATTTTGTGCTATTTTGCACTAGCTCAGAGCATATCAGCGATTTGCCACTTAGATTCTTGACATAGATAAAGAAGGCTTTGTGGTTATCTTTTAAATCCTTGGCTATTTGTCTTTCGAAGTTAGCCTTGGATGATTTTATGAGGGACCTTAGTTTCTTACTGATACTGATCAGGGATGTCTTCTTGGGATTTGCTTTTTTTCTGAACTAGTTTCCTCCTTCTGTTGTATAGCCTGTTTATGGCAGGGATCCATCAGGCTGGTTTCCTTCTCTTAGGGGAGTGAGTCTTGGTTTTGCTAGGGATGGCACGATCCATGCATCCTTGTAGATGCTCATAGAGTGCATTTGTAAAGTTTCCTGCATCTTGGACACTGTTATCATCTAGCGTGGGGGCTGTGAAACTTACCACCTTTGTCTTACATAAGGTGAAGTTTGCTATAGAAAAGTTTTTCACTGTGGTTTCCTTAGTTGGAGGTGGTAGTGTGGTGTGGAAGTACAGAGTGATTAGTTTATGATCTGATCTAACCAGTGATGGGTTGACCTCTGGTGCGGAACACCTGTTGCCCATGTTGGTGATGACCAGGTCCAATATGTTTTCACCTCTGGTAGGGGAGTTTACCAGCTGATCCAGGGCATTTGAGTTGATAAATTACAGGAAGCGCTGGATCTGAGAGTTTGTACTTGAGTAGTTTCCCCAGTTAACAGTAGGGTAATTGAAATCACCCAATATCAGGTTGTTCGGTAGGACCTTCATGTTTTCCAGTGCCTCCAGAAAGGCAGAGTGGTGGTCCTGGGTCATGGAGGGTGATCTGTAGCAGGCCAAAATTTGCATTGCAGAGTTGCCCGATGTTAGTTGCACATGGATGATCTCAGAGGTATCATGCTGTGCCACTAACCTGGTGGTGTAGGTATCCTTGATGAATATGGATAAACCCCCTCCTTTTGTGTTTTGGTCTATGTTCTGTGGCTGAAATGTGTGGTATGAGCTGTAGCCCGGTAGTGCTGGGGTACTCTGTGTAGCCTTGAACCAGGTTTCAGTTACTGCACAGATGTCAACATTCTCCATACTGAGGAGTGCTTTGAGTGCATGCATTTTGAGATTTAAACTCCTGGCGTTGAGTAGCATAACCCTCATTTTTTTATTTGTGCTGTTTACAGATGTGGGTTTGACTTTTGAGCCTTGCCGAAAAAAGGCACTACGGGGGCAGCAAGATCCTTAGCAAGTATCTGAAAGCCTAGGGGTGATAGGTGCAAGCCATCTCTTGTGAAGCAACGAGGCTTATTGAGCATGTCATCCCAGGCTGACAGACACTGGATCCCCTTTGAATGACACCAGAAGCTTAAGCAATTGTTAAAATTGATAATTCTTTCTTTATACTGTGGTATCATTCTTGATGAGGGTAGGATGCTACTCAGGGTCAGGGTCATACACGCCTGGGCTACATGATCAGAGAGCTCTTCCATGTCTCTTTTCATGTAGTCTAGGGAGGTACATCTCAGGTCATTCACATCAACATGAACAAGACAGAGTCATATTTGTACTTGTTCTGGAGTGACCTGAGTGCTTGTGTTATGTGGCAGATTCTGGCTCCTGACAGGCAGCTAACAGTAACCTTCTCCTTGTCCAGCCTAGTGAGTGGAACCACTCCATGTCTGTACCATTCCATGTCTGTGAGGGGGAGGTTTGGGATATGCCACCTGATTGTTATAATCATTTCTGTTCCTCTGTAATTTTTTAAGTTTAATGTCTTTAAATTTGCAAACGTGTTGATTGATGCTAGTACAAATCCTACTATAATTGTAATGGTATCTCTCAAAGTCAATGTTTTGCTTAATATCAGTATCTATTTGGGATACTTCCTCCTCTTTCTCTGAAATAAATACTCAGTAGTGCTTAGACATAAGCTGCAACAATTCAAGCCCATGTTTGTTAAATAACTGCAGTAACTCTTGATGGAAATGTGATCCAGCTATTAACCCTGCCGGGTATTGCCAGGAACGCAAGCCTTTCGGCACGATTTCTTCTTTCAGACATTCTTGGAAGTAAGAAACTTCTAACTGTATTTTTTTTTCATTTTAAATAACCTCTGATCAAGAGATTTTAAGTTAGAAATGATGTTTACACTGTCCCCTATGGGTTGCACTTGAACCGTGTTGTTATTGTATCCTAACAAATCTGGTTAATCACTAAGCCAAGTTGCAAGGTCTGGGAGTCCGGTTTGCTCATGAACCGGATGAGCTAATTGTGTTTGCCTTCCATTTGGCAGGTTGCTGTTAGTAAAAGTACTATTGGTAGAGTTAGCAGTAGTACTTGTTGGTTTCTGTAACCCACTGTTGTAAAGTTGACCAGCTTGTCGATTTTCAGTTCCTTGGGTAGAGTGCGCATTAGTAAAGTCTCTTATGAATGGCTGAGAACTATACTATGAAATACTGTCCATACTGTTTCATAAACCATCCACTGTCAGGATTGTGTAGCAGTGTATTGTGCATGTGTTATTTGGCCTGTGTAGGGAGGGGGTAGATGTAAGTGTTATGGGTCCTTTCCTATCTGTCTTTGCATGCTGCTCGAGTTTCTGGTGCTCTATCAGCTGTATGTGTTTGTAGGTACAGACTGACACATGTTGCATACCACAGTCAGGCGTCAGACTGGCAAACATGCCGATGATTTTGTTCACACAGTCTTTATACTCCACTGTTAATGTGGCTTACCATTATATCACTTTGAATGTGGTAAGATTGGTTATGGGTATGCACATTCACACTGGTGTCTGTTTGTCAGTGGTGTTACATCCCTGTAGTGCCTGATATATTTGCAGTTACATGTGTATTCCCCCAAAGCAAAATTGGGTTAGTGTTGTGTCAGTCTGCCTGTAGTTTAGACAGTGCTTGGTGACATGCCTAGCAGCTCAGTGTAGTTTCCCTACTGTGATGCTTTGTCCAGATATTTATCAGATATACTGTTGCCTGGCCCCTATACGTGTGGTGTTTTTCTGACACATCAGTGGAATGATGTGAAGATTTATGTCAGTAACTAGTGGGGAGTAATTCGTTTTTGAACTTGGGCTATTCCAATCACTATATGTTATAACAGACAGGAGGGTGTTACTGCATCAATGGTGTCACCTTATTTACTCCAGTATTTGGGATATGTTCCCAGTTTCATGGCTATACCTCCCGTCTTTGTTAGGCTTGGTCCACACTTGTTACACTAAGGGGTTCTGAGCATACCTCTCAACTGGCCAGATTGCTTCAGACTGTCCAGGTTTATTGCTCATAATTCTGATCTGTTCCCCATAATCATTATTTTAATTTCTGTAGTAAATCACTGTGATGATATGAGGATTTCTCAGTAAATGATGACATACATTTCATTTTCAGAACTCACATCCTTCTGAACATGTATGCTGACACAAACACTATTACTGTAGCAACATTCTACATTTATAACTGCAGTATGTATGTTATGTCCCTGGTCTTGGCCCATTGTCCCCCCATTTTGACAGCCTTTGTCCAGAATTCTTGCACTAAGAGGTGGAGAGGTATGGTGCTGGGTATGACTCCACTACATGTTATGAGCATGTGTATATATATATATATATATATATATATATATATATATATATATATATATATATATATATATATATATATATATATTCCTTTTTTGATATCTATACATATATTTATATAACAATGTATATGTATTTGTTTTATATGTATAGCTCCATATATCTGATGGATATACATTTTCATATTTATCTATCACCATACACATCTATATGTGTATATTTATATATACTAAACATTACTGATTCCATAGTGTTTGTTCCCTACTATTCTATACCTGTACTGAATGATATGTTTGAAAAAGCAGCATTCATTATTACAGCTCAGATGGTGTAGTGGGGCATTGCTCTGACTATGGTGTACAGGGTCCTGGGTTCAAAAGTTGGCAGGGTTGATTACTTTGTTGCTGGGCAGAACAGTGGCTGATGGAGACAGGGTGATTAAGGCAGTTGTAAGCGGGTTTGCACAGGTTTGCCCAATGGTAATCAGTGCCAGCACATGGTTAAATGAGAAACTGCATAATCTGTGTAGGCATCGCTTATCATTGTGCAAACTTGCTTCCTGCCTCTTACTCTCACTTACCCCTCTGCTAATTTCTTTTAATGAAAATAAAAAAGGGGTGATAGGAAAGTGGTGAAAAAATGGGCACACAGAGGGAAAAACAATATGAAAGATTGCTAAGGATATGCAGGATGGGAGTAGGGAAGGTCCATCGCTGTCCATTTCTTCTACAGCAACAGCTGTGCACTTCTACAAAATTTTGAGGTAAATTTGGAAACTCAAACCCCTGAGAGAGGGGTGAGGACAACAGTAATGTGTTGTCAAGCCAATTGGACAAGATTACATGTGTCCAGTGGACACGTGCTGAATGGACGACTAGGTATGGGGTGTAAAGCTGATCTCCAAACTCCTTTCAGAGCTCGATACGCACCAAACCCCAGACCTGATTCTAGGTGATAGTGTTCTGTCCGTGCCCACTTCCAAAGAGAGGGATGGGTCACATCACCTGAGGTAGTTCCACCCAAAGGTGGTGCAGGAGCAGCAGGCAAGGAGGTCCTAGGTTGGGTCCCAGTTGTGCTAGGGCCCATGCCACAGCCAGATGAGGTGGGACAGGCAGATCTGCTGGGATCAGCCTTCTCAGACATGCTATGGTATTGAGGTTTTACAACATATGTTGGTTAGTCATTAACAACACATTCCAGGATTAGTCATAACAGCATGCATGGGTGTTCCAATTGACCCTCATAAAACAGATTTAAAACAATTGCATAGCAGACAGAACGCATGCATATTTGGAACCACAGAGGACATTATAACAGCATGCAGGTTACATTGATAGCAACAGGCCAACAATGATAGTATTTGAACAGAGAACATTAATAATCAAATGTTTAAATAGTTGTAGAACAATAGTACCCATGTCCCAACAGTAGGTTTGGTGAAAAGCATACCCGTTGAGATATGTGTATAGATTACTGGTGCAGATAGGGTGGGAGAGAGAAGGAAATGCCAGTTAACAACTGTATAAGTTCAATTGCTCACAACTGTAATGATCATTGCTCTACTCATTACTCTCCAGGTATTACCTCACTTTACATCGACCTATGGCCTTGCGTTGGGCAGTGGTATGTTTGTATACAATGTATTAATAATGCCTTTCTAAGACTGAAATGAACATTCCCTTACCTGTCAGACCTGTGGAGGTAATGTCTGTTAACACTACCTGACTGTTTCTACCCATATTCACATAGTCAAGGTTACATATGCACATTCATACTGTGTGTGTGTGTGCTACTGACATACTCTGTCTTGATTTCTATCAGTCACCCTGGGTGTTGGCAGCAGTGACCACTAGCTGTAAGAGCATGTCACTTGAGGGACATTTATCGTAGAAAACTACTTGGTGTATATACTTATCTTGTTGTCATTTGCAGCCTTGGGGTTGGACAGTGGGTGTTATACACAGTGTATAAGTACAGCGATCTTACAGCTAGGATATACCTTTTCTTACCTGGCAGACCTGGGGAGGAAATTTCTGTTAACACTACCTGACTGTTTCTACACATATTTACATATTTCTTGGTGAAATTATGCATACAGCTTACTACCACTCCAAGGATTTGAACTGTGCCTGTTTGTTCAAAAAAATACAAGTTTGTGTTTCATCAGAATGAGGTATTGAGGAACTGCTGTTTCTTGTTTGACTGTTTTCTGCCTAATACTCTCTTGGTTGTACAATCTGAGCTTGTAATTCTGACATTCATGCATGGCAGATAGTTCTTATACTGTGTATTCATACTTTGACATAGCACAGTCTGGGAAACATTGGTTAACACAACATTACTATTCAGTTATCAGATATTGGTGCTTGGAACAGTTAATATAGTTAATCTCCTGTTTTACAACCCCAGAGTCTTTGTCATATGAGCCTCGATTATTTAATGCTTTCAGAGCTATAGTTGCTGTATAAAACCTGTACACATTTAGATTCATACCACTACATAGCAAAGTAAACACAACCAGTCCGCGGTTTTGACTTTTGTTGACAGGTACTGACACTTTTATTGATATATACCCTATACATCACTATTACTCTGCTAATGTCTCATTTATTCAGTACAAACCATACCCATTTTTAAATATGGACAGGTAACATTCTACTCCTTTCTATTTATTTGCGCTAACTACTGCAAGCTAGATTTGTATTTACAAGCCTCACAATGCAGCCTTAGCAGCCTGCTGGCATGGGTGTTATGGCCCTCTTCATCTGCAGTGGTACAGGAGATAGAGAAACATTTATCCATATGTATCCATCACATACATGGGCTGGACTTTGGCAAACACTAATTGATACTGATACACATGTCTGGGACATTCCCTGCCTGTATGTCTTGGACCCAATGGTCCAAGAGCTCCCTCTTCCTATGCTTCCACTCAGCAAAATACTGCCAGACCTGCTCACTAGTCCAAGGGATGCCAGTGGCACTGGTGAGATCATGTACAAGATGGTCCCAGGCCTCCACTTTGTATTGGGAGCCCTGGTACTTGGTCCTGCAGCAGTCTCCCTTCATGGTCTTTTACTGTGAGTCCAACCATGACCCTGGACTCCTGAATGCCCCAGTGCTGTGCCCAAATGTGCACACCATGGTGCCTGCAGTGATGAGCTACAACTGGTTATGGGCTGTATTCCCACCTGCGTGGTTTAAGTAGGGCTGATTTCACACCCTTTACTGTGATTGGATGATTTTGAATATGCTAAGTTAAGTTTAGTGACGGGCAAATCTGCTTAGCAAAGATAAGCATTGCTTAAATGGGTAGATGCTATGCACTGCTTACCGGTGTGCAAATCCACTTACCTACACTAATTACTGCTAAGCATTTAAATTTAAGCAATGCTTACACCTGCTAAGCATAGCTGAGCACAATTTAGTGTTGGTCAGCATTCATTTTATGGACTATCAGGACTCTGGGGTTGATTCCTCATTAATGACATTTTATGATATGTATATTTACCTTCCATAACATCCCACTATGTGCTTTACTTACATTATATACTTGTGTGACTATACTGTATGGGATACTTGTGTTTATATAGGGGTTTCACATCTTTACTACACTGACACCTCACATTTGGACCTGCTACTCTACCCTGGTTAACAAATTATTTTTATTTATTTATTTATTTATTTATTTATTTATTTATTTATTTATTGACATTTGTTAACCGGGTTTGTCCAACTGGGCTTGTGGCTCATTTTCAGTGGAGACCCGAGGAGAAAAGCTCCAGTAGTACATTTTTAAACAAGTACAATTTTAAACAATATTGATATAATAGCAGTTATAGCAAAAAGATTCACATATGTTGTGTTATATGCATAAAGTTAAAGTTGCATTAAAGCTTAGTAACATAATTTTACATTGATATAGTTCAATAGGTCAACGATACATTTTTTTGTTTGTATAAATTATGCAAATGCATTATAAACACATTGGGGAGAGAGGTGTGATGAGGTACTAAGTATGGACCTTTTGAGGGTACATAAAGAGAAGGAAGACTAGGTGGGGTCATGGCAAGGGTAGGTCCTGGAATTGAGAAAATAAGCTTTTAGTTCATTTTTAAAATGTGAGGTGTGGGAGATTGAATGTAAGTCATGGGGAAGTTTGTTCCAAGCATGGGCAAGGGAGTGTTGGAAGAGTAGTTTGCCTACTGACCTTTGTGGGTGGTAGACATCAAGTTATTGTTGGTTAGAAGTATGGAGGGTCCGGGATGGGATATAGATGAAGACTAAGGAAGACAGAAATGGACAGAAGGAGGTTTTATAAAGAATCAAGTGTAGCATATGAAATTGATAAGACAGCAGAAATTGGAGAAGTTCAAGCCATTGTAAAGAGTTTAAAGAAATGCAGTGGTGTGAGTTGTATGGGGAGTTAGTAATGAATCTGGCTATTTTATGGTAAGTCTGTTGGAGTTTGTTTAGAGTGGAGGCCTGGATATTGGTAAGAACTGGGGTGGCATTTAAGAGGTAGGGGAGGAGAAGTGCCTGGCCCAGGGTAAGTCTAGATTCAGGGGTTAGGAATTTGTTGTTCCGATATAGCAGACCTAGTTTCTGGTTTGCTTTTTTTATACACTGAAGTATGTGTAGGTTGAACTTTAGATCATCATCGATAATGACCCCTGGGAGTTTTGTGTGGGTGTCAGGTTGGATAGTTGTATTGTTAGAAGATGTAATAAAAAAGGAGGTTTTGTGATGAGAAAGAGAACGGGGAAGGAGAAGTAGGAGTTTGGTCTTTTTGGGATTTAGGATCAGTAGGCTGTGAGAGCACAATTGTTCAGTGGATAGTAGGGCTTGTTGGGTCAGGGAGTGTAGTTCAGGAATGTTATTTGAGATGGATATAAGTGTAGAGTTGTCAGCATATTGAATAAGGGAGGATTTTTTTGCATGAGGTGTAAAGATCATTGGTGAAGATGTTAAACAAAAGAGGTCCCAAGATGGAGCCTTGAGGAGCACCAGTGGAGATGGAAAAAAAAGGTGAGGAGGATGAGAGCCATTTGACAGATAGTTCCCTGCCGGATAGGTAACTATTAAACCAGGCAAGTGCAGAGGGGGATAGGTAGAGATTTGCAAGTTTGGATAGTAGTAGAGGTTAAGAGACAGTATAGAAGGCTTTGGAGAGATCTAGGAAGAGACAGGAAATTAGTTTGTTCTTGTCTAGGGCCTCTGCAATGATATGAGTGAAGGAGAGGAGGGCAGTGGTGGTGCTGTGGTGAGGACGAAATCCATGTTGGGTAGGGGTAAGTAAGTGGTGCATGAGGAGGCGATTGAAAAGTTGTGAGTGAATACATTTTTCTAATATCTTGGAGAGGGCAGACAGAATGGCAATGGGTCAGTAGTTTGAGGGGTCAGTGGAGTTTCCATCTTTATGAAGAGGGATAGTAAAGAAAGATTTCCAAAGGGTGGGGACAGTTGATTCCAGAATAGATCGATTAATTAGTATAGATATAGGATAGGCAACTGAGTCAGCAGCAAGTTTGAGGAATGTAGGAGATATATTGTCAGTGGAAGGAGAGCAAAGTTTTAGCTTGAGTAGTAGAGATTTGATGTAAGTAATGGGAACTGGCTCAAATAAAAACAAAGTTGTGTTAGTGGGACTTGGAGGGGTGTGTGTCAAAGTAGAATTTGGCTTAGAGGTTATCAGATTTTGGATGGAAGAGATAAAGTGTTTATTCAGGAGGGTAGCTGTTTCCTGAGATGAAGAGTTAGTGTATGGGGAGGGATTAGAGGGCTTTCCAGGATAGAGGATGTTGTTGAAAGTTGACCAAAATTTTCGAGGATTAGATTTGTTGTTAAGCTGAGCAGAGCTATAGTATAACTTTTTGTGATTAGTTGTATGTTTTTTTGCAAGGTTCCTCCGTTGCCTGCATTTTTGAAGAAGAGGTGGCTGTTTAGTTTTAGTCCAGGTTGTCCAAGCACTAACTCTTTGTTTCATAAGGGACCTAGTCTCCTGGGAGAGCCAGGGAGCATGATTTGATTTTACTCTGATCTCTCTAGAGGGAGCTAAGCAGTTTAGAGTACTCATGAAGATGCTATTGAAAGTGCTTACAGCATCATTTAGGGGGAGGTGTTTTAGGATGGAGCAATCTATGTTGTGGAGAATGGAGTTAAATTCAGATGAATTGAAAGTCAATAGTTTTTGACAGTCTTTGATAAGGTGGGGTTTAGGAATATGGGAGTAGTGTCTTAAGATGGTGGTAGGGAGATGATCACTGAGGGAGTCAGGTAAGGTGGTGGGATTGTGGTACTGGTGGGGGTAATTGGTAAGGATTCAGTCTATGATGGAGCTGGAGGTGGAATTTTTATGGAAGCGAGTGGGAGATGTTATAAATTGGTGGAAGCCGTGTAGGTGGATACTAAGTTGGAGGGAGTCAGTTGTGAGTTTGGACCAATCAATGATGACATCACCAAGGATAAGTGTCTCATATGGTATGTTCTGAGACAACCAGGATATGATGTTTTCAAGAATGGGCAGATTGTTACCAGGCTGAAGGTAGATAGAGGCAATTGCAAGTTTTTTCTGGGGATTCAGATGGCAGTTAAGGATGATGATTTCAGCTGGGACGAAGTCAGGAATTGGGGAAGGGTAAGGTGAGAGGCTAAGTTTGTTTGAGTAGAGGATGGCCATGCCACCCCCTTTTTTACAGGTCTATCACATTGGAAGATATTATAACCTGGTGGGAGCATTTCACTATTTGAGATTTGTGGTTTGAGACAGGTTTCAGATAGGGAGAGGATGTGAGGGGTATTGAGAGCTATCCATGAGTGCAGCTCAGTAACTTTATTTGCTAGACTCTGAATATTCATTGAGTAAATAGTTAAGTATTTGGATGGAGATGATTGTTGTGACTGAGGTTGGTGACTGTTAGAGGAGTAAGATGGGGACAGTGTAGAGGTAGTTTTGGGGAGAATGAGGGTGAGGAGAGAAGAAGAGGGGCCAGGGTTGGGATGGATATCTCCAGAACAAAGTAGGTTTTTAGTGAGGAGAGAGTGTGTAGTAGATGCTAGATGGAGTTGGTATAGTTCTGACTTAGCTTTGTGGGAAGGTTTAAAAACCTCTATTATGGATAGTTTATATAGACTTGAGGAAGAGGTAGTAAAAAGATTAGGGAAGATAGTAAAAGATGAAGTAGTTGAATATATTTTGTATGAGTGAGAAGTTGGTGAACATAGGAGTGGGTCAGAGAGATTGGAGTGGTAAGAGGTGGAGATAGAGAGAATAAGGAGTAGTGTAGAAGATATTAGAAAATAATACATGTTGGAATAAAATATAGTCAGAGTAGGTAGAGACAGTGGTATAGAGGAAGTGGTGTTGACAAGATTGACAGATTAGTAAGGTGGTTGAGGCAATAGACAGGAAGTGTAATTGTAGTGGCTAGTGGGACAGGAAGGGGAGGGACAGTTAGGTATAAAGGTAATTATAATGGGGTGGGTGGGAATGAGGGTAGGGTAGGAGGAGAGAAGTGAGCCTGAGCATAGTGAGGGTAAATGGGAGCGGGGCTAGCACCGTGGTCAAGATGAAGTCAGAGAAACAGAAAATGGTAGTGAAAAACTAGCATGAGAGACACGGATATAAAGTTTCTAAAGGTATAGTCATCAGAAATAAATAAAAAAGAAATAAAATATGAGCAGAAGTATGCTTACAAAATGACACTGGCCTCAAGCTACACAAGTAGATTTACTTGAAGCAAACCCAGTGCTGTATAGCTTAAATAAGCTACAATAGAGAGGGAATTTGGAGGGGGAGAGGTCTTACTAGCAGCTAAAAGCAGGGTAAAAAATAAAAAAATTAATATGTAAGAGTCTGAAGACAATAAAATTGGGCAGGTGCACTAACAAAGGCAGTTATGAATGAGGCTAGAAATAAATTCAGGGAATTGTAAAGTACAGAACAGGAGAATATAGACAGAAACAGTATGAGGATAGTGGGTAACCAGAGAGAAAGGATAGGTGCTGCTGGCATCTGCTTTTTGTGGCGACTAGCAAAAAAAACACTGTAAATTCCTGTTGTGCTTACAAATTCTAGCATTAATTAAAAGATTAGCTTATCATGTAGTAGTTATTCACTGGGACACATTATTCAATGGTATTATCTTAAGTTTAAAATGGTGGTTTCCAGACTGATGGTTAGAGTTGCAGGGTATCTGTTAAGGCCCTCAAACCTGTGTTGCCTGTACTGTGGCCAGGAGAAAACCACGGGGAAAAATCCACTAGGGCTATAAAAACAGAGAGGAGCGGGATTAGTTATGAGCAAGTAATTCAGGAAAAGAGTGAGAGACAACAATACCATGGGTAGAGAGACAAAAAGCAATACAGGTAGGCAGAGGCAGTATACCAAGAAATAATTTCCATTGTATGAGTGTCTTTCACACATAGCTAGCTGAGAACACAACAGTGTTTACACCTATGCATAAAGTAGTGCAGAACAACAATAGTTAACAACATCACAGTGTAGACATACACAAGGCAATAATTCACAAAGCAAGAAAACAGAAATACAGGATACTGAGGACAAGAACAATTGGTACACTTTCAGGCAATAGGTCTTCCTTTAACTTTAGTGCTACACCAAGAAATTGCAGTAAAAATACTACAGATACATCTAAATGTGAAGTTAAGGTGCTGGTGCTCCTTGCAACAAGAAACTTAGTCGGTAAATATTCACATGTACAGTTGTCTTTCATTAAAAAACAAGAAGTAAGATGAGTACAATTCAAAAGCTAAGCTACCTGTGATTGTAACATGCTGGAACTCCTTGCAACAGGGAAAATAGACTTTAAATATTCACAAAACTAGAGTCGCGAGAAAAAGTACACCAGCAACTGCATATGCAAGCAATATTCATCTCAATATAATCACAAAATACTATATGACCTAACACAGATAAAGCGACAGAATAATCACCAAATATTGTATGATTTAAGGAGTTAAGCTGACAGAAGGACATCACAAAACAGTTAATGCCAAAGAATCAATATTTTACCTTACACAGACCAGCAGATGCTCAGCAGCATGAGGGGAAAAAAGGTTTCAAAATGGCTCCAGCTGTTGTGAGGCACCTATGAAGACTAGGAAGAGGAGGTGAGGGGGAGGGGTAATGGCTACTGGGCTGGGCTAGCACTGGGGTCAAGATGAAGTCAGAGAAACAATCAGAAAAAGATATTGAAAAACTTACTTGAAGTAAACCCAGTGCTGTATGGTTAAAATAAGCTACAATAGAGAGGGGCTTTGGAGGGGGTGGCTCATACCAGCAGCTAAAAGCAGGGTAAAACATAAAAAAACATTAATATGTAAGAGTCTGAAGACAGTAAAATAGGGCAGGTGTGCTAACAAAGGCAGTTATGAGTGAGGCTAGAAATTAATTCAGGGAAGGGTAAAGTACAAAACAGGAGAATATACACAGAAACAGTATGAGGATAGTAGGTAACCAGACAGAAAGGATAGGAGCTGCTGGCATCTGCTTTTCATGGTGACTAGCAAAAAAACACTGTAAATTCCTGTTGTGCTTATAAATTCTACCATTAATTAAAAGATTAGCTTATCATGTAGTAGTTATTCATTGGGACACATACTTCAGTGGTATTATCTTAAGCTTAAAATGGTAGCTTCCGGACCAATGGTAATAGGTGCAGTGTATCTGTTGTTGTGTCTTTTGGCTTTTCCCAGTTAGGGGTCACCACATCAGAACTCCGGTCCGCTAATGATTGGCAGTAGATTTTTACGTGCCGATTTGCCGGCCCTGATGCACAACCTTCAACGAAGGTACGCCCATTCACGCATGTCTCCACACAGGAGATGCTCTAGCTGAGAATCAAACAGGACGTCTTACTGTGAGGCATCAACACTACCACAGCACCACCACCACCATTCAACCTGTGTTGCCTGTACTGTAGCCAGGCAAAAACTGCAGGAAAAAATCCACTAGGGTTCAGTGGTATTATCTTAAGCTTAAAATGGTGGCTATGATGGTTAGAGTTGCAGGGTATCTGTTAAGTTCTTCAAACCTGCGTTGCCTGTACTGTGGCCAGGAGAAAACCACAGGGAAAAATCCACTAGGGTTCAGTGGTATTATCTTAAGTTTAAAATGGTGGCTTCCAGACCGATGGTTAGAGTTGCAGGGTATCTGTTAAGGTTCTCAAACCTGTGTTGCCTGTATTGTGGCCAGGAGAAAACCACAGGGAAAAATCCACTAGGGTTCAGTGGTATTATCTTATGCTTAAAATGGTGGCTTCCGGACTGATGGTTAGTGTTGCAGGGTATCTGTTAAGGTCCTCCAACCTGTGTTGCCTGCACTGTGGCCAGGAGAAAGCCACAGGGAAAAAATACACTAGGGAAAGAGCAGCAGATGCTCAGCAGCATGAGGGGGAAAGAAGGTTTCAAAATCTATATATAGATTATTTACTATTAATAAGAAAATATTTTTTGTGCTGCTTTCATTAATAAAAATTAATGGATTGCATGGGGGCTTGAACTATGAATGACTGCATGTGAGGCAGAAACTCTAACCACTACGCTATCTCACTTTGTGTATTTTGGCTGTATATTTCTATTTAGCTCCTTTGGATGTTTAAGCTATGCTGCACTCCGCTGCACGACATGCACACCCGCTCAGCTATGCTTAAACTTTAGTGTGGATGGGAAAAATGTATTTCTTTTATTTTTCTTAGTTTAGGGATATGCACATAGCTGACAGTCATACCTCTCCACCTCTTAGAGCATAACATCTGAACAAAGTCTAACATGATGGGAGGACAAAGTTGGACAGATTTTAAATATTGATCTTACAAACTTTGAAAGTATAGAATAATAGGTTTTGCATTAGCATGACTTATTTGAAAGATGTGGAGTCTTAGACTCAAATTTTTGTTATTATTTAATGATTTTGAGCCTCAGCTCTTTGCCAGGACAGGTGCTATATGGTCATGATCCACTCCATTAAAGAATAGACTTATTCTTGCACAGAGCCTTCATGAATCCCAGGGATACAGAACACCATTATTCAAATGTTGGCTGTAAGCCTAATTTTAGTACATGCTTTAGATCATATATTGGCAATCTTACCATTTTGCTAGGAATAAATTTCCAGACACAAATTGAGTTTTTGCCTCAAAGGTAATGCCATTTTGGGTTAACAATGCATTTACTTCTTTGTATTTCTGGTAATCAGTCTCTATCACTTCCACAGAGTTTTTTTAAAGGCTCTCTGATAAACTAACCCGAGAGTGGTCTCCCCTAATCTCTCCTTTCCCAAACCTGATGTTGGGCACAGCACTAAAAGGTTACCAGGTGTGCCTTGAGTTCTTCTTCCCTAGCCAATTGTTTCAGTGATGGAACTGTCTTATGCATTGACATTACTCTGGAAATAGATGCAATTTCTTCAGTGGCATCGTCTATGGTCTGTAGGATTCTGTTGATTGTAATCATCTTATCACTTAGTCAGGTATGATATAGGTGCCCTCTACTTACTAGCACCACAGGACTACCCTTTCAAAGTGGTATAATAATGCTTTCTCCTCAGGTAGGTAAAATATGCATAAACAGTTTGCCTTTGTGCATTCAGTAAAAGGTAAAATTCAGGACTTTTGGCATAAAAGGTTCATCAAAAATATACCTGCATTCTGCATCAGTGTAGTGTAGTGTAGTATATTAGTGCATCAAAAATAAAAGGACTGTCAAAAACACATAGTTTTAATTTCATGATAAAACAAGAGGGAGAAGTACAGACTCTTTCTTATAAAAGCAAGTACCCCGAAATAACTTTCTTAATAAAATGAAAAAATATACAGAGACATATTTTTCATAGTATCATAGTATCATAGTAGGTTACTAGTCTAATGGCCCCGGGGCCCTTACAAGCCTAGCCAAGTTCAACGCATGTTCCCAAAGTGTCTGGTTCAAGCAGACACTAAATTCATCACCTATTGGCCGTGTCCAAGAGGGACACAGGTAGAACCCCAGGGGTGAATTTCTGGTGTACCCATCCAATCGTCCAAATTACACTTAAATAGGGTGAATGAGAGGCTTTGTTTGACATAAATAGGAAGCTTCTTCCAAAGTTGGGGCGACTTCTGTGAGACAAATCTGTCTCTCTGACAAGTTCTGATGATGTCACATACTAGATTAAGGTCCTGTGAGTGAGTGCCCATGTGCCATTTGACTTGTGAATGTGCAACATTTCCATTAAAGCTGGGTCAGAGATTGCTCTATATGCAAGGCACAGGCCACCTCTGAGCAGTCTGTATGACAAAAAGTAAAGTGAAAGTGATTTCAGTCTGTTAGCATAACACAGATCTTGAAGACCCTGAATTTTCTTTGTAAGGAACCTTTGTAGTCTCTATAATTGCTTCAGGTGTTTGGAAAGGAACACACAAAAGGGAGTGTTGTACTCTATTATTGGTTTGATGAAGGAAGGTTATAACCTCTTTTTTCTGGAGGCAATGCCCTTACATAGGAGTTGAGCAATATAAATGCTCTTCTTACCACTGTGGAGACATGGTGATTGAAGTTAAGGTTGCTGTCAACCAGTGTGCCCAGCATACCTCTCAACCTCTTAAAGCAAGAAATCTGGACAAAGCCATAAATAAAAGTGGGACAAAGGCCCAAAATAGGGACAATTTTTAAATATTGCTCTTACAAACTTAGAAAGTTGATAGAATAACAGGTTTTGCATTAGCATGAATTTTCAGTCTCTAATGATTTGCCACTAATGTGCCAGAAAACAACAATTTATGAAAAATGGTCCAAAAATATGAGGCAAAATTCTAGGACATTCTGCAAAATCTGTACAGTTGAGAGGTATGGTGCCCAGATCTCTCACCACTGACTGTGTGCTTAGGATATTGCTATTGATGAGGTAGTTTGTAGGAACATCACCCTTGCTGAAGGAGATGATAATGCATTTTTTTTGCACTAAGTTTAAGACCATAACTTTGTCACCAGTCATTAGTCTCTGTAAGACCTTCTTGAAGGATGTTGACATTGCTAGGTGTTTAAATGATCACTCCCAGTTTGCAGTCCTCAGCAAACTTTGTTAGCCACAGTCATTTAGTTTTAGCCTACACTTCGGAGAAGTAGATTCCAAAGAGTAGGGGTCCCAGAACTGATCCCTGTGGAACACCACTGGTTATGGGTCTGCTGGAGGAGGTGGATTTCCCTATTTTGATTGTACGAGTTCTATCAGTGAGCCAGTTGGTAATGCATCTGACAATATATGGGTTGATGCCCAGATGGGTGAGTTTATCAATGATGCTTGAGTGGGGGATTGTGTTAAATTTTAGGTAGGTTGTATGCACAGATTTGCCCTGGTCTAGGGCTTTGGTGACTGTCTCGAAGAAGTTCACCAAGTTTAACAGGCACAATCTTCCCTTGACAAAGCCAAACTGGGCAGGGTCAAGCATTTGGAGATTTCCTATATCTTTGTTAATAAGGGTGATGATGATTCATTCCATGGCCTTGCAGATAAAGCAGGTCAGGTTAATGGGTCTCTAGTTCCCAACCTCCATGGATGTATCCCCTTTGTGCAAAGGGATGACAGTAGCTGTTTTCCATTTCACTGGGATGAAGCCAGTGCTTAGGCTGTGACAGAAAATCATGCCCAATGGTGATGCTAATTCCTCTTTTAACCCATGTAAAACAGTAAAACACAGCCTGGGATGTTGTCTGATCCCATAAAGGCTGTGTTTTTGGCCTTGGAGAGAGCGTTTAAGACCTGCTCCTCAGAGATACTTTGTGAGGGACAGGTATTAGGGATGCTTTGAGGTATATGGAGGGGACAAGGAAGTGAAGTTTTCACTGAACCTGTCAGCCAGCAGGTTTTCTATATCCACAGGTGTTGTATATGTAGTACCATTAACTATGAGTTCAGCAAAATTCTGGGCATTACCTTTGAGGTTACAGATGTAACTAAAGAACACCTTGTGGTTATCCTTAGTTAGGGAAGCTAATTTGGATTCATAGTTAGCTTTGGAGGAGTCTTATTTGCTTGTTTAAGTTGAGGAGGGAGTGTTTCCAGTTTTGACACCGTTCCTTCCTACTCTTAGACAGCAGTTTCTTTCTTCAGTTGTATTGCCTATTAATGATAGGTTTGTTTTTCCTTAAAGATCTTGCATTGGTTCTATCAAGTATAGCAGAGTCAATACAATTGTACAGGTGCTTGTATAAAGCATTGGTGTATAATTCAGCATAGATGTCTGTTCCATCAGTGGGTGGAGGGGCTATGAAGCTATTCATGCTGCCACGTAAGAGGTTCCAATTGGCCTTGGAGAAGTTTTTTAGTCTAGTTGTTGCTAAGGGTGGGTGGGGGGGGGGGTCTTGTGTTACAGTTAGTTTTAGTGAGACTGATTTGTGGTCAGATTTCACCAGGGATGGCCACACACCACACACTGGGGGTGGTGAGATTGTCCTCCATGTTGGTGAGCACCAGCTCCAGGATGTTTGAGCCCCTTATGGGTGTGTCAACCAACTGTTCGAGGGCAATGGAGTTAGCAAAGTCCATGAACCTTTGAGCAAGTGATTTAGAACAAGTATAATTCACCCAGTCAATGGATGGGTAATTCAAGTCACCCAAAAACATGGTGTTTGATTATATCTTGAGTGACTCCTGTAGATTCAAGTAAACTGAGGGGATGTCCTGATTCATGGAGGGCATCCTATAGCTGGCAATGACCTGAAGAAGGGTCTTAACTACAGTCAATTGTACCTGAAGTAGTTCTAGGAAATTGTGTTGTTTAACCAATTTAGAGGTGTATTTACCTTTAATGAACATTGATACATAACCTCCTTTAGTTCTCATGCCTTCAGTTTGTGGACTGAACGTGTGGAAGGAAATGTAACCTGGTATAGCTGGGTACTCTCCCCAGCCTTAAACCAGGTCTCAGGGATTTCACAAATATCAGCATCTTCTAAGGTGAGGACTGCTTCCAGTGAGTGCAGTTATTGGTTTAGTCTCCTAGCATTTAGCAGCATAACCTTGAGGTTGTTTTTAGAGGGTATTTTTATGTTGGGTCTTTTATTCTTGTCACATTGCCTAAGAAAGGCACTGTGGCAGTGGAAGAGGCTTAGCCAGTAACTGAACTCCCATGGGTGTCAGATGAAGACCATCCCTGGCAAAGCATCAAGTTCTGTTGAACATGCCATCCCAGGCTGACAGATATGGGATCAACTGTGAATGACACCAGAAACTAAGCCAATCGTTGAAGTCAATCACTTTTTGTTTGTATTGAGGTATCATCCTAGGCGAAGGTAAAATGGTGCTTAATGCTAGGGACATACCTGCCTGAGACACATAATCAGAGCAGTCATGTCTCTCTTCATATAGTACATTGAGGTATGTCTCAAGTTGTTCACACCAACACGCACTATGACAGAGTCATAACAGTGCCTGTTGTTGAGAGACTTGAGTGCGACAGCTGGCCGTAACGTTTTCCTTATCCAACCTGGTGAGAGGGACACCTGTGAGTCTCACAATTACGTTGGCTATGACTAAGATGTTTGTTTTTGTGTTATGCCTTATGGGCTTGACTGGTGAGACACTGGTGTGTGATATATTATGCGTACTATGTTCTGCAGAGGATGTATTATGTAAATTGTGATTGTGTTTGGGAGGTTTCTGATGTGTAGGTATGCTTCTGGTAAGGACCTCAGCATATATAGGTTTATCTGTTGTTAGTCTGGCAGGTGCAGGAGATGAGGAGTGCATGCTGACAACCTGCTTAGTATCAGATGAACTAACTGGTGAGCAAGAGAGCCTGGATTCTAGGTACGTGATATAGATGCATCTCTCACATAATGAATTTGTGCAGACTAGAAGAAGTGGGTTGTCAGTGTATATGAGGCAATTGCTACATTACCTCAGGATGCCCATATCATCCAGGCTGGCTGGGGAAACTGTGGGAAATTGTCTGTCCATATTGCTAAGTAAGTTGATGTGGTCAGAAAACAAGGAGAGGACAGGAAGGACAAGGAAAAGTAGCGGACAGGAGAAGTGGACAAAAATATGAAGGGCTACTGGGTAGGATCTGTGTTTGTACCTCAGGAGCTTCGCTGAATTTAGCACCTGTCAGTGAGGGGCAATTGTGAGAACACATTGATGGAGCACCAGAAGAGTACTCAGGGAAAATTTGCAAGCAGAAGTGTTTATGTGTATAACCACCAATGGTGCCCACCACTGCTTGGCAATGCTTGATGCACAAACAAGCGCAAACCCACGCAAACATGGTGCTTATGTAGCAAATGAGAGCAAACCGATTTAAACAAACTTCTTTTTCTTCTTCTTCTTTTGGCTTTTCCCAGTTAGGGGTCACCACAGCAGATCACCTGTCCGCCCATGATTGGCAGTGGAGTTTTACGGTGTTGAGTTGCCAGCCCAGCGCCCAACCTTCCACAGAAGGCACACATACGCACACACACACTCACACCTAGGGCCAATTTAGAGTGTCCAATCCACCTGCAGCATGTCATTGGGATGTGGGAGGAAACAGGAGCATCCGGAGGAAACCCATGCGACCACAGGGAGGACATGCAGACTCTGCACAGAAGGCACCCCAGCCAAGGATCAAACCAGAGAACCTCTTGCTGTGAGGTGGAAACGCCAACTGCTGCACCACTGTGGCCACCCAAACTGATTTAAACAAACTAACCAATAAAAAAGCTCAATACTGAGCCCAGTTCAAGCAACCTTCAATAAGATGAGTTCTAACTGCACACTCCTGCCACTGGGGTGCATGGGAACCCTCTCCAACAAAAGATGGCCTGATTCAGTGCTCACATTATATAAAAAAACTGGATTCATCAGGTCTGAATGTAATCTATGATACAGAAAACAAACTACAACAATGTCAGAAAATAAAACAGTTCAAATAAGCAGGCACAATAAGCCTTCAACCAGCAACTGCCAGCTCAGATGGGCAGAGCCTACCCTCTTCTCCCACAAGAGTGTATACCACAAACCTTCTTAATGTAAAACAACTGGCCTGAAGACCAAGTGCTTAAACCAAAATTAAGAGGCTAAGAATAACAGTTACAGTTTAATCAGGCTACTAACAAGCAAAAATAAATGCAGCAGAATAAATGCAAATGAACATTTTTAAGAACAAGCAGCCAAAGCAAGTAGGAAGAAACACAGATACAGTAAAGGCAGAAGTATAAAGTGCAATTTTGTTTTGTAAATTAAGTGGGAAGGGAGGAAACAGAAGATATTTCAAGGTTAAGAAACTAAGGGGTGGGCCTTCCCAAATGATCTCTCTGTAGAATGAGCTGATGAGTTGGGATTAGGAGGAGTGTCCAAAATCAGATTTATAGTAGGGGAGGGTAACTCAAAATCCACCAAGTGTAAGAATACAACAATAGTTGCATGGGTGGGTAGGAAAAATAAAATGCAGACAATAATCAGCAGTATTCAGTCAGAGTTCAGCAAGCAAGCTAAACGGGCACTCCAGCTAAATAGAGATATTTCTAGCTAAATGAAGAATGTTGTTTCTCAGCTCCTCCTACTAATTAGTTTTATGCAGGAATTCAACCTGAGTATAGGGCCAAGTGGGTTATATACAGAAATGATAGTTGATGTTATTCACTATATGCAAAGAAATTATTAGCTTACCTTTCTAGATGACCCTAGACAAGACCTATTAAAACTCCAGCAGGACAGAAAACTTTAAACAAAACAAATGTAATACAAGAATAAAATACAAAATAGAAGTAACCAAACCTGAAATGAAAACTTCAATTCAAAATAAAATGCAGACAGAGATTGGCAATATTCAGGCAGAGTATAGCAAGCAAGCCAGACAAGCACTTCAGCTAAAGATGTACCAAATACCACAAAAATAAGGAAAATCTTAATTACAAAGAAGTCCATGTACTGGCAAAAATAACTAATCACAGACTATATTATACAGATGTTCTGTTGCAGACAATTTACTCTCTTGATTTCTTCAATGAAAAATATCCATCTCCTCTCAGAATAGTTTAGAATATGTTCCTTGAACCAATGATCCAGGCAACATTACTTCTCAGTGAAAGGCCAGTTTTTCTTTGAACTGGAAACAGTATGGCTCAGCTCTTAAACATCACTTAATTGCATAATTGTCTCTGTTAACTGAACTATGCATAAATCCTCTCAGACTAAGTATTCAATCGTACCTGACTATTTAAATTGTAATTTCTATTAACAGCCTTTGATTACAGTATTTACATTTTTTTACACATAACTATTGCAAAGTCATCTGATGCAGCCTCTGCAGTCCCCAAACTGGAAAACTGGAATACCTCTCAACCTAAACTTGAAGACCGGAAAAAAAAAATTGTGCTCCTAAAACTGCCAAATGGCCAAAATGCCAAATGGAAAAGATCGACCACAAAAGTCTGAAAACAGTAAATTGACAAGATCACGGTGCAGATTGGACCATATTTTTCCTTTCTCCACTGTATAGTGATCTTAGAGTTGGTGAATATAATTAATGGGGGGGGGGGGGGTTGTAGGGGACTTGACTACCCTGCATAGAAATGTGTCAAGTTTTTGCAAGTTTTTATGTCTTTGAGTACTTTGCGATCAACCTTTTGCTATTTGGCATTTCACCTGTTCAGCATTTTAAATGTATTGCAAAACTCAAATCCTGAGCACTTCTGCCATGATAGCAAATGCAATATTGGCATTCATTTTTGAAGTCACACTGTCCACATTATCAGGATCCAGCAGTCATGCCTCATAGCTAATGCCCAACTTTTGCCCCATACTAATTACAGCTTGATTTGTACACAGAGTTTGCAATGCATTAAAAACATTGTGGTGAGACCTGCTAGCCTATATTACTATGTATATATATATATATATATATATATACATATTTGATATCCCTAGAATTGCCCTTTACTCCTTAAAGTTTGCTCTTTTACAGTTGTGGATTCTATTGTATTTAAGTTATTTTTTTCTGTTTATCTCATAGGGAAATCTGTTTTAATATATGATAGTCCTCATACTTGTGTGATATAAAACTGCTCCTTGAACTTTAATTTTACATTTGCTGATGAATTAATGAAATTCATTTTACACCACATTTCTAAGTACTTTACCTGCTCACTAGGTAATCTGCATACACTGGTGTGTTGTGCAAATGTGCTAATCACACTCATTGGTAACTACTTACTATTGTGACAATGTATATGCATTTTCTGTGTACCTCTCAATTGTCCACATTTTTGCAGAATGTCCAGATTTTTGCCTCGTATTTATCATCTGTTCAACCTAAAATTTGTGGTTTTCTGGCAAATCAGGATAGACGTCACTAAATAATGAAATACATTTGAGCTTCAGCTTTCATCCATCTATCCATCTTCAAACCCTTTTCCCATTTTTTCACATGGGGTCAGCATGTCACTTCCTCAGTGACAACCATCTTGAGCTAAGGTTTAAACTGCCGGGTGGCTAGCCCTGCCTCAGTAATTCATTCACACCATGTACTTGCGCACACACACACTCTCACCTACATCCAATTTAGTGTCCAATCCACCTACTGCATGTCTTTGGAATGGAGGAGGAAACTGGAGCACCCAGAGGAAACCCATGTGACCTGAGGGAGGACGTGCAGACTCCACACAAAAGCAGACTCCAGCTGCAAATTGAACAGGAGAACCTCTTGCTGTGAGGTGACAATGTATATATATCCTTCAGAAAATGTATGCTATAACAAATTCTGTGATTCCAGCAAATTTCTAAGTTTATAAGAACAATATTTAAAATCTGTCCCTGTTTTGAGCCTTTGTCCACCCCCCCCCCATTATTTTAGGTTTCATCCAGATTTCTTGCACTAAGAGGTTGACAGGTATGATTTTCTGTGTTTCAGGGGCTGTTCTTTATGTTGTGCAAAATAAATGGCAAATTCTGGCATTGTTTTCCCCCACTAAGTTTGCAGATCATATCATAACACTTTTCTAACTGGCAGTATTGATACTTCAAAATTGTAACATTCAATATGTAAACCTGACAGATGGTTTTGAAACTCACACTTACAGATTTTCATAAACATAGTACTTTGTTGTGATGCACTTTCTAACATGACAAGCTTGCAGTTTATATAAGGCTTGGTGTTGTGCTGTAAAAGTAGCAGAAGGTAGAAACATTATTTTTATCAGTTATTAGCTTGGGAAGCTTTCTTTACTAAGGAAGAAACAAAAACAACAAAAAAGCATTTCATTGAATGTAGTACATAGATACCTGGTATTTTTATGTTGCTATTTGATCATCATTTTCTGATTTATTTCAGTTTAATCACATATGTAACAGAGATGTACAGGTGGAACATGAAACACAGTGCCATCTGCTACTTGAGACAGTGTGGGAAGAGTTTTGCTGCTACAGATCTAAACCTCTAAGACACACTGAAGTATTTTTATCATGAAAAAACAGCAGTATCATAGATTAAGCTCTGTATATTACAACAGGTCTATATTGCAACATCGAAAGCTAAAAACAGTGAACGATGGTTCATCGACACATTTTCAGCGAAAGCTGAAAATGTTGAATCTACAGAACAGAGATTTCTTTCCTAGGGAAAGAAATCGCTGTTCCAACCCCCGCAAAAAAAAAAAAAAAAAACATTAAACACTTCCAAACACATACACTCATATCCTAATCCTAATTACAACCCCCCAAAAATCAGTAAACAGCTAAATACACATATGCACATAACCCAACCATACATTTAACAAAGAAAAACAACAGTAAACATTTTAAACCATATGTACTAACCTTAACCCGCACCCTAACCCTAAGGTCAGTAACTCTCGCACATTTACATAAACAGTTCCAAACACATACACACTTGCCTTAACCCTAATTCTACCCCCCCAAAACAAAAGTAATCAGCTGAAAACACATACACACATAACTCAAACATACATCTAACACAAAATATAAAACAGTAAACTCTTTCATACATATGCACTTACTTTAACCCGCACCCTAACCCTAAGGTCAGTAACTGTTGCACAATCATGCTCAGGAGCTATACCGGATAAGGGATCACACTACACTTCAGAACATGGCAAAACAATGAAGCGGTCAAGCGACTTCTTTCCCAGGGAAAGAATTTGCTGAACAGCCACTTCGCTGTTTTGCCTGTTCGCTCTACATGTGTCGACGAAAACGCATTCGACAAAATGGGATTTCATTGTATTCATAGAAACCCATTACAGCAGCCACATGGTGATATAGTAAAAGAACAAAGTTAATATTTTGTTTAGTGTCTTAATTCTTAATCATGGGGTTAGTACAGTAGTCATCTGACTTCCAAAGAGACATTTCTATGCACAAAATTCTTGCAAATTTCATCTGAAGAAAAAAAAAAAATGATGACAGTAAAGGAATAAAACAAAGAGATAAAAATCTGAATCTTGAGGCAGCGGTTTTCTACATTACAGTGGGTACTGGTCACATATTCTATTATTTCAGCATTAAAATGAGATCCGGCATGTAAGTAGTCTCACCTAGCATTAGTGGTTATCACAATTTTAAAACAAGGCAAATGTGCATATATAAACAGCGCACAGCTATATTATATAGCATCCATAACTGGACAGCATTCAGGGCATAGACTGACCAGACCCCATTATAGTGGTAGTATTTTATCTTTTTGTTTTGACATTGTTCCCTGTGAAAACACACCACAGCATTCTCTTGTTATGAATCTTTTCTCACTCTGTTCTTGGATGTCCAGTCCAAGTGAAATCAACAGCAGCTGAACTTTCTCCAGTTCTGTTGAAGCCAGTTCCTCAAGACCCCATTTGATAGTTCACACCAGAATTGATGTAACTTAGATGCTGTGCTCTGTCTGCATTTGTTTGCAGTTCACTTCCAACACTCAGCTTAGTTTAGTGATGAGGCAATCAGTAGTTGGCAGCTGCAACTGTGCCACTTGTTTGCATGGTCAGTCTTTCCTTGGGCTATGCCCCTGCCAAACACCACTGTGTATCTAATGTTATATTACTAGCAAAATGGTCAGTGCTGTTTTCTCTTCTCTCAGGTATGTATGAAATGAAAAAATTGAAGAATAATTTACTCAGGGCCCATCTCTGTTGTACTCCACTGGCCCATACCTCCTACATGACTAGTATGGAGTCCCTGTGCATTAAGCCAACCACCATTTACCAAGGGGTCTATATTTCCATCACCTGGGAGAGGTATACATCCTTTAAAATGTATACCTAGAGATTTCTGGGCTTCATAAGTACAAACACTCTGGAACAGCTAGTCTGCACCGGAACATAGGCAGACAAAATTCTGGACCTTGTTGTCACCAATATGGCGCATCTCTGTTCCTCACCACTTGCAACTTCCTCTCTCATCAAATTAGACCATAAATCAGTCAAATGCAGCAGGAGACAGAAGCTGGAAGCATCCTCATCTACCTCAGTGGTCAGAGATTAAGTAAAGGCTGATCTGCAAAAGCTGAGTGATGACCAGGCTAAATTCAGCATCCCCCTCCAACCTGATGACTCTACTGTGTATGTGGAATCCTTTTATGCTAAATTCTATGCATAGATGAATAGTTGCACAGATGTATCTGTCCTCCTCCAAATCAAATGTTATGCCAAATGTAAAACTAACACCCTAAGGTAGAACCAAATCATAAACTGGCTCTACAATTAAAAAAAAATCATTACATGCAGTAATATTTTTTTTGCTCCTTTTCTTCACCCCTGGTATCATCCTGACAGCCATCCCAGTGCCCCACATCCATGCTGGATCTACTGGCCAATCCCATGAAACCCAGGCTATTATCATATTTTAGGTATAGCCAGTTTGGAAACAAAGAGCATCCTGGCTGGTCATGCTGTGCACCTATTAGCCAGCGGTGTCTTATTTTAAGGCATATCATATTCCTCTGTGGCATGCATGCTATGTTGGCTTAGTGGACATGCAATACAGTCTGCAGAGCTCCACCCTTTTGGCCAAGCATATTACAACTGGCTTCCCAGCATCCACCTTGAATCTCCCATTTCATGGCCAACTCACATATCACCCTCCTTTCCTCCTTTCTAGAATTGGCACACCTATCCCCCATTCCACGCTGTCAGTCACCTGAACTGTCAATTGAAAACGAATCAACTGGACTGTAGTCAGAGCTTTATCCCTCTATGCCCCCGGTGCACTTACATGCAATAATAAATGCAACTATCAAGATGTCACAAATGTGCTTCAAGCAAACATTCTTTTTATCAGTTATTAGCTTGGGAAGCTTTCTTTACTAAGGAAGAAACAAAAAAAAAAAAGCATTTCATTGAATGTAGTACATAGACACCTGGTATTTTTATGTTGCTATTTGATCATCATTTTCTGATTTATTTCACTTTAATCACATATGTAATAGAGATCTACAGGTGGAGCATGAAACACAGTGCCTTCTGCTGCTTGAGAAAGTGTGGGAAGAGTTTTGCTGCTTCAAATCTAAACCTCTAAAACACACTGACGTATTTTTATCATGAAAAAACGGCAGTATCATAGATTAAGCTCTGTATATTACAGCAGCCACATGGTGATATAGTAAAAGATCAAAGTTAAAATTTTGTTTAGTGTCTTAATCATGGGGTAAGTACACTATTCATCTGACTTCCAAAGAGACATTTCTATGCACAAAATTCTTGCAAATTTCATCTGAAGAAAAAAAAAAAAAACGATGACAGTAAAGGAATAAAAAATAGAGATAAAAATCTGAATCTTGAGGCAGCGGTTTTCTACAGTACAATGGGCACTGGTCACATATTCTATTATTTCAGCATTAAAAGGAGATCCGGCATGTAAGTAGTCTCACCTAGCATTAGTGGTTATCATTTAATAAGTTATCCAAGAGATTTGTTTTGTTCTGCCATGGATTTACCTTCCAGCATAAATGCCATGATTCACTGCCTCAGTAAACAACCTGGGACAAAGTGTTCTTATCTAAATTTACTATTACAGTACATTGATAGTTATCATCAATCTATATTGATATACAGGTTCAATTAGTTCATGTGAATACAAATGCATTCTGTTGTGTTAAATATGACCAAAGGAGCATTAAGTGAAGATCAGTGCGTGGAAATGGGAATAATGTCCAAATGAAGTGTTCTTTGGTTCATAGTGTATACACTGGGGGATTGTGTATGGTTTGGGTTTGGTGCCCTGAACCCCACATGAGTGATGCAGGGTGACTTGCTCCCCTGCATAAACTCTTTTAGTAGAGTACTGTGTTGTTCGCTCTTTTTTATTTCAGTCAAATGACCTGTTTATTTTTGATATTTTTATCATTGTTTTGGTAAAGTGTGTTTTTGTGTGTGTGTGTGTGTGTGTGTGTGTGTGTGTGTGTGTGTGTGTGTGTGTGTTTGTGTATTAACTAAGTCTGAGATGTAATATGAATATTACAGAATAAACAGCAGAACACACCACAAAGATACACGACTGCAATGCAAACTAGGCATATTGTTTATATAAAAGCATTCAATTAATGCAAAGTTCATGATTGAAACAACAAAGGCCTTCTAGACATCAACCATAGTATTTCTCAAAAAATCAAAATTAACTAGGAATTTTAAGGTAACTAAGCACTTAACCCATAAAATTGGTTACAGTAGTTTAACTAATCATTCAATCTGGAGAGTAAAGCTTTGCAAATGACAAAGATCTTAGTATTCCTATTTTGTTTTCCACAGTGACTTGTTTTATTTATATATTCCTCGTTTCTTAGCTGGGTAAGTGAACTGCTCTAGAATCTTGTTAGCTATAATCCTTCCTGAAGGCATAGCAAACAGGGATAATGAGAGGCGCTACATAAAGGTAATTACTATAATTAACAGCGAGAATAAATGTACAGAAGGAAAGGGTAATAAAACTCTTTAAAGATAGTGAATTCATTAAGACAGCCATTAATAGACATACAGTGAAGACATTATAGCAGTGAAGTCATTGTAAATTCATTCAAGATAAAAAAAGACAGCATATGTTAAACAGGACAAATATAGACCAGCCAACATTGACTAATTATTCTGATTTTAGGTTTAGGCCATAATGCAAAATGGAAAGGAAAAATAAAGAGTATATAGCTTACAACTTTAAAACAAGGCAAATGTGCATATTTATCAAATAATAAACAGATATAGATAGCCATAGATTAAAACATACAAATAAATGCAGATTCTGTGTTAAAGTAGAATAAATAAAAACAATGAAAAGTCAATGTGTCAGGCAAGCAAATATGGGAAAAACCGTAAAGTAGTAAGTGACAATTTAGTTGTCTGATGGATGCAGGTTAGGGAACTGCAAAGCCCCAGATAGAAGAGATAAGTAATTCATAATCAAGTAGAAAAGCTAAAATAATAATAACAAAAACAGGCTATGACATATGTGAGCAGCAGGTGAAGCTGTACAGTATCCAGGTTATATAAACAGCAATCCTTTGGGCAGAAAGTGTAGTAATAATTATATACAAACAGTAGAAATGATAGAAGGAATAAGTCAGATAAGCACAGCATGGGAGAATGAAAGAACAAAAGCAGTGTTAGCTTAAAAAAGTTGACAATTTCTATAGAGCTCCACCACCAATGTGCTGAATATTTTTTTCACAAATTTAAAAAAGGCACTACTACATGGCTTGCTCACTCATTTGTAATACTTTGAAATAACACATGCAAGTACATTATTACATTATATTGGACTGATAGCAGAAGGAAATTGTAAGCACATCCAGTTAGCCCTTGAATTGTTTTTTTAACATTCTAACCCATTGTGAAGCCCCTGCACTGGCCCAGTAATCAAGAAGCCTCAATCCTCACCACCAACAACAGTGATGGATGTGCACATTGGGAGGATGGCAAGTACACACCAAGTAAAGTAAAATTTCCATTACGAGCACACAGAGATCACAGTCAGTCTGGGGCTGGTTTTGCTCTCTCTCTCTCTCTCTCTCTCTCTCTCTCCAGATCACCAATAAGACTCCCCTCTGGCACAGCTATAGGGTTCAGATCTCAGCTGAGTGGTCAAGCCAAAACCTCCAGCACCCTCTCTGTCCAACCAGTGCTTTTTGTCCCTGCCCAAGTAGCTGACAAATACACACACTTTGAGATTAGATTTATATACAAACACACACACACTCCTGGAGAAGGCTGGCACAGGTTCACTAGCTATGCCTCTTCTGGCCAGACCATAAGGTAGTACCAGCTGCCACCAACCACTCTTATCAGCTACTATAAGGCCCTTCCCAAAGGGTGACCAATTCTACTGTGTAATGTTACTATTATCCAAATGGTAAGTGTGTCTGAGACTTTTAAGGTTATTTAGGAGTGGCCTATACAGTGTCACCAAATACATATGCAAGTACTCTAAGAGCTCACATAGCTCTAAACAAACCAGCCACAATTAAAAGGTTTAAATATATTTAATAATAAATAATAAAAGCACAAGATAATACAAACTCAACACAGGGACAACAGAATTCATAATCACAGGAAATATTTTAAAACAACATTGCAGGACAGTCTCACATAAATGCAGAAAACATCTAAACTAATCTTACTAAGTTCCTATCTATCTCTAAGAGAAATCACTGTAAGTCTTACTTACAGAGCCAGACAAGTGCTGATGATAGGATGTTGTCAGATCCAAAGACAAATGCAAAATGCACCGACTTTTTCTCTGAGAAAGTTCTTAAATTAATAATACACATTACTGGTGGGTTAGCTGGGTGACATCACTATTTGACACATGTTCCAGTTCCCAGTCTAAACAGATACCAACAGAATTTAACATTTCTCTGTAAAAATACTTATCTCTCAGATGTTTGCCTGGAATTGGAAGTTGTAAAACAGTTAAACACCTGTACCTTTGAAATCTGTAATTATTTCTGTTTCCAAACTCTAGAAAAAAACTCCTAGCTCTAGACATCCTGTCTTTTTGCATTAACTTAATAGCACAGTCATAAACAATTTCAACTTATTTTCTAAGAGTTTTGCAAGTGAATTCTGTATATTCCAACTTCTACCATGAAAACATACATTTGCACAGGCATATAGTTTATACACATGTCTGCTCTTTTCCAGCAGGGTACACTGTGGCTACATTCTTGAAGCTCAAGGCATAACATAAAGTTTGGCACACACTTCTGCACCAGCAGATTAATACACACATAACATATGGTTCTCTTACATTTGTAAGACAAGCCTATGGATCATATTAATGATCACAAATGACATATGATTACTTACAAAATTCCAGATAGCTGGGTTGCCAGTGTCACATTTCTATATAAATCAGATTAATATTTTCAAGTGACATATAATTATTTACAGAATTCTAGATAGCTGGACTGGCAGTATTTCCCTGGTGTCACACCTGCCATCATTTCTGTCTTCTCCCACTTCCTTTCTACCTTTCCCATGGCTCTTGAGGTTCCCCGGTGGCTTTGATGTGAACCATTAGTTCCATTAACCCATTCAGTGGATTCACAATACTCTCCACGAAGAAAACTTTTGCATGTCCAGAGCATAGTTGGTCTCTAAATTTTCCTGCCTTTAGCGTCTCCTTTTTCTTTGTCCTTCTTGTTTAGAATGACAAATTACTACCCCTTTGATATTTGCAAAGGTGGATTTGTAGTAATAATAGATGCATCATCTCTAGTTTCTACTCATATCCCTTTCGTTTCATCCTATGCATCCTTCTGGTCAATCTGTTCTGGGCCTGATCTAGCAGCTTTTTGTTGACTTTATATAGCATCCATAACTGGACAACATTCAGGGCGTGGACTGGCCAGACCCCATTATAGTGGTAGTATTTTATCTTTTTGTTTTGACATTGCTCCCTGTGAAAACACACCACAGCATTCTCTTGTTATGAATCTTTTCTCACTCTGTTCTTGGATGTCCAGTCCAAGTGAAATCAACACCAGCTGAACTTTCTCCAGTTCTGTTGAAGCCAGTTCCTCAAGACCCCATTTGATAGTTCACACCAGAATTGATGTGACTTAGATGCTGTGCTCTGTCTGCATTTGTTTGCAGTTAACCTCCAACACTCAGCTTAGTTTAGTGATGAGGCAATCAGTAGTTGGCAGCTACAACTGCACCACTTGTTTGCATGGTCAGTCTTTCCTTGGGCTATTCCCCTGCCAAACACCACTGTGTATCTAATGTTATATTACTAGCAAAATGGTCAGTGCTGTTTTCTCTTCTCTCAGGTATGTATGAAATTAAAAGAATGAAGAATAATTTACTCAGGGCCAATCTCTGTTGTACTCCACTGGCCCATACCTCCTACATGACTAGTATGGAGTCCCTGTGCATTAAGCCAACCACCATTTACCTAGGGGTCTATATTTCCATCAACTGGGAGAGTTATGCATCCTCTAAAATGTATACCTAGATATTTCTGGTCTTCATAAGTACAAACACTCTGGAACAGCTAGTCTGGACCGGAACATAGGCAGACAAAATGCTGGACCTTGTCGTCACCAATATGGCACACCTCTGTTCCTCACCACTTGTAACATCCTCTCTCATCAAATTAGACCATAAATCAGTCACATACAGCAGAAGACAGAAGCTGGAAGCATCCTCATCTACCTCTGTGTTCAGAGATTAAGCAAAGGTTGATCTGCAAAAGCTGAGTGATGATCTGGCTAAATTCGGCCAAACCTGATGACCCCACTGTGTATGTGGAATCCTTTTATGCTAAATTCTATGCATAGATGAATAGTTGCACAGATGTATCTGTCATCCTCCAAAGCAGATGTTATGCCAAATGTAAAACTAACACCCTAAGGTAGAACCAAATCATAAACTGGCTCTACAATTAAAAAAAAAGAAAAAAATCATTACATGCAGTAATATTTTTTCTGCTCCTTTTCTTCATCACTGGTATCATCCTGACAGCCATCCCAGTGCCCCACATCCATGCTGGGTCTACTGACCACTCCCATCAAACCCAGGCTATTATCAAATGTTAGGTATAGCCATTTTGGAAACTAAGAGCATCCTGGCTGTTTATGCTGTGCACCTATTAGCCAGCTGTGTTTTATTTTAAGGCATATCGTATTCCTCCCTGGCATGCATGCTATGTTGGCTTAGTGGACATGCAATACAGTCTGCAGAGTTCCACTACTTTGGCCAAGCATATTACAACTGGCTTCCCAGCATCCATCTTGAATCTCCCATTTCATGGCCAACCCACATATCACCGTCCTTCCCTCCCTTCTAGAATTGGCAAACCTATCCTCCATGCCACGCTGTCAGTCACCTGAACTGTCAATTGAAAACAAGTAGCTTTATCCCTCTATGCCACCGGAGCACTTACATGCAATAATAAATGTAACTATCAAAATGTCACAAATGTGCTTCAAGGAACTCTGGTCCCTGATCAAATCAACCAAAGCTAGATATGACATACTGTGGTCCCTGATCAAATCAACCAAAGCTAGATATGACATACCGTGGTCCCTGATCAAACCAACCAAAGCAAGATATGACATACTGTGGTCCCTAATCAAACCAACCAAAGCAAGATATGACATACTGTGGTCCCTGATCAAACCAACCAAAGCAAGATATGACATACTGTGGTTCCTGATCAAACCAACCAAAGCTAGAGTCACCCAGGCAAAAGGCCACCATAAGGTATGACATAAAATAGTCACCTAGACAAAAGGCCGACATAAGGTATGACATAAAATAGTCACCTAGACAAAAGGCAGACATAAGGTATGACATAAAATAGTCACCTAGACAAAAGGCAGACATAAGATGTGACATAAAAATAGTCACCCAGGCAAAAGGAACCCATGAAGCTTCCTTTAACTGTGTTAGAAACCCCAGAAACAATGCCCAGCAATGCACAGAGCTAATAGTAAACAATGTCACATATTAAGACCCTAGAGATATAGCCAGTCTACCAGTGGATACATTTAGATCTAACTTTACCAACACACACACACACACACACACACACACACACACACACACACACACACACACACACACACACACACACACACAATCCCAGATCAACAAAATCACACACTCAGATATTGTTGCAAAAATCACCCAGCTAAATGTTAAACCCCCACATAATTCATTGGACAGCAAATTGGCTCGCAAAAATAACCCAGGAAATAGGGTGGGCAGGTCTATATTCCAGGGTTCATCCCTTGGAACACTTCTCATTAGCACTGACATTTCGACATTCAAAGCTAATATAGAGGGTTTGTAACTGATCAGGTCCACAGATAACTGTAAACTCACTGACATCATAAACTCTCCAGAGCTCAACAAGATCCTACAAGAGGATCTTTCACAAACAAATAGCTGTTGTCACATCTATTGATTAAAGCTAAGTGATAAAATATGTATAATAATCTCATTTAGTAAGCATGGCATCCCATGCATTTATCACATCAACAACGTCCCTCTAAAACTGGTTTCATAGCTATGGACCAGCGAACCTATTTGGACAACAAACTGTCCTATGAACACCATGTATCCATTATTTTAAGAAAGCCTTTTCTCATTCCACGGCTTATTAGTAAAGGTATAGTGTCTTGATCCAGGGATATAATCATTCCACTGTTATTTGGCACTTATCAGACTAATCACTGAGTATAATGCCCCATTCATTATGTACCTGTTCAAACACCTAACATAACTTAAATGGCCACAACTCTTTCTCACTGAGAAAATCAAGGGCCCAAATCATAAAAACTACACCGACTGTCTTGAAGCCTTGCTTTCTCCTTAGTATCATAAGGGCTACTGCCTCCAGTACAGAGCCTCAGGAGGTCCTGTCCTCTCTGATCCACTGCATATCCAGGAGTCCAGTGGTGGAATAAATACCTACTCAAGAGATCTTAATCTCTTCTGCAACACAGAACATGCTGGAGGATAGAAATATATCATAGAGAATGCCACTTCTTTGGAATCATTTTTCTATCCACATAAAACAACTCACTTTCCTTACTCTGCTCAAATGTAATCTGTATGAATGGATGGGAAACAACAAATCCACTCCTGGTTTAACAGCCTAGTCTCTTATGGATAGGGGTAATTTAAGTATTCTGCTCTGGCTCTATATTTAAATTAAAAAGGCCAAAACCTTCATGGGAATGCATGGCTAGGCTCTGCAAGATCTTCATGAATCACTAACCTACTAAGTACCTGCAGACCTATGCACTAATCTTTTTTTTTATTTTTTCCTGACAATTTCTCTCTCTCTCTCTTACCACAGTTTTATTTGTCCTACTTACTCTTCAACATAGCATTTCCTGAGTCTAAATCCTGCACCAGACACCTTGTTTTCAGAGGAGCCACCTGTACAAGATATTGGTAAGTCCTGTTAAATTGTATCAGTACCTTCTGTCAAGTGTTGTTGTAATGTAGTCATGAAACTGCATCAAGCTTAATTGACAGCTTCTTCTGGGCATCAGTTTGTGTCACCTTTTGTCCCTAACAGTGTCACTCAGTGGAAAGTAGCCTTTCTGTCAGCATTACTTCCATCTCGCTCTTTGCCACAATTCCCTGCTTTTTTTTTTGTTCTTGTTCCGATGTATGGACCTGGTCAGCCACAGGCCATTGATGTCAGACTTGACATGAAAGATGTAAATACCAAAGAAAAGTGGTCCTAGGACTGATCACTGGGGGACACTGCTGGTAACTACTCTTTCTGAAGACAGTGTGCCTTCCACACTAATAGACTGTCTTCTGTGCGTTAGCCAGTTTGTTATGCAGAAGGTAACATAGAGGTTTATATTTAGTTCAATATTTTGAATTTAATATATTTTAATTGGCTATGTAGGTAATTTGAGGAGAATGGTCTTGCCTAAAAAAGATACTATAGGGAAGGAAAAAGTCTTGGCCAATACGCAAAGGAGAGAGATATAGAGCATCCCTTGGCCAAACATTCAGGGTCATCGATTATCTCTTGTCAGGATGATATGTATTGGGTCTCCATAGAATGACAACAACAACAAAGCCAATAACTGAAGTTGTGTTTCTTTTGTTTGTATTTTGGTATCATTCTTAGTGATGTTGAAATACTTCTCACTAGTTCCATACCAATTTCATATGCATAATCTGAGAACTCCTTCACTTCCCTCTTCATGTGATCCGAGTAGGTATGTCGCAAGTTATTCATGTTCATGAGTGCAATGACAATGTCATATGTGCACTTAGGATGAAAGGACCTTAGTCCCCTATTGACACCATGTATTCTGGCACCTGAGAGGCAGCGAACCATGTCTGTGTACTTTCTTGCTCAGCCTTTTAAGTGGTAGATCTGCATGTCTGACTATGGAGACACCTATGAGTAAGACATTACAAAATGAACTGTCTTATCCTTAAGGGTTTGACCTGCCAGATGAATGACCCCTTTTTCCACCTGTGTTTTTTGTAGTGTCTGTGTATGTTGTTTTGACTGTAAGAGTGATGCTATCCTGTATATTTATCCTTCATCTAGAAGGTCTTTGTTGTTTAGGCAGGGACATTTTATGTCCCTCAGTGTACAAAAATGTAATAGTTTCTCTAGGACATGGTGGATATGGTTGTGTGAGGTGGGTGTCGGAAATGACAACATGCTAGTTACAGTCTGCAGTCTTTGAAGAGAGGTCGACCTCACAGGTTAATAGATACCTGCACCTCTCATGCACGGAATAATCTAGAGAAAGAATAAAACTTGTGTCATGAGCATGAGGCAGTTTTCACATTGGTATCAGGCCAACAGCGATTGGTGAGGCAAACTTTGACTTCATGATATTTACTGCTTGATGAAACACGGAGTACTAATGATTGCTAATGAAGTATATGTAGAGAGTAATAAAGAGTACTAACGGACTGCATATAGTGAATACTAATGAGTACTAATTAGTGTTACAGAAGTGTATGTAGGGAGTACTAATGAGTACTAATGTACATGTAGGGAGTACTAATGAGTCCTAATGAAGTGTATGTAGGAAGTACTAATGAAGTGTATGTAGGGAGTATTAACAAAGTGTATTTAGGGAGTACTAATGAATACTAGTTAGTGCTAATGAGTTGTATGTAGGGAGTACTAATGAATACTAGTTAGTGCTAATGAGTTGTATGTAGGGAGTATGTACTAATGAAGTGTATTTAGGGAGTAATCACTTTTTATGTATCAAGTGTATTGAAACTACCACAGGAAGCTACAAACTGACCTGAAATTATAAAAATCATAGAGGTGTACTAATGAAGTGTATTTAGGGAGTAATCACTTTTTATGTATCAAGTGTATTGAAACTACCACAGGAAGCTACAAACTGACCTAAAATTATGAAAATCATAGAGGTGGAGGGAATATGATAATGAGGAGTGGTTGAACGAGAAGGGGGGACAGGCAGGGGAGCTCGCAAATGGTAGAATTTCATATAGAGTTATGTCAATATCCAAAAATTATTAAACATAATAATTTCACTGTCTACAATTATAGTAATTTGGCAGTCACCAAAAATATGCTACACTATTTGTAGAGGGTTTCACGTTTATCCGTACCCTGAAATACAACCTAGCTGACTGTCTTATTGAATTTAAACTTTTTTCACACAAATTAATTTTGCTATACAATATGGGGACATCACTAGAGTATCTGAACAATTTAATAACAGGTTAAGAAGGAAGAGTACTGCTATGCTCATCCCTAATCCTCCTGTCCAGGTGTTTTCCAATGCTGTTGAGTGGAAAATTTTCCAACAATTTGTCACTGAAAAAATGACCTCTAGGAACTATAAATGGTCAAAAGAAGAATATCTTAGGGTTGGGAGGGTGGCCTAATGGTTAAGGTGTTTGCCTTATAAACACAAGGTACAGGATTTGAATCTCACAGGGGATAACTGGCTAGGCTTAAAATGGCTCACAAGGGCAGTTAGCCTAGTATTAACCCATGAACCTATCTATTGCTTGAAAACATTAAAAAAATATTCTATTAGAATAATGAAACTGGACAAGGGTAGAGAGAGGTAGTTTTATTTGACAACCATAGCTTCTTGGGGAAAATAACCAGGATTTTGAATGAAACATGATCTTACATAATAATATCTATTAATGAGGTAAATTTATCATATGTTAAAACTGACTATTTCTTGGAAGATAGTTTAATGCAACAAAGTATGGACTTGGACACCTACAAGTTTTTGAAAAATCCTAACCTCAAAATTCCTGTCATGTTCAGAATCCCTAAAATACATAAGAGTCTAGTAACCCCCCCCCCCCATTTAGAGCCATTGTCTCAGGAGCTGGTTCAAAGACCCACCTATTCGCTGTGTTATTGATAAAATTTTAAAACTTGTGCAGTATATTCACACACATATGCTTCTGGATTCATGAGACTTTTCAGGAAGACTAAAACCTGACTCCTGGGACAAAGATATTACAGACTTATGTTCCTGCTTCCCAAAAGAAGAGGGGTTACAATTATTTCTTGAAGCTCTTATTGAACTAGACTTCACAAGTGCTGACCAAGTTAGATTACTTATGGACTGTATGGAGATAGTACTACATAATAACTATATCTGGTTTGATGGGGAAATCTGCAAACAGGTTAAAGGTGTAGTGATGGGGGCTTCGTGTGCCCCCATCTTTGCTAATTTAGTCATGCTCACATGGGAAAGACATAATGAGTTCTTACACACATTAAAAGATCATATTAAATTAAATTTCAGGTACCTGGACAATGCATTTATTTTATGGTCTGGGGACATTGGTATCATACCTGAGTTTATTGAGTTCATTAACCAGACAACAACATTTTTAAAGTTTAACCACCAAATCAGAACAGATTCCATCAATTATCTGGATACTACCATTACAAAAACCTCCCATGGGTTTTCCTCTAATATTTACAGGAAACCCACATTTTGTAACAGCTATCTCCACAACAGCAGGGCACATCTATATATACAAAAGAAACATCTAGTTAGGGGCTAGTTTATTAGATCTGGCATGAATGGTATTAGATAGGGAGACATTTAATGAAGAAAGTGCAATATTAGAAAAAATGTTTATTGAAAGACGGTATCCTACAAGTGATGAGATATTCCGAAGGTGGGGAATGAGATACCGCCCACTGTTGGTTGTGGGCCTAAAAACTTTAACAACAACAGAGCTCCTACATGACACTAATGGATCATTAAACAACCTAAAATATTCCATGACCCCATTAAGGAGACATTTAGTGTGACTAACAATACTAGTACATACTCTAGAGCAGTTACTATACAGTATAATCAAGCATCCAGTATGATAAAATAAATTGTAAATAAATATTGGGGCATCTTAGCATGTGACATAAAATAAAAAGCCATTGTGGTGACAAGGCTTAAAACCTGAGCTTTGGCCGGCTAAGATCTAGTTGTATTCAACTGGACGTATAAGAGAATTTATGTACCTTTTATCTGCACTTTTTTCAAATAATAGAGCATTTTAATTGATTTATTTGTGTTGCATTGAATATTAACTGAACTGGAAGTTTTGACTCTGTTTTTTCAGTTAGTGCTTGCTAGATTTTATTGCCTGTTAGAATTCCTGCATAGACAGTAATTGCAGTCATGGTAGTTTCATTCATTGATATTCTGTTACTGCCTATTTAAGTGGTACATTTTGGAATATTTTCTGCTTATAACCTGAGCTTTGGCTGGCTAAGATCTTGTTGCATTCAACTGGACATATAACACAATTTAAGTACCATTTATCTGCATTTTTTCAAATAATACAGCATTTTAATTGATTTATTTGTGTTGCATTGAATATTAACTGAACTGGAAGTTTTGGCTCTGTTTTTTCAGTTAGTGCTTGCTAGATTTTATTGCCTGTTAGAATTCCTGCATAGACAGTGATTGCAGTCGGGGGTAGTCTCATTCATTGATATTCTGTTGCTGCCTATTTAAGTTTTGCATTTTGGAATATTTTCTGCTTAAACCCTGTGCTTTGGCCAGCTAAGATCTTGCTGTATCCAACTGGATGTATATGAGAATTTAAGTATCTTTTATCTGTACTTTTCTTTCAAATAATACAGCATTTTAATTGATTTATTTGTGTTGCATTGAAAATTAACTAAACTGGAAGTTTTTACTATGTTTTTTCAGTTAGTGCTTGCTAGATTTTATTGTATGTTAGATTCCTGCATAGACAGTAATTGTAGTCGGGGGTAGACTCATTCATTGATATCCTGTTACTGCCTATTTAAGTGGTACATTTTGGAATATTTTCTGCTTAAAACCTGAGCTGTGGCCGGCTAAGATCTAGCTGTATTCAACTAGATGTATAAGATAATATAAGTACCTTTTATCTGCACTTTTTCAAATAATACAACATTTCAATTGATATATTTGTGTTGCATTTAATATTATGAATGAATTAGTTTAATGAATGAATGAATATTAATATTATATTTGGAATATTTCCTGCTTAAAACCTCAGATTTGGCCAGCTAAGATCTAACTGTATTCAATTGGATGTATAAGAGAATTTAAGTACTTTTTATCTGCACTTTTTTCAAATAATATAGCATTTTAATTGATTTATTTATGTTGCATTGAATATTAACTGAACTGGAAGTTTTGACACTCTGTTTTTTCAGTTAGTGCTTGCTAGATTTTATTGCCTGTTAGAATTCCTGCACATTCAGTAATTGCTGTCGGGTGTAGTCTCATTCATTGATATTCTGTTACTGCCTATTTAAGTGGTACATTTTGGAATATTTTCCACTTAAAACCTGAGCTTTGGCTAGCTAAGATCTAGCTGTATTCAACTAGACTCATAAGATAATTTGAGTACCTTTTATCTGCACTTTTTTCAAATAATACAGCATTTTAATTGATTTATTTGTGTTGCATTGAATATTAACTGAACTGGAAGTTTCTACTATGTTTTTTCAGTTAGTGTTTGCTAGATTTTATTGCCTGTTAGAATTCCTGCATAGACAGTAATTGCATTTTGGGGTAGTCTCATTCATTGATATTCTGTTACTGCCTATTTAAGTGGTACATTTTGGTATATGTTCTGCTTAAAACCTGAGCTGTGGCCAGCTAAGATCTAGCTGTATTCAACTAGACGTATAAGATAATATAAGTACCTTTTATCTGCACTTTTTTCAAATAATACAGCATTTTAATTGATATATTTGTGTTGCATTGAATATTATGAATGAATTAATTTAATGAATGAATGAATATTAATATTATATTTGGAATATTTTCTGCTTAAAACCTGAGCTTTGGCTGGCTAAGATCTTTCTTCAACTGGACGTATAAGAGAATTTAAGTACCTTTTATCTGCACTTTTTTCAAATAATATAGCATTTTAATTGATTTATTTATGTTGCATTGAATATTAACTGAACTGGAAGTTTTGACTCTGTTTTTTCAGTTAGTGCTTGATAGATTTTATTGCCTGTTAGAATTCCTGCATAGACAGTGATTGCAGTAGGGGGTAGTCTCATTCACTAATATTCTGTTACTGCCTATTTAAGTGGTACATTTTGGTATATTTTCTGCTTAAAACCTGAGCTGTGGCCTGCTAAGATCTAGCTGTATTCAACTAGACGTATAAGAAAATATAAGTACCTTTTATCTGCACTTTTTTCAAATAATACAGCATTTTAATTGATATATTTGTGTTGCATTTAATATTATGAATTAATTAGTTTAATGAATGAATGAATATTAATATATTTGGAACATTTTCTGCTTAAAACCTGAGCTTTGGCCGGCTAAAATCTAACTGTATTCAACTGGACGTATAAGAGAATTTAAGTACCTTTTATCTGCCCTTTTTCAAATAATATAGCATTTTAATTGATTTATTTATGTTGTACTGAATATTAACTGAACTGGAAGTTTTGACTCTGTTTTTTCAGTTAGTGCTTGCTAGATTTTATTGCCTGTTAGAATTCCTGCATAGACAGTAATTGCATTTTGGGGTAGTCTCATTCATTGGTATTCTGTTACTGCCTATTTAAGTGGTACAGTTTGGAATATTTTTTGCTTATAACCTGAGCTTTGGCTGGCTAAGATCTAGCTGTGTTCAACTAGATGTATAAGAGAATTTAAGTACCCTTTATCTGCACTTTTTTCAAATAATGCAACATTTTAATTGATTTATTTGTGTTGCATTGAATATTAACTGAACTGGATGTTTTGACTCTGTTTTTTTAGTTAGAGCTTGCTAGATTTTATTTCCTGTTAGAATTCCTGCATAGACAGAAATTGCAGTTGGTGGTCATCTTATTCATTGATATTCATTTAATGCCTATTTATGTGATACATTTTGGAATATTTTCTGCTTAAAACCTGAGCTTTGGCCGGCTAAGATCTAGCTGTATTCAGCTAGATGTATAAGATAATTAAGTACCCTTTATCTGCACTTTTTTCAAATAATACAGCATTTTAATTGATTTATTTGTGTTGCATTGAATATTAACTGAACGGGAAGTTGTGACTCTGTTTTTTTAGTTAGTTCCCCACCCACCCTCCCTGGTTTTGTTTTGGTGTTAATCTTGGTGGCTTTGAAACTGCCCGCCCCTGTTGTAAATTTGTGTTTGGATACTTCTTCTGGCCCCTTCTTATATGCTCACTCAACTGAGTGCAGTGAGATCATATTCTGATTTCAGGCAATCCTACTGTGTACAAAAAGAGCATCTGGGAAAGAAAAAAAGTTAAGCTTGTTTCCTGCCTTTCCTGTAAGTGGTCTAGAGTGTTTGTAGGCTTCTGAGCTGCTAAGCCTTTCTGTGCTGGAGGGAAGTCTTCTATCTTAATTTTGTTTCTTAGAACTAGCCAGTTTTCTAGTTTCAGTACTCAAATCTATTTCTTTGAAGTCAGCACTTGTTCAGAACTCATTGTAATCACTAAATAAGCTGCAAATTACTACAGCACTCAACTTTCTTCACTTATCTAGAGGAAAGCAGTTTTTAATACTTAATAAATAAGCATTTATCCAGGCATGTCTACAGGTCAGCTCCCTGTGATTTCTCCTGTCTACCTGATGAATCTGGGCATCTTGGGGCAATGCAGCAATTGCCTCATGTACACAGACTGCCCTCTCCTCCTACCACCCAACACTGCAGCCTGTGAGAGATGCAATTATATAGCCAAACTGGAAGCAAAGCTCTCTTCACCCAAGACTGGACTAGACAGTAAAGAGGAGAAGGTAAATACTTGCACCACACCACACTCATCACATAGTCTCTCAAAACCTACACCACCAAAACACACACATAGAAACACAAAACACACACTTACATTCATGGAGGCTCTCAATAAAAACCTGCCCAAGCATCAGAGACCTCCAAAGCAGAAACTCAAGCAAACTCCACCCCCCAACACAACCCAAATAACACATAGCCCACAAACTCAGTGTGCCACTCAACCATAGCCCATAAGGCATAACAATGTACCGAACACTCTAGTCATAGGTGACTTTATAGTCACGCACACTGATGTTCCACTCACCAGGCTAAACAAGGAGAAAGTTACTATCAGCTGCCTTTCAGGTGCCAGGATCCACCACATAATGCATTCACTCAGGTCACTCCAGAACAAGTACAAATATGACACTGTCATTGTCCATGTTGGTGTGAATGACCTGAGACGTACCTCCCTGGACTACATGAAAAGAGACATGAAGGAGCTCTCTGATCTTGTAGCCCAGGCAGGTATGACTCTGGCCCTGAGTAGCATCCTGCCATCACCCAGAATGATACCACAGTACAAGGACAAAATGATTGACTTCAACAATTGGCTAAGCTTCTGGTGTCATTCTAAGGGGATCCAATATTTGTCTGCCTGGGATGACATGATCGACAGACCACGATGCTTTGCCAGAGATGGCCTGCACCTGTCGCCCTTGGGATTCTGGATACTGGCTAAGGATCTTGCCACCCCTATAGTGCCTTTTTTAGGCAAGGTTCAAATTACAAATTTACCACCATAACAGGTACAAGCAAGCAAAATCTGAGGTTAATGCTACTCAATGCTAGAAGTCTAAACCTCAAAATGCACTCACTCAAGGCACTCCTTAAAATGGAGAACATCGACATCTGTGCAGTGACAGAGACCTGGTTCAAAGCTCCAGAGAGCACCCCTGCATTACCAGGCTATAGTTCATACCACACCTTTCGGCCACCTAACCCGGAACAAAGCACTAAACGTGGAGGCATGTCCATATTCATTAAGGATATCCACACCTCCAAGCTAGTTGCACAGCATAATGCATCTGAGATTATCCAAGTGCAACAAACTCTGGGCAAGACTGCAATCCAAATTATAGCTTGCTACAGACCCCCCACCATGTCCCAGGATTCCCACTCCTCATTTCATGATACACTGGAAAGTATTAGGGTACAACCCAACACCCTAATAGTGTACCAACTCTTTTGCTCAACATTTTCTAGAATTCATAAATTCCAATGCCTTGAATCAACATATTCACACCCCCACCAGGGCAGCAATATCTTAGACTTGGTCATTACCAACATGGGCAACCGATGTTCCACACCAGAGGTCAATTCTTTGTTGGTCAGATCCGACCACAAGCTAATCACCATAGACATCCACATCCCGCCCCCACCCCTAATTAGGGAAACCACCATAAAAAACTTCTCCAAAGCCAACTTCCCACTTCTTAAGATAGAAGTGGCAAACTTCATGACAACCATGCAGACGGACAATAGCGGTATGACTGCTGAATCCTACACAAATGCACTTTATAAGCACTTACACGAGTGCATGGATCATGCTATCCCTAATAGGACCAAGATGCTATCCTCCATAAAAAGGAAGCCAATCTGGTGGTCCTCTGCCATAAACAAACTCTACAACAGAAGAAAGAAACTGTTGCAAAAAAGAGTAAAATCCCATGACTGGAGGAACTCCCTGTTCAACCTCAGTAAGAAGCTAAGAACCCTCATAATATCCTCCAAAGCTAGTTTCAAAAACAAAATTGCCACTGACGCTAAAGACAACCACAAAGCATTCTATAGCTATGTCAAGAATCTCAATGGCAACACTCAGATCTGCTCTAAGTAACAGCACAATGGCACTAAATATACAGAACCAACTGATATTGCCAACATCCTGGCAGATACGTTCAGTGCTAACTTTACCCCCCTCTCATCCCCTAGAGGACCCATCTCTATACCGGAAGAATGCAAAGTTCCTGTAATCATGGCTGCACAGGTAAAAAACACACACTCTCCAAAGCCAAGAACACAGCATCCAATGGACCTGACAATATCCCAGGCTGCATTCTACACAAACTACAGAATGAAATGGCACCCTACCTAGGTACCATGTTCAATAATAGCCTCACCTCAGGCTTTGTGCACACTGAATGGGGCACCACGCCGGTTATTCCACTCCACAAAGGGGGAGCCATGACGGACCCCGGGAACTACCGCCCCATTAGCCTGATGAGCCTGGTCTGCAAGGCCATGGAACGTATCATCATGGCACTCATAAACAAAGACATTGGTAATCTCTAAACTCTGGACCCTACCCAGTTCGGGTTTGTAAAAGGCAGATCATGTCTCGTAAACCTGATTGACTTCTTTGAAGCAGTCACCAAAGTCATAGATGAGGGTAAGGTGGTTCACACAGCTTATCATCCCCCACTCTGGAATTATAGATAAACTCACTAAACTAGGTATAAATCCCTATGTCACAAGATGGGTTGCTGACTGGCTCATGGATAGAACCCACACTGTGAAAGTAGCAGATTCCATATCCGATTTCAGACCAGTGACAAGTGGAGTACCACGGGGTTCAAACTTGGGTCCTCTCCTGTTTGGTATGTACTTCTCTGAAGTACAGGCTAACACAGAAGGTTTTTGACTAACGAAGTTTGCAGATGACAGCAAACTAGCAGCCATAATCAAAAATCCTAACGATGTGAACATACTGCAAAAGGGCCTCACTGAGACAGATGCCTAGTGTCAAAGCCATGGCTTGAAGCTCAATGCCGAAAAGTGTATTGTCATCCCCTTTGGTAAAAACTCTGTACCCATGAACTGCGACCTAAATGGTAGTATACTTAATGCCAAAGTGTGATAAGAGACCTTTGATACTCACATCACCACAGTGGTTAGGAAATCCTTCTATGTGGCTCACCTCATCACAAAAGGTTTCTCATCCAGAAAAAAAAGGTCATTGTTCCCCTCTACTCATGACTCATTAGACCCATTATAGAGTACAATGCCCCCTTTTGGTATATACCTCACAAGATATCTACAACCACTGGAAAGGCCACAGAAATACCTCACAAAGAGGATTACTGGCCTCAAACAGATGCCCTACACAGACCGTCTCAAAAAACTCCAGCTTTACTCCATCGCATATCCCCTACTCAGAGGCAATCTCTGCCTAACATACAAAGCTATGTCAAACCCAGAGCTGTTGGACATGCTCCACTTAAAGAAATCCCAATCCATCTGAGCTACACGCTCTACGGACCTAAACCTTGTCACCACAATAAACAGAACATGCTGGAGGGATAGATTCCTGTCCCAGAGACTTCCCATACTCTGGAACAGACTACCTATCTATGTCAAACAGAGCTCCTCATTAGCACTCTTCAAGAAAAATCTTGATGATTTGATGAGAGATAGAAAATTCACCCTGGGGATCACTTCTGTGGTTCTGCTTGACAGGAGCACAGGAAAATAATTTTCTTGGGTGGCGAAAGCCAGGGTAAATTTTTGGCTAGGCTTATATATGCCCTATGGCCAATAGCCTAGTACCTACCTATGAACCTATAAGACCTAGTTTTGTTTATAAATGTACTAGTAACCTCAAAAATTTTGTAGAAAAGAATAGTTTTGATACAATGATGGTTAAAAAGAAGGGCACAAAAGGTGTGGTAATTGCAACCAATACAAATATATTTTAGATTGTAAAGAATTGCACTTAAATAATCCTTTGCATTCAGTTATTTATGCCCAGGATGGGTATTGTTATACAAAGGGAATAGTTTATTTGGCTAAGTTTTCAACAAGTGACGTGTTCTACATTGGGAAGACAGATAGAATTGAGAAGGCACATATACGAACACAACTACGAGATGTCAAAAAATAACACTAAGAATGTCCTATACATACAGTCTACTATTTGTGTTGGTTTTAAACAATTTTCTTTCATCATATTAGAAAAAATACAAGTAAGTCCCAGGGGCCCCATGGAAGAACCATACGGAACTTCAAGAGTTAATCTGGAAACTTAATTGATATTCAACTTGTACTTCTGGCATAAATTAATGCATTTCTTTTGTGCTGGTTCTAAAGAAAAAAGCTCAAATGTAAAGTGAAAAAAACTTTTAAAACACAACTGAATGCATTCTTGGATGGTTATTGAAGTTTTTTTTACTGCTGATTTGTTATTTTTATACAAAGAGCTAATATTACTTTATGAAATCTATAAGCCTTTTAATTTGAGGAAACATAACGGCCAGGATTCACTAATCCTCCGTGTAAGACTAACTAAGTCTTACACGGACACTGCAGTGTAAGGGTATGATGTCAGCACGTCATGCATATTCATGAGGGTGCACTGACTCAACTCTAAGGCTTACACAGAGCATGCACAAGTGCAGTGGGCGTGTCAGACTGCCAAGCAGTCCAAATATCCATGCCCCTGCAAGTGCCTAAACTGCAAATGTCAACTGAAATGAGTGAGTACACTCAAATGTCCACATACCCAACACTACACTCCCCCACATTCTAAATCCCTGTACAAGTTTAAAATGTAAAGGTTTCCTTTTTTTTATTATTCCCGATATAGCTGCCCGTATTTGCGCGTGTATGTGCGGGTTTGCCCATTGCTTAGCTACAGTTAGCAGTGTTGACATCGAAGAGGATAATAAATTATTTATATACAAATTAAGCCAAATAGCAATAGCATAGTGGTACAGCCCTCGCACAAAGAGGAGGCATTCCCTGTTCGAGTCTCGCCACTCCCCTATCTATTTTCTGTCTGAAATGTGTCCATAAATAGAATTCCTGACATTTGCCTTTTAAATCTCAGTAAAATGCATTGAAATGGCCAATGTGGTAGTGAACGATATTTAATATATATATAAGCATGTGGAATGGTCATGCATACTGATAAATGCATAAGTAACATATCTTAAGCAATGTGAAGCACTACTAAGCAAATTTTACTAGTATTAAGCACAGTTGAGTACAATTGCTCATAGCTGAGCACTGCTTTAACTAGCGCAATAGTTTTGCGTGGAGCTGCGCATCGTGACAAGTAGCACAAACAAAACATGTTCACGCTGAGCTGCGCACCGCAATAACTAGCGCAATGTCGGGCAATGTTGGGCAGCATAGAGCAACATAGAGCAACGTCGAGCAACATTGGGCAAAGTTGAGCAAAGTCTGCTAAACACAGCCACACCTCCAATCTGGTCTGGCCAGTAGTAAAATAAAAAGCAATGGCAGACCTCGAACCCGGGATACTGAGCACCATAATCATAATACTAAACCACTATGCCATAACAGCTTTAAATATGGATGCATTTCCAACACACTCATATATGTCAATGGAAGTTTACCCATTGCTAAGCATGTCTGCTCTTAGCTGAGAATTTTCAAAACTAGCCAATCACAAATAAGTGCAGGAAATGAAGCATATTTAATCTCCATAGGTGGGAATAATTGCCATAACTGGTTGTAGCTCCCATCTGCAGACCGTATGGCTGGTGTTGGAGAGGGCTCTCATTTTCGAGCGCAACGGAGGGGCATTGAGGAGTCAAAAGTAATGGTTTGGCTCCTCATCCATCATCATGATGCAAGACTCCTGCAGGGCCAGTTTCAGGGCACTGAATACAAAGTGGAAGCCTGGAACCGTCTAGCACATGATCTCACCAGTGCCACAGGTGTCTCTCGGACTGGTGAGCAGGTCAGACACCACTTCTCAGACCTGAAGAGATGCAAGGAGGACCGACTGAACCAGTGGATACAGGGGGCCCATTAAATGGAAAATGCCCCACTACTGAGTATGTAGCCATGGAATGAAGTATGTAAGAATTGCTATAGTAGTCCATGTTATGGATATGTATGTCTCAATATCCCTTCATTTATTTCACAGCTGCAGGTGTCCATGCTGCGAATCAGCAAGCCGATGCAGGTAGGCTGCTAAGCTGCACCACCAGGCAGGCTAGTAATTATTCTGCATGTGTTGTCATATAAAAGAAGTGAGAGAGCCTAAAAAAGAGTGTAGTAACCCATTAATAAAGGTATAATAAGTGATGAATACCTTCTCTGCATGTACTGTTATATAAAATAAGTGAGACAGCATGGAAAGGTGTTGTAACCCATTAATAAAGGTATACTATGTCTTGAATAAAAGACCTCTGCATGCACTGTTATATCAAAAAAATGAGAGAGCCACTAGAAAAGTGTGTAATGTAATAAATAAAGGTATAATTCCTGGAGTGTGTCTGCCACTTTCTTCGGTATGTTGTTGTACCCTTGCATTATAGAAATAGTACTGTTGTAATAAGCACAGTCAACCTACACATGGGTGGGCCCATATAAAGTGGATGAAGGGAGTGCCAGTAGCTGTTAAGCATATATACAGTCCTCAACTGTCGGTTTATGGCCGGCATGTACAGGTTAATCTGGCACATGAGTAGCTTGTTATTCTGTCCCCCGAAATGTCAGTGTGCTGCTAGAAATGTAGGGGGCTGTCAACATATACCTGATAAAGTCACCTGAACACATACAGACATGTAGATATTTAAATATAAATGAAATATATAAATATGTATCAGTAACATCTGCATCCAGGACAGTTTGTATGTCAGATACAGGTCAGGTATATCAAGAACTAGCAAAACCCATTTTACAATTTAACAGACATTGCCCAGTGTAATAATACATGTAGGGGTATATAACTACAGTCAATAGGAATGTAGTGTAAACTACAAGTACACATAAGTTGTTAATGGAGGTATCTTTTTACACCCTACTGTATGTGCCTAAACAATGCAATTCCATGCCTCAATGGGTATGTCTAATCTCATAACTTTTGTTGGGACACATGTCCTATTGGTTTATAAATATCTGCATTTACTTTGATGCATGTGCCCTGTTCACAAACCACAATCTTGGTGACTGTTTGCCACCAATCAATCCTGCATGCTGTTGGAATGTCCACTGTTGTTCTATATATTCATGTGTTATGCTTGCTGTTCAACTGTTGGAACTCTGCTGTGTTGGGTTAATGGGAATACTACTGTATGCTGTTACAACTAAATTGGAATGCTGTTGTCTATTAGTAACCCATATTGTCATCAAATCCTCCTAAACATAGAACGTATGGGAAGGCAGGTCCCAGCGGACCCACCTGTCCCACCTCAGCTGGCGATGGCACCTGGCACCAGCAGGTCCAGTGCCCAGCTCGGGACCCACTCCTCCGTTGGTCCTGTGCCACCTTCAGGTGGAAGCGCTGCAGGGGATGGGGCTCATCCCCCCTGTGCAAGCGTGCCTGGAGGAGGTCCACCTATCACTCTCCGAATGGTCTGGGCTGTGGTGCATAGGGAGATCGAGCGTTCAGTCGCTGATCCCCTATGCAAACTCGAGGCAAGAGTGGCATGACTCACGGGTGAACCTGCCACTCCTACGCAGCCCCCAGCACAACCACCCTCCAGGCTGTGAAGGTGCAGTGGTGACTGCCCCTGGGTGGGGATCTCAGTTCCACTGTTGCCATCTGTGGGCTCATGGGCTTGCGATTTCCCCATCAATGGTGTTCACCTACCCCATGTGTCATATTCCACCCCTGTATGCATCTTGTTTGTCTTGTCTGTTTACCTCCCCAACCTACCTCCCCAAATATACCTACTTCCCCTACCCCACTTTCCACTCTCACCTGAAAAAAAAAAAGGGCAATCTGCTCCTACAGAAAAATTACACCCCATACATAGTTGCCCATTTTGCACACATGTCCGTTGGACACATAAACTAAAATTTAATTGGCAGTACAACATACTTCGTTGTCCTCACCCCTCTCTCAGAGGTGGAAGGTTTCAAATTTCCATCCAAATTATTAGTACATGCACAGCTGTTGCTGTTAAAAAAATGGGCAGCTATGGACCTTCCCTACACCCATCCTGCACATCTCAAGCTGTTTTCCCTACTGTCTTTCCCTCTTTGTGCTCCTTTTTCACCACTTTCCTATCTCCCCATTTTCTTTTCTTTCAAAGAAATGTGCATGGGGGTGATTAGTGGGAGTAAGCACTTTTAAGCAGTAGTTAGCGGGTTTGCGCGAGTGTGCACTTGTGTGCACTTAGCTAAGTATTGCTAAGCATCACGCAAACCCATGCAAACCTGCTTATAACTGCTTAAAAGTGCCTTAGTCACTCTGTATGTCAGGGCCCTTATTCTGCTCAGCAGAAAAATAAAATACCTCTGTCAGTCTCGAACCCCGGACCTTGTACACACTAGACTGCATGAAGTACCACTGAGCCATGGTAAACATACAACAAATTGGTGCTGCAATCAATATATCATGCATCAGAATGAGTGAATGTAAAAGATAAATAGGAATGCCATAACACAAATCCTGTTCTGTGGATCCTTACCAGCAGTTCTTGTGGAATTGCATTACATGACTGTGAAAAGAGAACCAGCCATACTAGCAGGAAATAATGTTACAGCAGCACTTTACAATCCCCACACAGTATCATAGTAGGACAAACAATAGCATATCTGATTAGGGCAGAGGCCATACTTCGCAACTGTGACTACATTTCGGCATGTCCCTGATTTTGAGACAGGTTTTAGCTGTGTAACTCTGAATCCCTCTGAAAGCTACTGACATTGGGCAGAAAGGTGGTGAATTACACTTAATGAATAATGATAATAAGTAAGAGTAGGACACGTTAGGCAGAAAGGTGGTGGATTACACTTAATGAATAATGATAATAAGAAAAGTTGGACATGTTGGGCAGAAAGGTGGTGGATTACACTTAATAAATAATGATAATAAGTAAGAGTTGGACACGTTGGGCAGAAAGGTAGTGAATTACACTTAATGAATAATGATAATAAGTAAGAGTTGGACACGTTGGGCAGAAAGGTGGTGAATTACACTTAATGAATAATGATAATAAGTAAGAGTTGGTCACATTGGGCAGAAAGGTGGTGAATTACACTTAATGAATAATGATAATAAATAAGAGTTGGACACGTTGGGCAGAAAGGTGGTGAATTACACTTAATGAATAATGATAATAAGTAAGAGTTGGACATGTTGGGCAGAAAGGTGGTGAATTACACTTAATGAATAATGATAATAAGTAAGAGTTGGACACGTTGGGCAGAAAGGTGGTGGATTACACTTAATGAATAATGATAATAAGTAAGAGTTGGACACGGGCAGAAAGGTGGTGGATTACACATAATGAATAATGATAATAAGTAAGAGTTGGAAACGTTGGGCAGAAAGGTGGTGGATTACACTTAATGAATAATGATAATAAGTAAGAGTTGGACACGTTGGGCAGAAAGGTGGTGGATTACACTTAACGAATAATGATAATAAGTAAGAGTTGGACATGTTGGGCAGAAAGGTGGTGGATTACACATAATGAATAATGATGATAAGTAAGAGTTGGACACGTTGGGCAGAAAGGTGGTGAATTACACTTAATGAATAATGATAATAAGTAAGAGTTGGACACGTTGAGCAGAAAGGTGGTGAATTACACTTAAGGAATAATGATAATAAGTAAGAGTTGGACATGTTGGGCAGAAAGGTGGTGAATTACACTTAATGAATAATGATAATAAGTAAGAGTTGGACACGTTGGGCAGAAAGGTGGTGGATTACACTTAATGGATAATAATAATAAGTAAGAGTTGGACACGTTGGGCAGAAAGGTGGTGAATTACACTTAATGAATAATGATAATAAGTAAGAATTGGACACGATGGGCAGAAAGGTGGTGGATTACACTTAATGAATAATGATAATAAGTAAGAGTTGGACACGTTGGGCAGAAAGGTGGTGGATTACACTTAATGAATAATGATAATGAGTAAGAGTTGGACACGGGCAGAAAGGTGGTGGATTACACTTAATGAATAATGATAATAAGTAAGAGTTGGACACGTTGGGCAGAAAGGTGGTGGATTACACTTAATGAATAATGATAATAAGTAAGAGTTGGACACGTTGGGCAGAAAGGTGGTGAATTACACCTTATGAAAAATGATAATAAGTAAGAGTTGGACACGTTGGGCAGAAAGGTGGTGAATTACACTTAATGAATAATGATAATAAGTAATAGTTGGACACGTTAGGCAGAAAGGTGGTGAATTACACTTAATGAATAATGATAATAAGTAAGAGTTGGACACGTTGGGCAGAAAGGTGGTGAATTACACCTAATGAATAATGATAATAAGTAAGAGTTGGCACGTTGGGCAGAAAGGTGGTGAATTACACTTAATGAATAATGATAATAAGTAATAGTTGGACACGTTAAGCAGAAAGGCAGTGAATTACACTTAATGAATAATGATAATAAGTAAGAGTTGGACACGTTGGGCAGAAAGGTGGTGAATTACACTTAATGAATAATGATAATAAGTAAGAGTTGGACACGTTGGGCAGAAAGGTGGTGAATTACACTTAATGAGGAATGATAATAAGTAAGAGTTGGACATGTTAGGCAGAAAGGTGGTGAATTACACTTAATGAATAATGATAATAAGTAAGAGAGAGTTGGACACATTAGGCAGAAAGGTGGTGAATTACACTTAATGAATAATGATAATAAGTAAGAGTTGGACACGTTGGGCAGAAAGGTGGTGAATTACACTTAATGAATAATGATAATAAGTAAGAGTTGGACACGTTGGGCAGAAAGGTGGTGAATTACACTTAATGAATAATGATAATAAGTAAGAGTTGGTCACGTTGGGCAGAAAGGTGGTGGATTACACTTAATGAATAATGATAATAAGTAAGAGTTGGACACGTTGGGCAGAAAGGTGGTGGATTACACTTAATGAATAATGATAATAAGTAAGAGTTGGACACGGGCAGAAAGGTGGTGGATTACACTTAATGAATAATGATAATAAGTAAGAGTTGGACACGTTGGGCAGAAAGGTGGTGAATTACACCTTATGAAAAATGATAATAAGTAAGAATTGGACACGTTGGGCAGAAAGGTGGTGAATTACACTTAATGAATAATGATAATAAGTAATAGTTGGACACGTTAGGCAGAAAGGTGGTGAATTACACTTAATGAATAATGATAATAAGTAAGAGTTGGACACGTTGGGCAGAAAGGTGGTGAATTACACCTAATGAATAATGATAATAAGTAAGAGTTGGCACGTTGGGCAGAAAGGTGGTGAATTACACTTAATGAATAATGATAATAAGTAATAGTTGGACACGTTAAGCAGAAAGGCAGTGAATTACACTTAATGAATAATGATAATAAGTAAGAGTTGGACACGTTGGGCAGAAAGGTGGTGAATTACACTTAATGAATAATGATAATAAGTAAGAGTTGGACACGTTGGGCAGAAAGGTGGTGAATTACACTTAATGAGGAATGATAATAAGTAAGAGTTGGACACGTTAGGCAGAAAGGTGGTGAATTACACTTAATGAATGATGATAATAAGTAAGAGAGAGTTGGACACGTTAGGCAGAAAGGTGGTGAATTACACTTAATGAATAATGATAATAAGTAAGAGTTGGACACGTTGGGCAGAAAGGTGGTGAATTACACTTAATGAATAATGATAATAAGTAAGAGTTGGACACGTTGGGCAGAAAGGTGGTGAATTACACTTAATGAATAATGATAATAAGTAAGAGTTGGACACTGCTTGTACTTCAGGAAGTGTGTATTAATCCATATGCTCTGTTTCTCTCAATGTCCCAACTTAATGTCTCTAATATTGTAAAGGTGTACCTCACTTCTACCTACTTTTCCCTGAGTCTGTTCAAATATGTACCTGAGTGTTTGAGAGGCCTGGCAGATGCAAAACACACAGGCATATCAGTTATTATGCTGTTACACACTGCAAATAGCTTTGGAAGGAGTTCCAGAAGCATACCCTTATGTAGGAGTACAACAGTGAAATACCAAGGGATGTAGCCATGTACTTCACAACCAACTGTGACAATGCCAATGTTCCAGTGCTGAAAAGACTGGTGTGATGCACAGACAAAGAATAACAGGCTAACCTCTGGCTACCATCTGGATAGGTCCACAGTTGGGAGCTACGCAGACAGACTACTTGCCTTGGTAAACTAACAGGTACAAAGCAACCCTTTTAGTCCAGCAAGATAAAGTTTGCACATTAATACATAATGCTTTCTGTCCTTCTGCACGCCTACCCAAATGTACAATAAACCTGTGTGTTCAGGGTCTACCAAGGATGTAGGTAGGCATACTCAGTACTGAAATTTGTCCAGTTTTCTTGAGCAGCCTGTGCTAATGTCAACACTAAAAAAGCAGAAACTGTTCAAAAGTGGGTAAATTAATATTCACAGTATAGCAGTTCACAAACAGTTCATGTGCCAAATGAATACATCTCAATAATTACTTTTGTATGGCAGTTAATTGTATAAGTAGAAAAGAAACTACATACACCCATGTATCTTGCGTTAGTATTTGTAGGGGTGATTACAAATCTACACTGACAACTGTGTAGTGGAAGTGGCAACATTCTAGCCTGAGTACAATATTTAAATCTCTGGCTACACCCCTAGCTTCACATATGAGAAGTATACCAACCTTCTGACTTACACAACCGTGTCCACAGCAAACAAGAATGGGCCCCACTTTGGAAAGCTGAAAGGGCTATGCCTACCTGACATAGCAATTTATTGCACTGGGTTGCTATGACAGTGAGTACTGCAATTACCACACAGCAGGCTGCATGCAATTACCAAATGGTGGCCACCAATTGTTGCAGAGGCCATCACATGCACATGTGCAGATACCTATAAAAGCAGGCTGTACCTGCTGGCCATACATGCAATCATCCCATTGCAGACGCTGAGAGAGAGAGAGAGAGAGAGACACACACAGAGACAGAGAGACAGCCTCACACCCCCACCCACACCAGTGGAAAAAAAAAATAAAATAAAATAAAAACAATAAAAATCTAAAATAAAGCCAAAGATACAGCAATGTGAAAACTACAAACACATACAAAGGAAAGGTATGTAACAGATATATATTTACTGGCATGTAGTAGATGTATCTGAAGACTACTTTACATACTTTGAAACATCAATATGTGGCAGCAGTACGTATCTATGCATAGATGGCCTGCATAACTACTGCCATGGACAAATCAGTGTGTAGCTGTGTGCAGTGGGACATAACTGTGTTATATGTAGCTCAGCATTAAATGTCAAACATCTGAACCATGTCATCTGTGTTCTGTACAGTAGTGTGGACAATAGCTGTTTGCTGGTATATGACATGTGGTGGTTAAACGCTGTGGGTGTGATGTGTCAGGTTTGCAGTGTTACAGCCAGTGAGGCCTGCTAAAGCCACATGGGCTGAGAGCACATTCAATGCATTTCACACAAGACTGTGCAATATCATTACATAACTGTATACCTCCCATACTTCACATAATTGATATTCCCACCATGACAGGTGGACTGTATATGAGCCTATATGTATACCTATATGTACACCAATGGATGTTTATATGTATGTGTGTATATATATATATATATATATATATATATATATATATATGGAACAAATGGAAGTAAAATTGCCAGATAAATCCACAACTAGCCAAGGAGATACGAAGTAAAATAGTAGCAGTGTTCTTAATCTCGTCAATGAGTGCTGAAGGGTAACTTCGATTAATAAACATGTCCCTCAATAGTTGATATTCTGTGTGAAAAGTTATGTTATGACCGCACCAACTATACCCCCCCCCCCGGTCTCACTATTTCACGCAGCCATTCAGGGGGTGATACCATCCAAACCAGCCCACAGCTGGTACCATCCACACTGACAGTCTTCTGGGACACTCTGTCATTCATATGCTCCTTGCCATGGGTGGCTGACTACCAGCACCCCCTCAAGTCCACACCGCATTCCTCCCACTCCCCCATCAGGTGGCATACCCACACATTACTCTACACACACACCGATACCAAAGCATAGTAGGACTCTCTACCTGACTCCTCCACCTTCCTCCATTCCCTTCTTTACTTACCTTTGGAGGCAAAGACTCATAAGTTACGTGTTTATATTAGAATCATCACAGCATGACTGTCATCCTTCCCGGTTCCCACCAAAAATTTTTTTTTTTTTTTTTTTTGCACACAATCCCTTTTTGCACACAATCCCTTTTTGCACACAATCCCCCTTTTTGCACACAATCCCCCTTTTTGCACACAATCCCTTTAAGTATGCACACGGCACCACAAGGCTATTACTGACTGACTAATTTACCTTATGTAACTGCGATTGTAATGTTAATGAAAATGCACACAGCACCCTGCTTGTTCACACTTTACTATTGGAAAGGAACTGTTGTTAATTTAAATGGCCTGCTAGAACTAATGTATATAAAGGAAGTGAAAATGGTTGCTCATACTTATGAAACATGTCTTTCTGAAGAAGTCTTGATAATAAATAAGGCAAAAAGCGCTAAAGTTCTACAAGAGTTGTTGGTGTGATTTACTATTTTTTTGAATGCTTTTATTGTCATGAAGTTCAGTTCTTAGTTAATATATATATATATATATGTATACATATATGTATATATATATATATATATATATATATATATATATATATATATATATATATATATGGATCTACCTGACTACATCGAAACTTCAAAAGAGCGAAAACGACTTCACCGACGCCAGAAGATCGACAAGGCAGAAGACCGACGGAGGAGAACACCGACGCTGAGAACACTGAGATGGGGAAAGGATGTGTAAGTATGCGGTAGTGACGGACATTAGGAAAGGGTAAGGTAGTAAGTGTGCGATGTTGACGGTGTGTAGGGATAGGGGTGGGATAAGTGAGTTAGGGTTAGGGTGCGGGTTAGGTAAGGGTGCGAGTAAGGTAAGTGTGCAATGTTGGCGGTCTGTAGGGATAGGGGTGGGATAAGTGATTTAGGGTTAGGCCGGTTAGGTAAGGGTGCAGTAGTGATAGGTTTTGGGTTAGGCGGGTTAAGTGAGTTAGGGTTAGGGCGGGTTAGGTGAGTGTGTGATAGTGACGGACCTTAGGTAAGGGTTTGGGTTAGGGTGGTAGATAGTTGTGTATGTATGGGTTAGTGTTGGTTTGTAAGGATTTTGGTGTGCTTGTGTTGTGTGTGTGGGTTTTGGACAGGGGATTTGTTTTGTTTGTTGTGATGTGTCGAGTGTATGCGGTGTCGTGTTTGTGAACTGTTGATCTTCTGGCGTCGGTGAAGTCATTTTTGCTCTTTTGAAGTTTCGGTGTAGTCAGGTAGATCCATATATATATATATATATATATATACATATATATATATATATATATATATATATATATATATATATATATATATATATATATATATATATATATATATATATATATATATATATATAGAGGCAGGGAAAGACAGAGTCACATTTACTGCGACAGATGCCTGGTGACAAAGCCATGGCCTCAAGCTCAATGTCTGAAATACATTCGCATCCCTTTTGCTAAAAACTCTGTACCCATGAACTACCACATAGGTGGTAGTCAACATAACACCGACAGTGTGATAAGAGACCATGGAACACAGGTGGACAGTAGTCTCACCCTTGATAATCACAGTGCCAGACTAGTCATGTAATCTGTCTACATGGCACACCTCATCACAAAAGCTGTGTCATCCAGGGAAAAATAGGTCAGTGTTCCCCTCTACTCATCACTCACAAAACCCATTATAGAGTACAATGCCCCTACTGGTATGCACCTCACAAGACATCTACAGCAACTGGAAAGGCCACAGACATATCTCACAAAGAGTAATACTGTCCTCAAAGAGGTGCCCTATGCATACCGTCTCACCAAACTGCAGCTACACTGTGTTGCATACCGGCAACCCAGAGGTGACCCCTGCCTAATATACAAAGCTATGTCAAACCCAGAGCTGTTGGACATGCTCCACGTAAACAGATCGCTATCCCTATGAGCTGCACACTCTAGGGACCTAAACCTTGTCACCACAATAGACAGAACATGCTGGAGGGATAGATTCCTATCTCAGAGACATCCCATACTGTGGAACGAACTACCTAGCAATAGCAAACAATGCTCCTCAGTAGCATCCGTCATGAATAGTCTTGATGATTGGATGTGAGATAGGAATTACACCCCGGGAATCACCTCTGTGGCTCTGGTTGACAGGGACACATGGAACTAATTTACTTGTGTGTCAAAGGCCAGGGTACAATTTGGCTAGGCTTCTATTGGCCCTAGGGCCAATAGCCTATAACCTACCTATGAACCAATACACATCCACATGTACTTGTTGCAATAATTGCTATGTGAGGTTGACTGAGTGTGATGGTGAATGTGTTGGTGAACGTGTCACAGTTGTGTATATGTGGGATAGCTTAGTGCGAAATTGTTTTTGTCATGGTATTATGTGTCCTAGCTCTGATCCCAGCAAAAGATGTGTATGCTATTGCTAGCCAGAAAAAACAGTATGGTATACGGTCCGATGTATTCCCTTTGTGTTAACTGGGGTGTGCCATTGGAGGAAAAAGCAGTACATGTATGCTCATTGATTGGTACTGCTGGTGAATCAAACCCCTGTAAAAACTGTAGTACTACCTGAAGCTGTAGGCCTAAACAGCACAGTATGGTGTATGTCCACATTGCTTGGAAACACTGTTCTGTGTGTTCCCTGTAGTCCTCACAGATTACATACCTCAGGCATAAGGGTTTGTAAGTACTGACACACAGTATTGTATGGTACACACGTAAAGCTCATCTGGGTTGCCATACCTCTGTCCTGTATGTATGTCTGATGTGTGTTTGGGCATGCCTGTAACATGCCCCGGTCATATGAGTGCTACAGGATATAAGTGCATATCTAGCAATATGTATAGTCTAGTACAGCAGTATGCCTCCTATATTCACGAATGTGCACATATTGTAGGCAGGGGTTTTCCATCAACAACTAGTGTGGTATACTGGTAATACTGTAACTGGACTTTACAATCATTGCAATGGATTACATATTTCATTATGTATTACCTGGATATATACCCATTGTAGCTAGGTGGTGCATTGTGTTGCATACAGTGAGCCATGTACTGTTGCATAGTCTTACATAGTGGTTTATCTTTGTTGCTGTGCAGAAAATGTTTTAATATATAGAGTGTGTCAGGCAGTGTCAGGCAGTTGTGGGTTGAGCACTGATATGTGGTATTGAAAATGTGTATCCTCTGACAGACAATAGTTTGCTATTTATGGCAGTTCAGTGATATCTGTACTGTAGAATGTTAAGTGTGCCACATGACTTGTTCACACATATTGTTTTCTTGTCTTTCAGGGCCATGTCCCACCATCGCAATCCTGCATACAGCCATGCAGAGGGTGAGATACTAACCAACTGTCTCATCGAACAGTACAACCTGCTGTTTTCAAGAACCAGCCAGGACCAGCACGAGTGGACTGCGCTGTGGCAAGATGTTGTCCATAGGATAAATGACATAGGCATGCATAACCAGACTTATGAGCAGGTACGACATCACTGCAGTGATTTACTTAGACATGTCCGGCAGCATGCGTCTGATGTCCATAGGCAACAGCTTGCCACAGGTGGTGGGGTTGCCACCCATCCTCCCCCCACCATAGTGGATGAGCTGCTCCTGAGCCTGGGGGCTCCTGGCTAACAACAACAACAGCACACATGCATCATCATGGAGGCCAGAGCCCCCCAGCAAGCTCACATGGAGCGTGCAGGTAAGTTGGCATATCTGTAGACTACTGTTACCTCTATTGTTAGATAATGTATATGTGAGATGTGTACTGTGTTAGAAGATGTGGATCCTGGTGTTGTTCAATACTGATAATTTGAAACATGATGTGTAGGCCTGTGACCTTCAACCATTGTGCTACTCTAAGATTGCAAAGCCACAGTAGCAATGCCACAGTTGTTGCCACTGACAAACTGTTTCATATCCTTGTAGGTCCCTCTGGTGTGACAGCAAAGCAGCAGACCCATGCTGGTGAGTGTGTTCTACATTTAATATTGCTAATAAAATGTGCATATCATAGGTGAGGTGTAGGCCATGTACGCATGTAACACATCTACGCATAATGCATGCTGTGCATGTTTGCTGTGAGGCTATGCACATCTCAGTAACATGAGTGGCTGCCTCAAACACATGCAATACACAGAGCATCCCAAACAATTGTGGCTACACTATAGTGGACATTGGCTAGGCAGTCGATACACATGCACACAACATTCACAGCTCCATTATACACAGTACATGTTAATATGCTACACATGGCATATTCAGAAACACGCTGTAAGGTCACACTCCAGTATCCCAAATGTCATCCACACAGCACACATAATTTACCTGAGGGGTAGAGGCCTATCATGGGGCAGTGTGACACTCTCCAACAGGCAACACATTCATGTTAGGCAATGCTCCCTATTGGGCACCTTACAAACCCATGTAACAAGTGGCTGTGAAATGGTGAATGTAGCCATGGTACTGCAGTTCTGGTACAGCATGGTATGTGCCGGTCTGGCACACATTAGTAGCCTTGAGTGACCACATGATGCTGCATGATGATGGCTCATGGTACTACACCCCATCCAGTTACAGTGACCACAGTACCACACATAGCATTAACTGCTATGCACCTCAATGTTGTGTGTGTGCAGACATATGCACCAATACACATTATGCATAGCAATCACCTTTTGTACAAAGTGACACATATATGTCATGTAATGCTATTGAGTGTATAGGTCACATGACACACACTGTGTATGTGTGAAGTTTAATGTTGCAGTTGTGTTGTAGCATGCCATGTCATGACTGGCACTGGCATGTCCACAATATGTCCTACACTCACCATAACCACTGTACAATGGCTATGTTGAGAAATGGTATTCCATCATGTATACATGCACCACTCATCCTGTGAGTGATGGTGCACAAGACATTACAGAGCTTTTAAGACTTGCACAGCAATGTTGTGCCCATGTACACATTTGCATTCCAGGGTGAGGCCGATCACTGAACAACACACATGCATCAAAGCCATGTATACTGTTATTAGCAAGGGCTGTCTACACCCGCACTGCATGCTGTTGAGCAACACATGTCCTGCATTCTGACACGTGTGATGTAACTGTTTGCCTTGTGATACTGCACACCACCATCACCCGCTATTGAGTATGTTCAAGATTGCAGGTGGTGTGTGTGTGTGTGTGTGTGTGTGTGTGTGTGTGTGTGTGTGTGTGTGTGTGTGTGTGTGTGTGTGTGTGTGTGTGTGTGTGTCTGTCTATTTTAGTGAGGAGTGCATTTGTGTGCATGTGTGCATGTGTGCATGTGTGCATATGTTCATGTGTGCATGTGTGCATGTGCATGTGTTCATGTGTGCATGCAACATGTGCATGCGTCACATGTTTCATGTGTGCATGCGTGCATGTGTTTATGTGTTCATGTGTGCATGTGTTCATGTGTGCATGTGTTCATGTGTTCATGGTTTCATGTGTTCATGTGTTCATGTGTTCATGTGTTCATGTGTGCATGTGTGCATGTGTGCTGACATCATGTACAATTCGTAAAGTGTGTTTCCTGTCTTCCTCTCACAGGTGCTGACTTTGGGCTCGTTCAATGCAGCGGGCAAACTAATGTCACTGAGCAAAATAGTGATGATGATGATAGGTGCGTTGAGGCACAGGCATGTTTGCCAGGGTCTGTCATTGGGCCGCCAATCGACAGTACACAAGTGTCCACCCCATCTATGCACACAGTCATACTGCCAATACATCCATCACCAATGCCTTTAGCTGAGGGACAGCATACAGTCAGCATTGGCCAGGACAGTGTGGTATCCATGGCACATGCATCCCAACACAGCAGCCATGCCCAGATGTCTGTAAGGGTACCACATAGGCAGATGTCCAGGGGTTCTCGATGGAGCACCGCTGCTCATCATGCCACTGGCAGACGTGCCACATGTCTGACAACGTCACGCATGTTCCAGGCTATCATGGAGGCACAGGCATGTATGGAATGGTACACCAGACAGGGACTAAGGGCACAGAGGGCACACAACACTGCTATAATTGACAGTATCCATGACCTAGCAGGTGCCATCCGTCATTACACTGAGGTCACAGATAGACGTTGGGGAGAGACATTAGATGTCTTCTGCAATGTCATGTCCATGTGTCAGGACAGTGCGGGACAGATGAGTCATTGACGTGGACGTATGCCAGCAACATCAGCAGCTGGCAGTCACCACGGACGTCCCACAAGTCACAGCTGCTCCCGTACTGCCAGTACCAGCCCCAGCAATGTTGGGGGTGAGCTGATGATAGAACGTCCTGGAAGACCACGTGCACATGGCTCTGGACAGTCCCAGCAGGGATCTAGGTCCAGTGTACATCCATCTACCTCTGGGGATAGTACCCAGTCTGGCTTAATACATGATAGTGTCAGTAGCACCCCTGCCAGGCACAGGTACCATATCTGTGGCCAGAGATGGTGATCTGTAAAGCCTGGCAGGTACAGTCTGTGGCTGTCCCACAAATACCCATATATGGCAGCCACATGGTGGAACTGTGTGCATGCAGAGACACACACACAGGAACCAGACACCTAGGGCTAACACATACCCACCCACATTACATCAACATTGGCCCATAGCAGTACTCTTGCCCCTCACACACACACACACACACACACACACACACACACACACACACACACACACACACACACACACACACACACACACACACACACACACACACACACATGTCGATTGGATGGCTCACTGTAGGCCTCTGGCAAACCAACAACACACCCTGTGCATATGATGAAACCTGTGCCACCTCCTGTCATCTGTAACATCGATGCAGGAACAGGCTGCCATGGTGCTGATGCACAGGGTGACTTTATAGCAGTACAGCAATGTTACCATGTTGTCAGCAGTAGAGTGTAATTATATGCTTGGAGGTGTAGCTGAGCAGGCATGATGCAATAAAGCTATGATTGTCATTGTAATATTGTATACACCAGTGTTAGTTAAAATAGTGTATTGTCCACCCACGTGCCACTTGGCTGATGTGTGTAGTATTGGCAGCATGTGTTAGAGAGTGGACAGTATGTGTGGGATGTGTGTAGCACAGATTTGCAGGTGTACATCTGTGAACATGTTGGAGGTGCACTGTCTGCATGTACGTGCATAGTGGACACATGGGCAGGGTGAGATGCCCTGTATTACACAGTAACACTACATAGTTTGTATTGGTGGTCAGTGTGCATTGTACTACACACATGTTGGAACCTGACTACACATGTTTGTATGACATGGTTTGACACTGTGCTGTGAGTGATATTGGTACTATCTGTCATTGTTCTGCATTCTGGTAGTATACATAACTTCAACAGCCTGACCATAACCAATCGTTAGATGATGTCTTCATGACTGACACACAGCTGTAGGACACACAGCAAAATTTGCATCCTTCAGGTACTATACTATGCCAGTAACCAGTGGTATTCACCTGCATCCATTACTGAGACCACTCCTGTCTGGCATATAGCTCTCTTAGATGCAAGCAATCACAGTAGGGATATGTCCGTCCACATCTGGTAATGCATACTGTGGCCTATAATGCATTCTCTAGATGACAGACACATCCTCCACAAGGGTACCATACAGACAGATAACTGTTGTCAAACCCATGCTGTAAAGCTATTATCCAAACTAAGCATAGTCATCCACCTTTATGGAACATAGTATCCCCACAGTACCACATAGGTAGTAGCCACCAACATGATGAACAGGTACCGATGTATACATGCAACCAAGTGTTACGTCATCTCTCCTTTAATAATCACATTTCCTAAGGTTTTCTGAAATACATCGGTGGATTACATAAGCAATAAGGGGTTTGCATGCATATCCACAAAGGTTGATGTACACCTATGATGAATAGCCATCATTGACAGACTTTGCAGCGTTAGAACCAGTCTAACATATACCTCGGCCATAAACCCTCACTCACACAATTCAATAGTAACCATAATGAGTGTGTGTGTGACACGGATGACCTAGGCCAGGGATCACTGCAGTGGCTGGCCTTGTCACAAGCATACAGATGTGACCTAATGTCTGGGAAGCAGCAGCACAGTCTGGCAAAGATGACAGGTGTGTCCTTGGAGACAGCAGGGTTCACACACATGCAATAATTGATCAATGCATACTGACATGTCATACAGTAGTAAAAGCAAAACCCACTACACATTGACCAACAGTGCCACACACATACAGCACACACACTTACCGAGTGCAGGATTCAAACCCCTACTTAACTACTTCATGATACTAGGGCAGTACGCATTAACACATCGTGCTATACACATTACTGGGATGGTTGTTTTCCACAAGTATATTTGTGAGATAGTGACATCATCAGACTTGACAAAGATGAGTATACCACTTGAAAGGTGTTCTACTACTCTACAAAAAGGTTTGTCCTCTCCATGGTTATTACACACAAACACACTGATGTTATGTGCAGAATTCAAACCCCTACCTAACTGGTTTATGATACTACAGGAGTACTCATTTACATGACGTGCTATACAAATTACTGTGGGTTTTCTTTTCCACAGGTATGTTTGAAGGATGGTGACATCATCAGACCTGACAAAGATTTGTATACTACTTTTAAGGTGTATGAGTACTCTACAAAAAGGTTGATCATCTCCAAGGAGATCACACACAAGCAGACACACACACTTGTCAAGTGCAGGATTCAAACCCCTACCTAACTGGCTTATGATACTACAGGAGTACGCATTTATACAACGTGCTATACACATAACTGTGAGCCCTACTTTCCACAGGTATATTTGTAGGTTGGTGACATCATCAGACTAGACAAAATGGGTTACATTAGGTGACATTGGGTGGGCTACATAGAAGGAGTGTCTAAACACTTTGGCCATGTGATCATCAAAAAAGAGTGTACTATCTAACTGTGTCCCCAGGGCCTTCATGACTTTCTCCGTACATACTGGAGTACCACCTATGTGGTAATTTGTTTGCACTTTGTTTTAGCCAAAGGGGCTGACTATGCATTCTTTGCCATACTTTTTGGGGCATTGTTTTGACACCAGGCATCTGTCCCTGTAAGCCCCTTCTGGAGGATGTGTGTGTCAGCCATAGAGTCGATTATGGACCACAGTTAGCAGTCATCTGCAAACCTGTTCAGCCATACTCCTCCCATGCTTGTCTGTACCTCTGAGCAGTGTCTACTGAACAGGTGGGGTCCCAGGGCCAGGAACTGTGGGATGCCATTTGTGACTGTCTTAGAGTCGGATATGGCACCTGCAACTCTGAACATGTGTGTTGGATCTGTGAGCCACTTGGCCACACATCCTGTGACATAGCTGTTGATGTTCAGGCTGGTAAGCATGTCCATGATGACAGAGTGGAGAATTGTGTAAAAAGTCCTTAGTGAGGTCCAGGTGGGCTGTGTGGACCACTTTCACCTCCATCTATGTCCTTGGTAACTGCTTGTAGCAAGTCAACTATGTTTAGGAGGCAGGGTCTGCCTTTAACAATGTGGGGTTGTGTAGAGTCCAGTCTCTGGAGGTCCCCAATGTCACTGTTTATGGGTTCCATGACAGTTTGCTCAATAGCTTTGTAGACCAGGCTGAGTAGATGTATAGGGCAATGGTTTCCAGGTTCTGTTGTGGCACCCCCTTTGTGGGGCTGGATGACTGTTGGTGTATGCCATTCTTTGGGTACATACACTGTGGTACAATTGAGTCTGGACAGTGAATGTAGGTGAGGGTGTGGTTCCTTTTGTGCCTAGTGTAAGAGGCAGCCTGGGACACCATCCAGTCCCATTGATGCTGTGTTCTTGGCTTTGGGGAGGGCTGTCCTTACCTGCATGTCCATGATGTCTGGGGCTCTGCATCCTTCTGTGATGGACACAGGCCCTTTTGAGGGTGATGGGGGAAATTTGCACTGAACTTGTTCCCCAGGATGTGGACAATGAAAGTTGGTTCACTGTATTCCTTGCCATTTGTCAGTAGCTGACAGCATATTTGGAAGTTGACACCTACATGTGTGGTATAGCTACCACAGGCTTTGTGATTGTCATTCTTACAGTCCTTGGCAATTTGTCTTTTGAAAGTGTCCTTGAATTATTTATGAGCGATCATTGCTTCTTCATACTAATGATCAGTGATGCCTTTCTTAGGTTCATAGGTTTCCTTTAGTGAAGTTGTCTCTAGCAGGTGTTAGTTTCCTCCTTCTGTTGTCTAGCTTATTTATGGGCAATGACCACTAGATTATTTTCTTATGTTTGGAGAAGTGCATCTTGGTTGTATTTGTGATGTCTCGATCCATGCATCCCTGTAGATGCTCATAGGATTCACTTGTAACTGATTCGGCAGATTGTATACCATTATCCTACAGCAAGGGGTCTTTGGAACTTTCCACTTTTGTCTTGGGATGTGTGCAGTTTGCTTTTGAAAATGTCTTCATGGTGGTTTCATTGACTGGGTGAGGGGGCAGGATGTGGATGTCCAGTGTGATTACTTTATAATCTGATATTACCAGTGAGGGCTTTATCTCTGTTGTGGAACACTGGTACCCCATGTTGGTGATGATCATGTCCAGTATGGTGTCACCTCTAGTGGGCATGGTGACCAGCTGTTCCAGGGTGTTAGAGATTTTAAACTCAAGGAAACACTGGGCAAGGGACGTTGTACACAAGTAATTCTCACACTCACTGTTTGGGTAGTTGTAATCACCTCATATAATGGTGTTTGATAAGACCTCTATATTTTCCACTGTTCTCAGGAATACTGAGTGAGGTTCCTGTGACAAGGTATGTGATCTGTAGCAGGCTACAATCTGATGAGCATCTTTGCCCAATGTCAGTTGCACTTGCATGATCTCCACGGACTCATGCTGTGCCACTAACCTGAAGGTGTGGGTATCCATATGGTAAATGGGTACACCCCTTCCTTTTGTATTTCACTCGTGGTTTTAGGTCCAAAGGTCAGGGGGATTGTGAGTGTTTTACGTGGAGCATGTCCAACAGCTCTGGGTTTGACATAGCTTTGTATGTTAGGCAGTGAACACATCTGAGTAGGTGATATGCAAGGGAGTACAGATGGAGCATTTTGAGATGGTCTGTGTATGGCATGTATTTCTGGCCACTAATGCTCTTTGTGAGGTATTGCTGCAGGCTTTACATTTGTTGTAGTTGTCTTGTGAGGTACATACCAAAAGTGGCATTGTGAGTGATGAGTAGTGGGAAACAATGTCCTCTTCTATCCTGCATGAGACACATTTTGTGATGAGGTGTGCCACATGGCAGGGTTTCCTGACTACTGTGGGGATGTGATTATCACACTTGTGTCCAGTGTACACCTGTGACCCAAGGTCCCTTGTCACACTTTTAGTGTTAAGTATACTACCGCCTATGTTGTAGTTCTTGGCTACAGAGGTTTGAACAAAAGGGATGACAATGCACCTTTTGCCATTGAGCTAGAGCCCATGACTTTGACAACAGCCATCTGTCTCAGTGATGCCCTTTTGTAGTATGTCCACATCTTTAGTGTTTGCAATTATGGCTCCTAGTTTGCAGTCCTCTGGTAACTTCTGTAGCCACAGACCTTCCATGTTAAAGTTTACTTCAGGGAAGTAGATACTAAACAGGACAGGACCCAGGACTGGACCTTGTGGTACTGCACTCATCACTGGTCCAAAGTCATACTTGGAGTCTACTACTTTCATAGTGTGTGTTCTGTCAGTAAGCCTGTTGGCAACCCATCTTGTGACATAGCAATTTATACCTAGTTTAGTGGGTTTATCTATATTTCCAGAGTGTGGGGTGGTGTTGTAAGCCTTGGCAGGATCAACATAGGCTGTGTGAACCACCTTACCTTGTCAATGGTTCTGTTGACAGCTTCAATGTCATCTATCATGTTTAGGTGACATGATCTGCATTTTACAAACCCAATATGGTTGTGGTCCATGGTTTGAGGATTACAAAAGTAATTGTTTATATGTTTTATGATGATACATTCCATGGCCTTGAAGAGCGGGCTCATCAGGCTGATGGGGCGCTAGTTCCTGGGGTCCGTGGTGTCTCCACCCTTGTGTAGTGGGATAACCATCACTGTGCACCATTCAACAGGCACAAAGCATGAGGTGAGGCTATGACTGCACATGGTACATCAGTGTGGTGCCTGTTAGTTCTGTGGTTTGTGTGGAACACAGCCTGTGAAGTTATCTGGTCCCATGGCTGCTGTGATACTGGCTTTGGAGAGTATTTTTTACCTGTGCAGCCATGATAACAGCAACCTTGCAGTCTTCCATTATAGAGGTGTGCTCTTTCATGGGTGAGAGGGAGTACAGTTAACAGTGATCCTATCTGCCAGGATGTTGGCAATATCAGTTGGGTCTGTATATTTAGTGCCATTGAGCTGCAACTCAGTACAGATCTGAGTGTAGCTATGACATGGACCTGTCTGTTGGGCAGATATCTCCTGAGTAGACAGTATGCAACAGAGTACAGATTGGGTTACATTCAGTCTTGTTGCATAAGGCAACTTTTTGAGGCCAGTAATCCTCTTGTTAGGGTACTTCAGTGGTCTTTCTGGCTGTTGAACGTGCCTAGTCTGATTCATCGCAAGTGTGTTGTGGTACTCTCTGATGGGTCTGATGACTGATGAGTACTGGGAACCTCCTTTGACCTACATGCACAGACCTTGGCAGTTTATGTGAACACATAGCATGATTTTCTGACAACTTTGTGAATGTGTTTCTGGAAGTAGAGATGTCTATCCACATTTGTCCATAGATCCCTTATTATCACCTCCATATTTGGCATAAGTGTCTGAGCATGCCCAGTATGACCTTTCAGTATGATGCTGAATGAAATCCACTACATTTGGTGGAGTGTGTGAGCACGCCCAGTATAGACATTTATACTATATGTGTATGGAAAGTCAAGCTGTATCTTTACAGCAGGGCTCACCTTCATGTCATAGATCAACAGTGATCATGCTGTGCCTGCAGGGCTTCCATGAGACACTTTGCATAAACTTATCAACATTACTACATACAGGGGGGCAGCTATTCTTTGTACATTTCCACCCAGGGGCACATTTGCTTGTTACCGTGGGTGTACATAGGATGAGGGTTTCACCTGACACTTATACACATTTGCTATGCCTGCACTGCTATGTACCGTACACCATTTCAGTCTGTACTGTTGCCTATTGTACTGGCTTGAGGCATACTACTGTGCTACATATCCTAGTGTCCAATGTCACATATATTAGATTGCAACTTCATAGCCTACACTACCCACATCACACCACCTGGCCTGATGTTCTCTGTCTGCATAGGCCTGTAGGGTAGGTTACCCATATGCCTCTTTAGGGACATGATACAGCATTTATTTGTGTTTGCATTACTGTACAATTGTCCTGCTGTGTTTGTGCCACTGGAAGGCTATCATGGCTTAGTGGTTCAGTACTGTGACTATAGTGCACAGCGTCCTGGGCTTGAGCCCTGTCACTGCTCTTTATTTTCATGCTGGGCAGAGCAGACTGCTTAAGGAACAGTAAAGCAAATATGAGCGTGTTTACCTGACTTTGCACAACTTTGCCCAACCTTGGCCAACATTGCTCAACGTTGCCCAACATTGCACTAGTTAGCACAGGCGATTTTGTTTACATATACTAAATATTGGTAAATGCTGCTTAGCACTGCTTTATATTGCTTAAAACATGGCAATCATGCCTCCGGTGGTGCTGCAGTACTGCCTATGTCAGATGCACATACTACACTCCCTATACATGTTTGGAAACAGGTAGTGTCAAGTTAGGCATCTTTTTTTATTTTATGTGCCAGTGTATGTGCTATGCGTTGCTTCTTTGCCAAGGCCAAGGCATACTGGGTATGCCTCCTTCTGCCTACTGGGACAGGCTCAGGTTGTTCCTCCTCTGAGTCATGCTGTGCCTGTGCAGGCCTTGGCAATGGTGGGGGGCTGTTTGGCCCTGCCCCATGATGTTCCTGCTGCAGCAGTTTTCGCAGGATCATATTGTGTAGCATGGCACATACCATGACAATTTGAGTACATGTAGTTGGTGAGTACTGCAAGGCTCCACCGGATGTGTCCAGGCACTGGAACTGTGACTTGAGCATCCCAAACACACACTCCATTACATTTCGTGTTTGTGTATGTGCCTCATTATGGAGTTCTTGTTCAGGTGTGTGTGCATTTGTTATGGGTGTCATCAGCCACGGCTCCAGTGCATATCCAGCATCCCCCACTAGGTGACCGTCAGGGATGTCCCCATTGGCAAATGTCTGGTACAGTTGCGTCAGATGCCAGATATGGGAACAGTGGTAGCTTTCAGGGCAGCCAGCACACACATTCAGTATTATGTCCAGTGCATCGCACACAACCTGGCAGTTGATGGAGTGGAAGCCTTTGCGGTTGATGTAGGCTCTACCCCGCTCACTGGCTGGTGCTTTGATGTATATGTGCATGCAGTCTATTGCACCCACTACCTCAGGGTATTCTGCTATTTGCTGGAAGAGACGCATATTGCTGGCCAATACCTCATGGGAATTGGGGAAATATACATGATCACCGACATGTGCTGACATGGCATTTAGGAACTGGTGCAGTACCCTGGATGCTGATGCCTGTGAAATCCCCATCATATCACCAGTTGGTCTCTGGAAGGTACCTGTTGCTAGTATTCTTAGGCCAACACATACCTTGGTTTCCACTGGGATGGGTTACCCTCTATTGATTATGTGTGTGAGGCATGGCCTGCACAGCTCAACAATTTGCTGCAGGAGATCTCTGTCCACTCTATAGCGCTCCATAATCTCCAGCTCATGTAGCCCCTGGTAGGTTACCCTGGGTCTGTAAACTCTTCTCTGTCTCCTCACTGTGGGTTGCTCAGCAACATCCGCAATGGCATCACCCTCAGCATCTTGCACATGTTGCCTTATAATAGCAATGGCAGCCTCTAACTTTTTTTTCTCAGTTAAGCTTTTTAAGTTTTCACTTGTCTTTGTATACTGCAGTGTTGCAGTGTTTCTAAGTAAAACATGGGGGAATGTTACTTGCAGAGTTTTAAGTGCTGGGCTAGTGTACTGCATGTGTAATTGGCTGATTCTGATTGATTTCACCTGGCAGCTCTGCTAGTTCTCTTGGTTAACTTCCTACTACTACTTTTCCTTCCTTTTCCCTTTCTGTTTCCACAGGGTGCGGTGCTGCGCAAACAAGCGCAAACATGCACACACGAGCACACACGAACGCACACACGCACACACAGCCTTACACAGGCTTACATAGGCTTATATCTGCACACACAGGCTTGCACAGCCTTACACAGGCTTACACAGGCGCACACATGCACACACAGGCTTAGACGCGTATACAGGAGCGCACACACATGCACACAGTGTAAGCATCTTTGCAAGAAACTTTGGTTGTAGCCTCAGCGTATGCCTTCGGTTTCTTGGTTTCAGTTCAGACACCTGTAGACACGCCTCTTCCAGTCCTGTGTAACTCACAGCAAACACATGCCACTCTGCTCCAATACGCTTACAGTCTTTGATACATACCCCCCTCGTGATGTCACCTATCTACTACTCTGATACTTCCCTAATCCTGCTCTTACACTCTGGGGACATGGTTCACATGGCAGGGAAAGTTGGGATTCACTATCCCTATACTCATTTGCATAGGATTGCATATTAATGCTCGGTTACATCTCACACACTGAGCTTTCCCCCTTAGCAACCACTACTCAGTAGCCATGTTGTCTTCAGCCTGCCATTCACTTGCATGGCAGATGTATATTTGTAATAAAATGCCTATTTTTGGCTTTTATTATTATTTTTTTTTTGTTTTTAGAGCACAGCACGTTTGTGCGACGCTGCGTTACGCTTAAACATCGGAGAGAGGGAAAAAAATGTTTATTTTTTATTATTTTGCGACACATATAAATGCCAATGGCCTTATATTTGGCCATTGGCATGCTTCCTCAACTGGATGCACCCTTTATTTGGAGGTGTCATTGCTCCTTTTTGCTATTTGCAGAACGGAACTCAATTACCAACCGAGTACATTTCTGCAAATAACACTACTCTTACTTGGACAGGTTAGTGTTTCTTGGATCGCAAATTTACCTCATTTGCATAGTTTTCAGCAGCAAATGAGGTAATTTGCATAACCTAACACTGTCTGTGCAAGAGTCGTTTTAAGAGCTCTAATGCGTGCCCCTGCTGGCTGTTCCTGGATCGCTTGGCAGACATATTGGCTGTCTGGAGTCTTACACTACTCTTAGACTCCATGCAAGCCTTCGTGAATCTGGCCCAACATTTTTTTACTTTTAATATTTTTATAATATATGTATTTCATTATTGTATTAACTAAAGGGGGCCAAATATCACCAGCATTTTGGGGGGTTGCTGAAATAAACTCATTGTGAACAATATTATTAGACATACAAAAGTTTTAAATTAATTAAACAATCAATTAGCTAATTAAATTACATAGTTTTATAACTATAAAAGCAGTACTGCTACAATGGATTGTAATCTGATGAAGTCTACTGTTTCACACATGAAAAGCTCACTGTGCAATAAAAGTTTAATTTTAAGTCATTTTCTGGCTTCCTGTGGTGGTTTATGTACACTTGATATGTAAAAAGTGATTATTCCCTTTCTGTAATTGGTTTGCCGTGTGGTAAGGTGGAATTTTGCTATTTTTTGGCTTTGTGTTTTTTTTTCCTTTTCCATCTTGTTTTCCTGCTTGCTCCATTGTTTTATGCATTTAAGAAGTACTAATGAGTACTAATTAGTACTAATGAAGTTTATGCAGAGAGGAGTAATATGTACTAATTAGTGCTAATGGAGTATATGAAAGGAATACCTTGCCATTTTTGGTGCCATTTTTAAATCCTGTCCTGAGTGTCCACAGCTCCTCTGTGCTGGACCTGTGGTTTAGGCTGCTTGTTTTCGCCTCCCATAATCCATCCCAGGTGCTCCCTCCCTGCTTTAAATGCAAAAGGAATACCTCCGGCTATCACCTGAAGACACCCTGAATTGGCGAGCTTGCCTGGTACTTAGAAAAATACTACTGAGAAGACCCCACAACAAGATTGTGTAAATTAATCCATCCCGTGTGCTCCCTCCTTGCTTTAAACGCAAAAGAAATACCTCTGGCCATCACCTGAAGACAACCTGAATTGGCCAGCTTGCCTGGTACTCAGAAAAAATACTACTGAGAAGAACCCCTCCCTCAACAAGATTGTGTAAATTAATCCATCCCGGGTGCACCCTCCCTGCTTTAAACACAAAAGGAATACCTCCGGCCATCACCTGAAGACACCCTGAATTGGCAAGCTTGCCTGGTACTTAGAAAAATACTACTGAGAAGACCCCCCCAACACGACTGTATAAATGTATATTGCTTAACACTAATTAAATTTAGACTTGATGTACTATCTATAGAGTTAATCTGCCCTCCCGTGTGTGTGTTCTAGCAGCCTACTGCAGACCGTTTGCTCTCTCCCCCTCCTGTTATCACTACCCTAGACTATATTTAAACCTAAGACTTGTCCAACTATCCCTGCTGTTTGCTATCTTCTTCTACCATTAGGTGGCAGTATCTACCAATATAAATCCTAGATATTCTTTATAATCCCAACAAGTTTTATTTTTTCACAAACAGTAGGTTGTGAGTTAATATCCTTAGACTGTAAATATCACCCCCCCCCCTCCGCTAAACCAGTCTCTGTAAAGGCACCCTTCATTTTCTGGCTGGAAATATTTAGCTCATACCTTTCAACTACAGCCTTTAAACTGCTCTTTGCTGATAATATTTCTGCCATACTCACCTCTATTAAGCCCTCCCCCCTCCTGAAACATTTCTTCCTACTAAGTTTCCACCCCTTTAGCCCCTCCTTCCTTCTACCCCTCTAGTCCAACCACCTTCCTTCAACCTATCCCCTCCTCTGTAGCTAGTTTCCTCCTGGAGTTTACTTATATCTCCCACGGACTGTGGTGCCATTTTTAAATCCTGTCCTGAGCCTCCACAACTCCTCTGTGCTGGTCCTGGGGTTTAGGCTGCTTGTTTTCGCCTCCTGGTAGGTCTTTTTAACATATCTGTCTATCATTTGCAAGCCTCTAAGCAACTATTGTGCTAAACTCCACATTTTTACTTGTAACTGTGTTTTAGGGTTATAGATGGCCTTGTGCTGATGGCTATCACTCCAATGCAATGTTTGTAACTGTGTTGTAATGTTATTGTTGGCCTCGTGCTGACAGCTTCATTTATCTGTGACCTACATGTGTTTTTGACCTCTGCAAGCTGCTTTTGGGATGAGTGGGGCTCTTTTCTACACTTACTAATGCTACATTAATTTAGTATGGGTAAAAGGGGGCTGACTGAATACTGCTGACTTGTCATGACCAGAAACCTGGTGTAATGATGTCCTGTTAAAAGGACGCCAAACAAAGTGCATCGCTAAATGCCGGATAGCCTCTTTTGGGATAACAATCCCCCTTCAAGCCTTCCGCTTAAAATCAGGTTTAGCAGCCATTTTTCTTTCCATTTTTCACTATAAGGGCTATGCACAGCTTCTACATGGTTTTGGGGACCGTTTTTGCCCTATATACTGTAATCTTTGACTGCTTGCTTTGTACTGTCATTTGCCATTTGCTTATGTTAATTACTGGCTTAGCAGCAGTAAGCTGCTTTTTGGGATGAGTGGGTCTCTTTTTATGTTGTCAGTAGCTGCATTACTTTAGTCTGAGTATACAGGGCTTGACTGTTGCACTTTGCTGGCCTAGTCTGCTCTCCAGATATCCTTTTAAAAGGGCACCAATGAACGTATATCGTCGAAGGCCTTTATTTCTCTTTTAAGGTGGATCAATGGTTCTACTAGAGTCTATAGCTTAATTACTGGCTTAGCAGCTATTATTCTTTTCTGTTTGTCTCTATAAGGGCACTACACAGCTTTTATATTGTTCTAAAAACTGTTTTGAAAACTGTTCAGCACAAGTTATTGCACAGCATGAATATATCGTAGTTTACTGTGAGCACTATATATTGCACTGTTTAGAGATTTTATAGTATTACTTTATCATTTACCCCTTGCTTTCTGCTGATTATATTTGGCTCTACTGCTGTATAACCTTGTCCTCTCAAATGGACTAGGGTCACTGATAGTATGCTGAACTGCTGAATGAATGTTTTGTTCTATTTAATGGAGCCTATATTGCCTAACTTGTATTGTTCATAGCATAATGCCTGCTGCTTTCCATTGTTAATCCCCTAAACCTAATCTTCCCCTACATACTTGCTCCAGCTTCATCTAACCATGGCCTCTCTCTATTATTGTGCTTTGTTACACTCTCCCTTCTTCTCTAAACATCCCTTACCTTCTACCATACCCCTCTACATCTGCAATATTAACTAACTCAGTGTTGTCTCCCTCTCCTGTACAGTAATCCATCCCGGGTGCTCCCTCCTTGCTTTAAATGCAAAAGGAATACCTCCGGCCATCACCTGAAGACACCCTGAATTGGCCAGCTTGCCTGGTACTTAGAAAAATACTACTGAGAAGACCTCCCCAACAAGATTGTGTAAATGTATGTTGCTTAACACTAATTAAATGTAGACTTGATGTGCTATCTATAGAGTTAATCAGCCCTCCCGTGTGTGCATTCTAGCCGCCTACCACAGACCGTTTGCCCTCTCCCCCTCCTGTTATCACTACCCTAGACTATATTTAAACCTAAGACTTGCCCAACTATCCCTGCTGTTTGCTATCTCCTTCTACCTATAGGTGGCATCATCTACCAATATAAATCCTAGATATTCTTTATAATCCCAACAAGTTTTATTTTTTCACAAACAGTTGGTTGTGAGTTAATATCCTTAGACTGTAAATATCTTCTCCCCCCTGCTAAACCACCCTCTGTAAAGGCACCCTTCATTTTCTGGTTGGAAATATTTAGCTCGTACCTTCCAACTACAGCCTTTAAACTGCTCTTTGCTGATACTTTTTCTGCCATAGTCACTTCTAGTGTTCTTTTCTGCGCTGTTCATCCTACGGGCTCACTCTGCTCCCCTACCCTGCCATCAATTCCCACCTGCCCCAGTACTCCTAGCTTTATTCCTATCTTAGCCCACCCTCTCAGCCTAATTACCCAATACCAGTTCCCCCCTCATTACTCTTCCCACCTATAGACACCCTTCTTAAAATCTGTAATCTTTACTCCACCCAATAATTATAGTCCCCTCCTCTTTTATTAAATCTCCAGAATACCTCCATCACTTTTTAAACTCTTTCTTCTTCATAGCCTTCTATATTTTTCTAACCACTCATACCACTCTCTCTTTGCTCCAGCATGAACTCCTCAAGTTATCACACCCTCCAATCCCCCAGCCTCCTCTTTCTGTTCCTACTTCTCTTATACTATGCTACCTCATATTCCACCTATGCTTGTCCAATACCACCTACAAAGACAACTACCATACAAACCCACCTTCCTCCTCACTCTTACTCCCAATTCCACTCCATCTCCTCTTCTCTCATTCAGCTCAACCCTCTGCACCTATTCCACCCTAAACTCTTCTCCTCTAAAGTTAAGACACTGTCACCTGCTCCAATCTACAATCTACCAAAAGTCATGCCTGGCAGACCAATATAGCTAAAGGCTATCTCTTTCAACAACCTAGTCCAGGCTGGTGATATCCATCCTAACCCTGGTCCTACATCCTTTATTAACAACACTCATCCCTTACCCTCTTTCTCCTATCTCAACACCCTTAAGATTTTTATAATTAATGCACAAAGTCTAAACAACAAAGTACACCAGTTTCAAACTTGTTTAAGCCATAATCAACCAGATATCTTAGCCATCTCAGAAGCCTGGCTCAAGCCCTTTATCTCCGAATCTGAGATTCTGCCCCCAGGATTTCATTGTCTCAGAAATGACTGACGAAATAAAAAAGGTGGAGGCACTGCCCTTGTCTACTCCAACCTTCTCACCTTAATTCCCCTTCAAATTCCAATTCCTCAGTTCCAGAACATTGAACTAACTGTTGGAATTCTAAAACTAAATAAACATAAAAATATCTGCATCATTGCCCTATATATCTCACCTGGTAACAATATCTCTGAACTCGAAATTATTCTCCTACGGGCCTCTACTGAAATTAACTATGAAACTTATATCCTTGGTGATGTGAATATTGACTGGAATAAAATCAATTGCCCCTCTCCCTACCTATCCATTAACCTCTATAACTTCACTCAAATAATCCTCTCCATTACTCGACCTAACAAAATAAACCCTCACGGATCCATTATAGATTGGATACCAGTCTCAGATCCAAATAAAATAACCAATTCTGGCACAATTCCTGATACATTTAGCGACCACTTCCCAGCCTTCATGCATCGCTCAACTAGTTCCTCCCCACAACAGCATCAATATATTCAAAGTCATAACTTCAGTAGCTTCAACCCAACCACTTTCTCAAATACTTTCAAACAAATGAACTGGCAAATTCTAAACATCCTTCCTCATGACAAGGCTATAGAATACTTCAACTCTGTCTTCCTTGATACTTTAAACTCACTATCCCCACTAAGAAACAAAAGGATAAAAACTAAAACTGCTCCTTGACTATCCAAAGAGACAAAACAGATTATGCACCACAGAGACAAACTATGGAAGCTTTACCAAAACAATAAACTGGCGAATACATTGCTCCAATATAAACAGCTCTGCAACCATGCAAAATGACTAATCACCAAACACAAAAAAACCTACTATATCAAACTTCAGTCCAATAAAAATAAAAAAAAAAACAAAAATCCTGGAACTCAGTAATCTCACTCCTCAATCCAGGCTCCAAGAATAATCCCTGTCCTGACCCAAGTAAATCTGACCTCAAACTAGGCTCTGAATTTAAATCATTTTTCATAGAAACTATTACTACCCTCACCAAGACATTTCCTAATAATAACCCAACTGCTCTACACTCTCCCCCTTATAACTCACCTCATCTGTTTGAACTCAAACCCATCTCCACTAACTTTATAAAAAAATGGTTGTCCAAACTTAAAACTTTCTCTAACGCTCCCGACAATATTCCCTCTTCCTTCCTAAAATGTGCCACTGATGGCATTGCTCTCCCAATCAGCATAATTATCAACCAATCCATAAAAGAATCATACGTCCCCAAACTCTGGCGCTCAGCTTATATTCTTCCTCTTCATAAAGGAGGCAAAAATACCAGCATCTCAAACTTTTGCCCCATTGCTTTGCTCTCACCAATTTCCAAAATCCTAGAAAAATGCATCCACCTCCAACTTATGCCTTTCCTGACCCAATACAATCTTCTCACTCCTACCCAACATGGCTTCCATCCAGGCCATAGCACAATAACCACTCTACTCTCTTTCCTAGAAACTGTCAATCAAGCCCGAGATTCAGGATTAGTTTCTACTGTTTTACTCAATTTTTCTAAAGCCTTTGATACTGTTTCCCACAAGCACCTTCTCTGTCATCTCTCAAACCTTAATCTCTCACATAATGCTTTATCCTGGTTCTCCAGCTATCTATCAGACAGATAACAGGCAGTCAAATGGAGGAACTCCATCTCTTCCTTCCTACCTACCCCAACTGGCGTACCACAGGGATCCATCCTTGGGCCAATGCTTTTTAACATCTTCAACAATAACTTTCACACTACTATTCCTGATGCTAAAATCATTCAATACGCAGACAATTCAACCTTAGTCTGCTCTGCCTCAAACCTCTCCGAATTTCTGACTAAAACCCAAACTGCCTTCTCAACAACTGAATACTGGATGTGCCAAAACCACCTCTCTCAATGCAAATAAATCAAAGATTCTACTATTCCGTCCCACAAAGATCCTCTCCTACAATAAAAACAACTTCAAAGTCTATAGTCACACCAACTCACCTATAGAAGTGGTCCCCTCTGCCAAACTACTTGGCATTACTGTAGATGAACACTTCAAGTTTGATATTCATATTCAACAAAATATTAAGACAACCCACCAAAAGCTAGGTATGCTGTATAGGAATAATCACTTTCTCTCCAGCTCTACCAGGCAAACTCTGGCCTCGACTTATCTTTTTCCTTCCTTATTATACAGAGCCCCTCTCCTATCCAACCTGTCCTCCTCTATCACCTCTAAACTAGAAAACTGCTACAACAACATCTCTAAATTTGCCTCTAAATTTAAAAATACCACTCATCACTGCCTAACCCTATCATCCCTGAATTGGCTTGAACTCCCAAACTACCTAGACTATCTCCAGCTCACTACTGCACATAGACTCATATCTCACCCAACAAAATGTCCCACTCTAAATCCTCCCCCCTTATACACCCATCAGAGCTCTCAGATCTGAAAATCAGAACTTAATTACTATCCATAAACCTAAACATCCTGCTGGCCAACTTCTCCTATCTTTTTCACTAGGCAAAAAATGGAATTCCCTTCCCTCCACACTAAGAACCATACCAAACTCAGAAAACTTCAAAACCCAACTATTCAAACACCTGTCCACTAAATGGAAATGTACCTGCCTTCACCCAACCTAATCCAAGGGGGTTCTCTCTCTGGTTCCCAAGCTCTACAACACTAATAGTTATCTTCCTATGAACCTATCTAAGCTCTCAACAATTTATATAGCTTTTCTCTAAGTTCTCAACAACAACTACAGCTAGCCTCACACAACCCAACCTTGTAAATATTGTAAATAGCATTCTATTGTTGATGTGTGTATGTAAAGTGTATTTACATTTTCTTAAAAGGTTTGTATGTAAACTGTTTCCACACCTAACACATATCTGTTTTCCTCAAATGAAACTGTATGATTCCTACCTTCAAGCTTAATTAAGGTGTTAACTATGAATGATATTGAATGCATTTATGAGTAACTATTCTACATAATACTATCTTTAATATTAACTATCAGTTGTATCTAAATTGTATAATGCATCTTGGAGCTTTTCTATCCGGGCCTCCACTGAAAATGGGTCAATTCGGCCCAGTGGACTTCCCCGGTAATCAAACTGCGAATAGATAAATAATAATAAATAATACTAATGAGTGCTAATGAAATTAATTTTTAGGAAGGGTCTATATGCTAGAACACTAGGATAAAGAATGACTGAATGCACCAGAGTTACAATTTTATATGTACAGTGTCAATAAAAAAAGGATACAGAGATTGGTAAAATGTAGAAACAAGTAATGGATATGAGAAGCAGTGACTATCATCTTTGCTTGGTGACAGAATGCACAAATATTGAAAGCATCCCATCAGTGCAGAGATTTAATGCCTACCACTCATTCAGGCCCACTACTCTAGAGCAGGCCAGTAAAGATGGTGGGGTCTCTATATGCGTAAAATAAAATTTCACCTCCAGGTTGATTAGGTAGGATAATGACCTGGAATTCCTTCACATCTAACTCAGTATTAAACAAAAACCTGAATCATAGCAAATTATAGGACCTTGTCTATGCCCCCCTTGGCTGATATCTCCTACTTGACCTGTTTGGAACCCCTATGCTTTCAACAAAACCACATTCTTCTAGGTAATATCAACTACCCCTTATCTACTTCATAAACACAAACTCTCTGGGTGAGCTATTCTGAACCCCTACTAGAGAAGATAAAATCCTGGACTTAGTCCGCACCAATATGGAACAACTCTGTTGCCTACCAGCTGTAAAATCCTCTCTAGTCAAATAGCATCAAAAGGCAGTCACATTCACGATAAGAATATTGCCTGAAGCATCCTCTAATTACTCAGTATTCAGAGATTATACTAAAGCTAATCCATTAAAGCTGAGTAACAATCTGGCAAAAGTCAACATTCCCTTCCAGCCTGGTGGCCCTTCGACAAATATGAAATCCTTCACTGCCAAAGTCTGTGCACATGTAAATGGCTGCACAGAGCATCTGTCCCCCTCCAAAATAAATACACTCCCTAGGATTTAATAAAATCCATGTAGGCACAGTATAGAGCCTACATGGAATGCATCTGTGTACATGGCCACTATTCCTCTTCTGCAGCATGCAATGCATATTAATGATGATGCGCTGCCTTGGGTGAGCATAGGAACAGGGATATTGAATCCATGTGGGGAGAAATGTAAAGGCTACCCATGGTTGTAGATGCCTGGTCAGATGTTATGTACAGGGTGAGGCTTCCTGTAATGCTCCCCACTACTGTTGAAATTATGTGAATTGTTTTAAATGTGCAATATTTTATTTTTATGTTTTTCTCCTCTCTGTATATTTGCATGGTGCAGAGCAGAGCACAGCAATGCGAAGCTGTGATCACATATAAACAGCTGACACTTGCTACACATCTAAAAATATAAACCAGATATAATTAATTATCATAATTAAATTGTATTTATTTATTTATTTAAATTGCAGTTTGCATGGTGCATTGCAGAGTGCTGCAGAGCCGAGTGGCACTTATACATACATAGCCGACACCTTATTTATTTATTTATTTATTTATTTATTTATTTATTTATTTTTATTTGCAGTTTGTTTACCAGGATAGTCCATTGGGCCAAAAGAAACCCATTTTCAATGGAGTCCTGGGGTGAAAAGCTCCAGAAATATACAAATACATAGTACACATTGCACATATACATTACAGATTATCTCATAGGAATACAAAGTAAATATGATAAGAAAAGGTTAACAATGATAGAATACATCAGTATAGTTCATTAAACAGCAATAAAAAAACACTTTTTTTTTACAAAAGTAGCAGCATAGGCTAACTCTTAAGTAGTTGGTCAAACAGTTCAATAGAGCTGTGGAACTATAGGAGGCAATGCTGGCGTATTTAGTTTTAGGAGAGTAGGAAGTGGTATTTGAAGGATTAGGTAGGATGGGAACAAGAGCACTTCCATTGTGAAGTTAGGTGTGAGTACAGCAAGGTTTTAAATGAGGAGAGACTGCTGGTGATGAGGATAGGAGATGGTAGAGAATTCCAGAGGCATGCAAGCCATACATCAAAAAATAGAAACTGTATGTAATTAATTATTTATTTCTGGGTCTGTGTAAGCATGTTCACATGGTGTGGCATGGTGCTCAGCAACGCTAACTGGTAGCCCAGTAGTACATGTGAAGGTAGACTAGGTTTCAATATATCCAAGTAGCTAAATGGGTAGAGCTACAGCCTAATGCTTAATAGGTCTTGGGTTCGACTCTGTAGCAGTTATAACATGTCTGCAATATTTATGTTTAATTTTTTAAAAAATTGTGAAATATGGCACTGCTGCACTGTGCTGAACACTGCTTAAACATGCTAATGGCTACCACTGTTTGTGTGGTGCTAATCTTAGCTAAACCCTTGGCTGTGCGAGTTTTCACATTACTTAGCTCTGCTTAGCTGGTTTGTGCACTGCTAAGTAACACACGACTTTTCTGAATGTTGCTCAATGACGTGTAAGGGTGGGAAAAACAGCCTATATTAGATGCAATAGGCAGGAATTCTGCACCATTCTTTGGAGTCTGCTTATCAGCTGATATGCTAGGTGCTATTGGAGAGGGTGCATGCTTTCTAGTGCATAGACGGGGTGTGCAGGAGTCCAGTGTCTTTGCTGGGCTCCTGATAAAGAATTGTGTACCCAGGCTGATGCAGGGCAGTTTCCAGCACTCAGAATGTAAGGTGGAGGCCTGGGACTGGTTGCCCAGGGAACTTACCAGTGCTACTGGTATCCCCTACACTGGTGAGCAATGTTGTCACTATGACAACCTGAAAAGGAGAAAGAGGGGAACCTTGGACACCTGAGTCCAAGAGGAAAGAGCTGGGCATGCTCCACAAATATGTAAGTATTTTTTCCAATGTTTTACCAAAATGCAAGCTTAATGTCTGCAAAACTGGTATGCACATTAGTTTGCTTCTAACCCAAAGCTGCAGCTGAGAGGACTTATTATATTGAGTCCCATGCTGGGTGCCTGACCAGGTTGTGCCATATGTGTGATAAGTAAAGATTTATTATGCTAACTGTAGTGCAATAAGTGAGAAAGAGTAAAGCATTTACTGCAATATAGTATACACAATAAAAGTTGCAGTACAATAAATGGGCAAGTAGAACTGTAGTGTAATAAATGGGCAATTAGAGCTGTAGTGCAATAAATTAACAATAACAACTGTATTGTAATAAACAATACCAATAACAGTAAGCAAAATGGTGTATAGCAGGTTTGTGTTGTCATAACCATTGCAGTAGAGCTGCATGCATTGCTTGTCTATGGTAAGGTTGCTGCAGTCAAGTGTAACACTGTAACAGCTGTAAAATGCAAAACTAATGGCTTGCAAACTGTATTGCACAACTCATAGCATTTTCCAAGGCTGTTTCCAGGCCAGTATCAGTCACATAATGCTCTCTGTTCCTCCTACTCCAGGTAATAAAGGTATATGGGTGAGGTAGCCCACTCTAAGGGCAGATATTGTGTGTGCACCTTACAGAAATTTATCAGCAATACCAATAAAGTGTTAAGCAGCATTGTTGATTCCTAAATAAATCTGTCTTAATATATGCAGTGCGGCTTTATTCTATGCATGTGTGTTTTACTGTCACTGCAGTCAATTATAACACTGTAATAGTTCTAGAATGCAAAATGAATTGTCCTGTAACATGTATTGCTCAACTCATAGTATGGTTCAAGGTTGTCTCTAGGCCAGTATCAGTCACATAATGCTCTCATTTTCACCCACTCCAGGAAGAAAAGGTATATGTTTGAGGTAGCCCATGTTATGAGCAGATATTTTGTTTAGTTGTCAGACACTTATCAGCAATACCAATAAAGTGTTAAGCAGCATTGTTGATTGCTAAATAAATCTGTCCAAATATTTCCAGTATGGTTGTATTCCTTGCATGTCTGTACTAACTTGCTGCAGTCAATTGTTACATTATTTGCAGATGTCCGTTGCAGTCACAGCTATCAGGTTCTATTCCCATGCCTGCCAACTAAGGTATGATAGCAGTCTAGTTTATGTACTGTACATAAACATGCCTCTCAAGTGTCACAAGTTCTCATAATGTAATTAAAACTGCCTAACCTGTCTGTCATAGGATTATGAGAAAAATGATTAACTGGAATGCAATGTATTACCAAACCCACTTACAGAACACCTTGGTAGTTATATAAGTCCACATTATGTGAAACTGTTCTGGGTATTTGTGTACATGCATTTCTTATTGCTTGCCCCATACTGACCCATGTTAACAGCTTGAGAAGTATGTACGTGTTACATCAGATATAAGAGGATTGTAGTCACTGCACTGAAAACTGATACTACACACCTGTAGAGTATTAATTATCAGTGTTTTCATGGTTATAATCTATATTGTCAGTATTGGAATTTTTCTCTCTCCCCACCCCTTAGGTTCATCGGTTCATAGGTAGGTACTAGGCTATTGGCCCTAGGCCCTATATAAGCTTAGCAAAAAGGTAACCTGGCTTTCGCCACCCAAGAAAATTATTTTCTTGTGCTCATGTCGAGCAGAGCCATAGAAGTGATCCCCGGGGTGAATTTCCTGTCTCCCATCCAATCATCAAGATATTTTTTGAAGAGTCCTAATGAGGAGCTTTGTTGGATATAGATAGGTAGCTTATTTCAGAGTATGGGAAGTCTCTGGGACAGGAATCTATCCCTCCAGCATGTTCTGTTTATTGTGATGACATGGTTTAGGTCCCTAGAGCATGTAACTCAGAGGGAGTGGGATTTCTTTAAGTGTAGCATGTCCAACAGCTCTGGGTTTGACATAGCTTTGTATGTTAGGCAAATATCTCCTCTGAGTAGGCAATACGTGATGGAGTAAAGCTGGAGTTGTTTGAGATGGTCTACATAGGGCAACTGTATGAGGCCAGTAATCCTCTTTGTGAGGTATTTCTGTGGCCTTTCTAGTTGTTGTAGATGTCTTGTGAGGTACATACCAAAAAGGGCATTGTACTCTATAATGGCTCTATTGAGTGACGAGTAGAGGGGAAGAATGACCTCTTTTTTCCTGGATGAAAAACCTTTTGTCATGAGATGTGCCACATAGAAGGAGTTCCTGACTACTGTGGCAATGTGATTATCAAAGGAGAGACTCCTGTCCACCTGTGTCCCAAGGTCACTTATTTGGTGTTAAGTAGACTACTGTCTATGTGGTAGTTCATGGGTACAGAGTTTTTACCAAAAGGCATGACAATGCACATTTTGGCATTGAGCTTGAGGCCATGGCTTTGACACCAGGCATCTGTCTCAGTGAGGCCCTTTTGTAGGATGTCCACATCATTAGGAGTTTCGATTATGGCTCCTAATTTGCAGTCATCTACGAACTTCATTAGCCAAAGACCTTCTGTGCTAGCCTGTACTTCTGAGAAGTAAATACAAAACAGGAGAGGACCCAGGACTGAACCCTGTGATACTCCACTTGTCATTGGTCTGAAGTCGGACTTGGAATCTGCTACTTTCACAGTGTGGGTTCTGTCAGTGAGCCAGTTGGCAACCCATCTTGTGACATAGGGATTTATACCTAGTTTAGTATGTTTATCTATAATTCCAGAGTGGGGGGATGGTGTCGAAAGCCTTGGCGAGATCTAGATAGGCTGTGTGAACCAACTTACCCTCATCTATGGCTTTTTTGACAACTTCAAAGAGGTCTATTGGGTTTAGGAGACATGATCTGCCTTTTACAAACTCAAAATGGGTGGGGTCTAGAGTTTGGAGATTACCAATGTCATTGTTTATAAGTTCCATGATGATACATTCCACAGCCTTGCAGACCAGGCTCATCAGGCTAATGGGCTGGTAGTTCCTTGGGTCCATGGTGGCTCCCCTTTGTGGAGTGGGATAACTGTCACTGTGTGCCATTCAGTGGGCACAACGCCTGAGGTGTGGCTATGATTGGACATGGTACTTAGGTGGGGTGTCAGTTCATTCTGTAGTTCATGTAAAACGCAGCCTGGGATGTTGTCAGGTCCCGTGGATGCTGTGTTCTTGGCTTTGAAGAGTATGGTTTTTACCTGTGCAGCCGTGATTACACAAACTTTGTATTCTTCCGGTATAGAGATGGGCTCTTTAGGGGGTGAGAGGGGGGTAAAGTTAGCACTGAACCTATCTGTCAGGATATTGGCAGTATCAGTTGGTTCTGTATAATTAGTGCCATTGTGCTGTAACTCAAAGCAGATCTAAATGTTGCCATTGAGATTCTTGACATAGCTATAGAATGCTTTGTGGTTTTCTTTAGAATCAGTGGTGATTTTGTTTTCATAACTAGCTTTGGAGGATTTTATGAGGGACCTCAGCTTTTTACTGAGGCTGACCAGGGAAGTTCCTCCAATCATGGGATTTTACTCTTTTTTGCAACAGTCTCTCTCTTCTGTTGTAGAGTTTGTTTATGGCAGGGACCACCAGATTGGCTTCCATTTTTTGGAGGATAGCATCTTGGTTCTCTTAGGGATTGCATGATCCATGTACTCGTGTAAGTGCTTATAAAGTGCATTTGTGCAGGATTCAGCAGTTGTACCTCTATTATCCGTCTGCATGGGTGTCGTAAAGTTTGCCACTTCTGTCTTAAGAAGCGTGAAGTTGGCTTTGGAGAAACTTTTTATGGTAGTTTCCCTAATGGGGGGTGGGGGCAGGATGTGGATGTCTAGGGTGATTAGATCGTGGTCGGATCTGACCAATGAGGAATTGACCTCTGGTGTGGAACACCGGTTGCCCATGTTGGTAAAGACTAGGTCTAGGATATTGCTTCCCCTGGTGTGGGTGTGGATAAGTTGATCCAAGGCATTGGAATTTATGAATTCCAGAAAACATTGAGCAAAAGAGTTGGTGCATGAGTAGTTTTCCCAGTTATTGGTGGGGTAGTTGAAATCACCCATTATTAGGGTATTAGGTTGTATTTTCCAGTGTATCAAGAAATGAGGAGTGGGAATCCTGGGGCATGGTGGGGGATCTGTAGCAAGCTGCAATTTGGATTGCAGTCTTGCCCAGAGTTAGTTGCATTTGGATAATCTCGGATCTTACCTTCATTTATTTATTATTGTTATTTATTATTATAATTTAATACTAACATATTTTGTTTAACTTTATTTTGGTAAAATGTGATTTATTATTGTTAATATATGTTTTTGTTATAGTCAAGACTAAATAATGAAGATACATTGTATGAGGCAGATATTAATTGTTTTCAACAGAAATTAATTGATAGGGGTTATAAGAAGAAGGAGGTAGCTGACGCTGTTCGCTTTACACATGAAAATAGGAGGGGAAGAGGTAGACATGTTTTTACACACAGAGTGGATTCATTTAATGAGACTGGAAGCACCCCCACGAAGAAGGAGACACTACCCATGTCTCTTTATTATACTAGTGATGTCAGTGACATTATAGGAATTATTAAGAACAATTGGTCTATTTTACATATAGACCAAGATATTCACTGTATTGTAGGTGAATACCCTATGTTTAGTTTTAAAAACAAAATGTCTCTGAAGAGACAGTTGCGTTATAAAAATTCCACACAGGAGAAGGGAGAATCAGTGAGCAGATTCCGGATGCGTTGCTGCTCGAGATGCAATTTTTGCACGTTTATAGAGCCGTATGTGGATTTTGTTCATCCATCTACTAATAAGGTTTTGTTTTAATGTCATTGCTGATTGCAGAATCAGAAATCTGGTTTACTTAGCCAAGTGTAGAGAATGTGATTCTTTCTGCATAGGCAAGACCAACAGGTCTTTGCTGGAAAGAATGAGAGAACATGTTAACCGTATAAATAAAGGTGATGTACACAATGCCCTTGCCAAGCATTATGTTGAATGTGGACGAGAACATAAATTTGGTTTTAGGTTAATTGAGATGGTGACTCCTAATACTCGGGGTGGTGACTTTAGAAATTTTACTGAGGAAAGGGAACTGTCATGGATTATTATTATGCAGGCAAACAGGTTTCCTGGCATTAATGAAAGGGTCTCTATTAAGCTGGCTTTGAAAGCCAGAGGCCTCCTTAAATGAATGAGAATGTTTTAATGATTGATTGAAAGAGTGTTTTTATAGGTTATTTTATCATAGTAAATTAATATATTATATAATGTGTCTGATTTTACTGCTTTGTTTTCTGAAGAAGCACATTTAATGTGTGAAAGCGCTTACCTGTCTTGCTACAATAAATCTGGATTTTTATGTAAACAGTTGTGTTTTGGTGCTGGTTTACATTTGATATTAATATTATTGTTATGTTTTATTATGATACATATTTTGTTAAACTAACTGTTTTGTTGGCCTTATGATTTACTACTTACTGGCATGCTGTGAATATACTAAATGTTATGTTTCTTAATGTAATGTTATACATAATATACATTAATATGTATTTGGATTAATAAATATGATGTTCTAGTCTGTTAATACTAACAATAGTTTGGTTATTGCTGACTTTAACTTATTCCAGGAAAAAACAGTCCAAATCCACCATGCGATAAATAGTTAAAAAGCTCAGGACATAAACAGCATAAATAGCAGAACAAAGCTTTCAAGTAAAAAGACTCTTCTTCAGTGTTTAATTTTCCTGAAATTCTGGCTGCTTTTCATCCAAGTCCTTTCATTTGCTGAAGACCTGTTACTTTGTGCAACTTTAACTTATATCTATACCTCATTTACCACAGCATGCCAAGGTAGGCAGGTTCCGGCTGAACCGCCTACCTTGCCTCCTCTGGCTGTGGTACCTGTTCCTAGCATGTCTGGGACCCAGACCAGTGGTGCCACCTCTACTGCAGTACTGCCCTATGGGACAGAGGCAGGCACCCCTCTAAGAGTGGTGGTGGAGTGGGTGTTGTTACCCAGGCTGAGCTGCTGGATTTGGTGTGCAGAAAAGTCTACCATTGTTTTGACTGCCTCATCTGCCAGATCGAGGACATGATGGCCAACCTGGTGGGGTAGCCTCACCCTGGCACTCAACATCCACCACTGCAACCCCCTGAGGCAGTGATGGAGCAATGCTGGCAATCCCATGGGTGAGGATGTGATTCACACTGCTGCCTTGTGGAGGCACATGGTACTGAGATTACAAAACACCCTTCCTAATCAAGGTGTCCCCCCCCTCATGTATCACACACCACCCCTGTCTGCTGTCTTACCTGTCATGTCTGTCTGCAAATGCATCTTCACCTATCCAACTTACCTCCCCCACATGCACCTATGTCCCTTCCCCAACATTCCACATTCACCTTAAAAAAACAGGCACCTGTCCAAAAAAACAAAAAATGTTGTCCTATACATTGCTCTCCATTTTACACGTGTCCACTGGACACATAAGTTGGTCCAATTGACTTGACAATGCAGTTATGTCAACCTCACCCCTCTATCTGGGGGTGAGAGTTCAAAGTTATGTAAAAATTCTGTCAAAGTGCACAGTTGTTGCTGTACAAGAATGGATAGCTATGGTTCTTTCCTACACCCTTCTTGCACATCCCTACCTACCTTTCACTATGCCCCCCCTGCTTGCACCCCATTTCACCACTTTCTTATCTCCCCGTTTTTTTCTTTATATTTTTTAGTGTGACCCTGCACAGTGCATTGCGTCATGCAGCTTTGTCAGCTCAGCTAAATAGCTATATTGTCTATATGTGTTTTTAAAATTGTAATACACACTTACAAAATAAACACCTGTGCCCATATCTCGAACCAAAGACCATCACACCTGCAGACCACTGCCTTAACCTGACATAACACACAGCTCTTAATTAAAGCAGGTAGTTTAAACAAAACATAGTAATTGCCAGTTTCGGTCATTAAGCATGTTACAGTGGAGCTGTGCATCACACAGCAATGAGCAAACTTGATTAAGAAGTTATGGAAACAATGGGCATGTACCTGAGACAGGTGTAATAGTGCACCACAAGACAGCCAAAGGCATGATAATAGATGTAAGTGAGGCCTGCAATAGCACGTAAATGAGTACTTTAATCAGCAACATATAGAAAGACACATGCTAAGGAATTAATGGCAAAATATATGTTCAGCTGGGACCCTGGTGCACACATACATCTATATAAAGCCATGCACATACTGATGGATGTAGAACATGTTTGTTACAGCCTGTATGTGTGCACATATACACCGGATGTAGCAGTGACTAAGTAGCGCAGTCTGTTAAATGCCTTACAAACAGTACATTTTGCCACACACAGTCCTGGGTTCAAATCCAGTGCTGTATAGCAGTGGAATTATAGTATTGTGAAACCAGCAAATAATGATTGGGTCATGCACCTTTATCCACCCAATGCATATCAAATGAAATTTCTGCTTTTTGCTGGCTGAGGGAAGTCACAGGCCTGCAGATAGAAACACACTTCACATATCCCTATAGCAAAAGTATATGTGCATAAAGTGTCATGTCATGCATTCATATGCATTCACAGAGAAATTCAGATCAGGTACTGCAAATGAGGGCCACTAATATCAAAGTGCACCATACAATCTTTTCAAACGCACATTGCTAATTAACTTAGCTGAACACCTAACATGCACATTTGAAGTACCTGCTTGTAACAAGGGTGCCCACATACATGCTCCAAATTACTGCCAAACTGTACCACATAGCTTGACATTCATCCAAATGGTGGACATATTGTTATATTTATCCCCATGTTACTCATAGACATACCAAGCATGTTGTCTAGTACTCTATTAGTGATACTGTTGCCTAACATACTTAACTTAAACACATGCCTTAATTGGACTCGAAATGGTAGCCTCACTCTGGCTCTGCTTCTACAACAAGACTGACACAGCTGCCACAATTACTCATGCAGCTTGTTGTTCTCAAAAGTGCTCACACTCTCTGCCTATGTCTATTATCAGCCACAGCAGCAGCTGCAGCCTGTAGAACACACATCTCTATGTAAAAGTAGCTGCTACAGACCTACCCTCTGTGATGAAGTAGTCTCTTCACCCCAGTAATGTCCGGCACAACACATCAGAAAGGGCCCCTAATCTACATGAAGACCTTATATATTGTACTGTGGTTGCATGTGATTGGCTGATGATAGTGCAAATCAGCTGTGTTAGCTGCAATTAGCATTTCAGAACCACAGATTGGTTAAGAGGCAATCACCTGGTGATGAGAAGCATGTTAAAAAGGCAAGCAGCTGTTATGGGGAGCCATTCTGTATGAGACTTGCCTCACACAGACAAATGCAAAGTATTAACTATTAGCACATATCATCAGAGGAGTACTGCACTCCATCAGGTATGTAACCATCTTGTTTACATCAGGATGCAGATGTGTGAATACACTTACAGGGAATAGGGATTACAGCATTAAGCCTTTCTTATAACTGTGATAATTACATGTAAGTGATCTCCAGATCTGTTATACATACAGAGGATGTGCAAGACATCAAGGGTGGAATGTATATTGTTAATGTGGCACACTGGGCTCGTGGAACTCCCCCTTTACAGTGGTTGTAATAGCACACTGCTATTTGTTTGGCACAGTTGGGTTGACATATTATCAGGGGGGGGTTGACCTTTGGGGACAAACTACAATAGACTCCAGTGTTAGCTTAATGAACATACAGCAGTACCTGTCAGGGCACATGTGGGAATACCTGACTATTGTGAGTGTCCTAGTTGTAGCCACACGTTTAATATGCTTGCACACTGTGAAATACGACATGTGTGATCAAGCAGTGGATATTGCCAGCCATTCTGCCCTTGTTGTGTCTCTTCATCATGTACTTCCACGTATATGATCCTGACATGTGTCCCCATGTTGTTGTCTTTCAGGGAACGTATATGCAAGATGCTGTGCAGCTTTCATGGATGCAGAGAATGAGTTAATACTGGCAGGGCTCTGTCAACACCATGAACTCCTACTGTCCAGGTGGAGGCACGACAGGGAACAGTGGAAGGCACTATGGGCTGACATTATCCATGATGTCAATGCCACTGCTCATCAGAGCAGGACATATGAGCAGGTTTGACATCACACATTGAACATGATCAATGCTGCATGCAGAACAGCAGCAGATGTAGCCAGGGATGGTGGTGTCACCAGTGGAGGGCCTGCAGCGAAACAACCACTCTCAGCCACTGAGGAATTCCTGGCAAATCTAGGCACACACAACAGCTTCCAGGCATCCATCACTCCCTACATCATGGATGTGGGTGCTACAGTGTCCAGGGCAGAGGAGCATGCAGTTAAGCTTAGTTTGATTAGCATTGCAATACATTTGCAATGCATTCTGTGTGTCAGGACGTACATAGTCATACATGAGTATCAAGTCTGTCTGCTTTTGGGGGGGGTTAAAATTTTGACCACTATACAATTAACACAGTAACTGCTGTAAATGTGAGATAGATGGACATATTACCCTGTGGTGGTGGAACATGCAGTGGTACTGATATTACCTCTCCCTCAACTTTTCACTGGTCCAGCAGGTGTGGTCAAGCCCATGGTCTTGCTACTGGTAAGCATGGCACTGTTTTGTTATAGATGTAGGTTTACAGCAGTGCAATCCATAGACTGTCATCCCATGCTTGATTCTTGCATTCCTGTACTGTCAGCATGATTGCCAACTGCACACATATATTCTAACTGTACACGTTAGACTCATACCTATGCCTTATAGGTGTGACCAGACTAATAGATGTGATAGTATTGTCAGGACACTACAGAGTGTCATATGTGTCAACTGTGTCGAGTCTACACAAATGTCAACAGTGTACCTCACTGTTGCTGATGAGATTGCAGTGTAATGAGATATTTTTAAGTAACTACAGCTGTTAGTGGGAAGAGTACTGTCCTCATGTCCTACTATATGAGGTTAGGATTTTAACAGGTTTGTCATAGTGATGACAGTGTAAAGAGTCTTACATATATCACAACATAGTACTGGTGAGCATAATAGTGCAGGTATTAATGTACTGCTTTTTCCTTTCTTATCACAGGTGGCTGGAGGGAGGAGTTGGTGTCTGTCCCCTACACAACTTGATTTCAGCATCTCCTCAGACTCTGATGATGATGGTGGCCACAGTGTGACACAAGTGTGGGTTTCAGGGGCTGAATTTGTCCCAGAGGTTGACATCCCTCTTCTGCCCTCATTGTCACTGCACACAAACAGTATGCCCACACATACACACTTCTCAGATGCCACAGATATTGCACAATAAGAGGGTGGGGACATTAAACAAGAAAATGTGGCAACTATGGCTCCAGTGAGTGTAGACTCTAGCCATAGTAAGACACCTGGCAAGGTCCCACACATTCAGATTGACAGGTGTGCTTGAAGGTGGCCAGCTGTCCGTCCACCACCTGCTGCAGGTGTCACATCACGGATCACTCAGTGCATGTTTCAGACCATCTTGAAGGCAGAGGCATGTTCTGAATGGAATGCCAGATGTATGGTTAGGGTTATGGATGCAACACAGTCTGACATTCGTACTGCCTCCACCACACTGGGGACATCCTGGATCAGTTCACTGATGCAATGGACAGAAGGTGGGCTGAGACAGTGTCTGCCTTGGACTGCACTTTGTCATTGCTGGAACGTGTGGTTGGAGTTGAGTGTCAGACTTGTGAATGTTGGTCAGCAACCCCATCTGCCGAGAGTCCATGTGGCAATGCGCAATCACGTTCCCCTAGTGACAGTACATACAGTGTTACAGAGGGGAGTATGCTGTCCACACTACAACATGGCAGGTCATGGGGACCACACCATCCCAGTAGACAGCAGTCACTGTTAGGTACTAGCACCTTTTCTGACTTTGGGCATGGAGGTGCCAGTGCAGCTCCTGGCAGAGCCAGTTCCTGTGTTTGGGGCCAGAGACGGTGAACTGTCAACTCTATCATGTACTGTCCAAAACTATCCAACATACACACATGTAGGGCTAGCACTGAGCTTGACTACACACACACACACACACACACACACACACACACACACACACACACACACACACACACACACACACATGCACACATGCACACACACCACTGTCATCTACAGACACACATGGCACATTTCCATGGTCCATCTTACCTACTATCCTTCCTGACTCACACTCATGCTATCAACCATTTGGGTCACCCTAGGGCTCCTGCACCCCCACACAACACTCGGTGCAAGTGATGATACCTGTGCCACATCCCTGCCTTCCTCACCATCAATGCAGGGAAATGAAGCTATGTGTCTGATGCACAGGGTGACTATATTAGTTAACATGTACTTGTGTAATGCAGTGTTGTTTTGCCATGCTACTTGGAGAGGTTACCAACAGATACTGTTTGCTGGCATTTGTCATGATTACACCACATACTTTTATGTACCTTATGCTGTATGATGTGGTATTGGCCATTTAGTTACACAATGACAGGTTTATCACAGACCTATTTCTGTTTCTGTTCCAGGAGTCTGTTAGGATAACCTGTGGATACACAGTGGCAATAAAGCAGCACAGGATAGCATGTCAGTACAGCAGAAATCTGTCTTCAGCATGGTAGAGCATTATAAGTGCATGGCTCCATAGGTTCATATGTGTATAACAGGCTAACATGGACAATGGTGGCATTCAGCATACTCATGGATCCCTAATCTGTGAAAAGGTCTGCTACCTTTGATAAGTGTCATCAGGGTTTTGGGAACTAACACATCTACAGGCTGTGGTGATGGAAATGACCCATCTACAAATATCCTGTGTCCAGTACAGAAGCTGCCTGACACCAGTATGTTTGTCATGTTCTGCATCTCATTGTCTAACCTGTATATGATGTGTGTCACAGCAGATGTGTGCTTCACATGCATGGGTGACCTGTTTCATATAGGGTGCACTGTCTGTTACATACTTGTCTCTCCAGCATGTACTATGTATACCACAGTGATGTTGTAGGTGTGTAGAACAGGTGAGATATGTGTTAGTCCTGTCATGGATACAAGGGAGGTCCACAGTTGAGTCTGACATCTCCCTGTATGAAGGCATACACATCCCTTCCAAAGCATTTAGGAGACAAACTAAACATGTATGGTCATGACATGGACTCCATAGGGCATGTTACCTACACTGTGTATCATGGAACCTGTGTGGCTGCTACAGTCATGCAATATGCCTGTATAGTGACATAGCAAGTTTGCAATTGCACACAATGATAGGTGTGATGACTGCCACATTCAGTATAGCAGTGGCAGTCTAGGATTTACATCACAAATCTGTCAGTATAGGGTAGACCACAGTGAATGCATCCCCACATCTTACTGACCAGTGGAAGTCAAAAGCTACATTACTCTCTGTGTCCATAACTCCATGTGTAATGGCTCAACAGTGTGTGGTGTGCAGACATTACAGTATTTTGCAGGGATGGATGACTTCCCACAGGATATTATTATGCAGTTGTTGGGATTTAGTCTTTGTCAGTGGCTCAGACAACTGATTGTGTCTTAGACCATCCTGGATAACTTTTGGTTTTGTGTGGGATTCTATGACAGCTTCTAATATGCAAATCCAAAAATGGACCAGCACTTTGGTAACGCAGCAAAATTAATTTATTGTAGAAAGGAAAGCCATAAATAATGGCTAGCAAGGAAGCAAACCGGTTTCGGCTGTACAAAGCCTTCTTCAGTGCTAAGAAGCAAATGTTAAATAATTAATTAGGCAGCTCACAACATCATGGTGTTATATACAGAGACATTTAAAGGCACATGACAGAAATAAGTATTAACTACATATTGTAAACATATCTTAAATAATAACCAATGATTATATTAATAGTAATCACCAAAATAAACTCATATACATATGAAATGTAAAAAATCCAAAACAAAACAAAATACTTAAGGAAGTAGGTTGACATATTATTCTATTTCATTAAGACCAGGTTTGAACAAAGCCCCTAACCTGGTTATCCACATATTTTCCATGTTATTAAGTTTAGTATGCCAACCTGCTTTAGAGTTCCTATGTATTTGGATTTTGTCTATAATAACAAATTTAAAAACAGCAGTGGGATGATTAATGGTGTGTTTATAAAGGGCATTAGACAATCGGTGGTTTCTAATAGCACTAAGGTGTTCACTAATCCTCAGTTTGATTGGCCTTGATGTCTGACCCACATAAAAAGAGGAACAGGTACATGTGGCCAAATAAATGACCCAATCCGAACTGCAATTCCCAAAGATATTAATATTGTATACCTGTGATGTATTTTTACTTGAAAATTCCTTAGTTTTGAGGATATGTTGGCAGGCACTACAATGTCCACAAGGACAACACCCCACCAAAGGATCACCAAATAAGGTGGTTTGGACATTAGTCACTGGTGTATATCTCTTGTATTGAGTAAAACGAGAATGTATAGTGCGACCCCTATGGTATGAGAAGGCACATTTCTCTGGTAGTATTTCATTCAGAAGTTCATGAGATTTGAGTATGTCCCAATGTCTGTTAATAATTTCCCTGAATCTGAATGTGTTGTTTCCGAAAGTAGTTACCAACCTTATCAGCTGCACAGAATTTGATTTATCGTCATGCTTCAAATGCTGATATCGTAATAAGCTAGAGCATGCCATCTGACTAGTCTGATCAATGGTTTGAGAGATATGATACTTAGAATACCCACGGTTGAAAGCCTATTTGACAGATCTTTTGCACAAACTTGATGCTGTTCTTCTGAAGAACATATGCATTTCATACGCAAAAATTGGGATTTTGGAATGTTTCGGATGATGTGGCGGGGGTGAGAGCTTGTTGCATGTAGCAATGTGTTATATTGAGGAAACTTCCTATGAACAGTAGTGGCCAATGTGTGATCTTCCAATCTAAAGATGACAACATCCAAAAAAACAATCTCTTGATATTCTATGTTTAAAGTAAATTGTATATCAAAAGGATTGTTGTTAAGATACCTGACAAAATCAAACACATGGTCCTGATCCTCATGCCACACCATCCAACAGTCATCTAGATATCTTCTCCAGATGTCCAAATGATTTATATATAGATTATGATGTGCATCATATATAAATGTTTGCTCTAAATATCCCATAAATAAATCAGCATATATGGGGGCAAAGGAAGCCCCCATTGCCGTACCTTTGATTTGCCAATATGGATGTCCATCAAAGTAAAAAATGTTTTTACACAGCACATATTCAGTAAGTTTGACAAGAAAGTTATTGAAACCAGTGGAATATAATCCAGATTTGTCCAACCAATAAGAGATAGCAGCAATGCCAGCATCATGGGGGATACTCGTGTATAAAGATGAAACATCTAGGGTACATAACCACCAATCAGCTTCTAATTGTGAATCTTGAATGATGTTGAGAAATTCAGTGGTGTCTTGTATCCTTAATCTAACATTAGACAGTAATGATTTTAAATAATATGTAAGGAAAGCAGATAGTGGTTCAGTTAAAGAGCCTCTCCCAGAGACAATAGGTCTACCAACCTGTTTACTAATGATACCTTCTTCTATCGCTAAATCCAACAAAGAGTCTATCTGTGCTTTGAAATTAGGTGTGGGATACACAACCATCTGGATATAATAGCGGGCATCAGACAACTGTCTGTAAGCCTCAGCCTTGTATTTGCTGTGATCCATAACAACAATACCTCTCCCCTTGTCTGCTGGAGTGATGACAATATCATGATTAAGTTGAAGTTCAGGAAGAGCAGATCTCTCTGCTTGAGTAAGGTTATTTGTGGTAGGTTGGTATATTGTGGAAAAATGTAAATCTTCGATGACACAGTCCTTAAAGATAGAAACATGTTTATCCATGGGTGGTGTGAATTCTGATTTCCCAAATTTGAAACCAGTAGATCTTTGAGTAGTGTCATGATCTGAAAAAAATATCTTAAGATTTACCAATCTACAAAAATCATTAACATCTTGTAACAAACTATATTCAGAAACATGTGAAGTGGGGACAAAATTAAGACCTTTATTTAGTACTTGGTAATGTACAGGTGATAATTCAAAGGATGAAATATTGTGTACATTGTTCACTGTTTCACCATCTGTTGTAATAGAACCTGTAAACTGGATTTTCCTGTTTCTGTTTCTATGCTTTCTGCCTCCCCTGCGTGTCGTACGTCTAAAGGGACAGGTTGTTTTCTCTTGGCAGCTGGGGACACCTGGCGTGAAGGGACATCATAGTCTGTAACAGAGGAAGTTTCATCCTCTGAGGTACCACTAAGGGTAGATTCTGTCCTTCTTAATAATGATCTAGGCCTTTTTCTACCATAATTGCTTTTATTAGCTCTATCTGTAAACCTGACATTCTTGGATGTAACAAACGGTTTACCTTTGTCATAATCCGACAAGTCCCTGTTAAATTTATGTGTTTTTCTCTTGATCAATTGTTGTTCCAAATTGGCCAAATCTTTGGCTAAATCAGAAATGTATTCTTTGAAAAATGCTTCAGTTTCAAATAATTGGGCTTCAAGGCACACTTTATGGATTTCCAGTATTTGTGTTTCAATGGTTCTTTCATAATAACTAGTTAGGGTGTCCACAAAAAGCATTGAGGCCTGATGTTGGGCTGAAGCCCAATCCTGTGACAAGTGGGCATCAATGCTTGACACTAGAGGTTGAAGATGGATCCTAAGCCCCCTAGGTGTAATATCTTTTAGTTTGTAGGCCTTGAATAATTTCAAGTGCCAAATGTTAGACCTTAGGGACTTCATGTTTCTGGTCAGTTTTTGAAAAACTAACCCACATTTCTGTTTGGAATCCACTTCACTGATATTTAAACTACTTGACCACCTAGTGTTAAAGCCAAAAGCTTCCAGGTTATCTTTATCAGCCGATAGTCCTTGCAAAATTCCACTTAAGTCCATGATAAAACAGTATGTCACAACACAATTCTTGATCCAAAAAGAATAATTATATCAACTTAGATATGAACAATTGAGTCTGTATTTGTATATATGGTTGTGCACTACGTTAACCCTATTAATTGTGGAAAGTTACCTTTATGGTAAAAAATATATATGTAAAAGAACAACTTAAAATGCCCCACTCTATATAAAAAGACTCTGTGGTGCCCATATACTGAGGTAGTTGACAGTTCATCTCACTACAGACAATTAATTATTATTCTAGTTATAAAGGTCCAAAAGATATCCAAACAGTAGAGGTCCAAAAAATAGAATGTACCAGGTGTGGATTAATCTGACAAAACCTTAGTAGTTTGTCTCATGTATATCCATAACTCTTGTAAATATATAATTAAGGCAGCCAACCCTTCGTCTCTGCTGCCTTCTATTTAAAGGTTCACTCAAACTCAAGGACCATTATACACATTTATGTATATAAAGTGTAACTGGACATTCGTCCCTTATAGTCTTAAAACTCTAATTGTTAGAAAATGGACCAAATGTTATCAATTATAAGGGGAGTCAATATATACAGAAAATGAGGGCATAAAGTTGTCTACTTATATAAAGTATATATATGTATATGCTCCACAAATTGGTCAATTGCAGTGCAAAAACATACATAAAAAATATATGTGTAGACCCACCTAGTCATTAGAGAAATTTGTAATTAGGTCAAAAATTGAATAGACAATTTCTGTAGAAACTACTTGGTTGGCTGAGAAAGCAAAACCTGAGTAAGTGCTAAACAAAGCACAATATTAAGAACCTTGTTGCTGATATAATTTTAACCTCCAGTTTGTATATCCAAATTCAACTACAATTCAAGGTTGAGTGCCTATACCAATACCAATAAGTACAAAAAGTGAATATGCCTGTGAACCCCAGCAGAATTCAAAGTATTACGCTAAAGGAAATCACAGAACAGAGCTATCCTCTAAATTGTAATCTTATAACAGAGACAATAAATAATAGCGCCTTACATGCATTTGCTCAAACAAAAATAACCCAAAACAGCACTAAATATACTTGAAGCTGATGTACCCTGATGCAACTAAACATTGAATTAAGTTGAGCAGAAAGAAAAAGAACATTCCCCCAGTTTAAGGTAATTTCAATTAAACTGAAAGGTACAGCATAACATGTCAGCAATATTTAAAATCATTAACTGATTGCCAAAAAAGAGCAAATGTCGCTTATGATCGCCAAAACGTAATATGGACTCAACCTGAGTCATTAGCTGAATACAACAAAAAACATAAAAATAGTACAATAAGTCCAAAGTACGATGGATGTGTCCATAGATGTTATATTATGTCCACAAAATTTGTAGATGTTATCGCTTAAAACACGCCCACGATGATAAGTTCCAAAATCATGCAATAAAGTTCCAAATGTTGGTAAGGAACCAAGGGTAGTCCACAGTATCTGTTAAATCAATAAAGAATGTAGTGAGCCTTCGCGAAATACAAAATAGTATAGCCAAAAATCAAAACTTAAACAACCAATTATTTGTCCACAGTACCTGTTGGAAATATATATCTGTTGATCCTGAGTTGACGCCCAAATAGTGAGAAAGTAATAATACATCCTCACGAAATCCAATGTTGGCATAAGCACAAAAATATTCCCATACGTATTCCAGACCTATTTGGAACAGTACAGTCCATGAGGTAGGCCCAATATGTAATGTAAAAAAGGAGAAAATGCTTTCCAAACTGAAGATTGTCCCAAATGATCCCAGAGATTCAAATTTGTAGTATCGACTACATCAGCTGTCGACTGCGATGAAATGGTAGAAAAATTAGAAAAAAACAAACAAAACAAAATGTACCAGATGAAATTAGGAGCTGTATACAAGATGTAGCCTGCAAACCAGGTGTCCTCAGCGTGAAGTGAGAAGCAACAGGAACAAACCAAACACATGCTCGAGGGACTAAGTGCACGGTCCAAACCAATACAAAAGGGTAAATCCAAAAATGGACCAGCACTTTGATAACGCAGCAAAATTAATTTATTGTAGAAAGGAAAGCCATAAATAATGGCTAGCAAGTAAGCAAACCGGTTTCGGCTGTACAAAGCCTTCTTCAGTGCTAAGAAGCAAATGTTAAATAATTAATTAGGCAGCTCCCAACATCATGGTGTTATATACAATAACTTTCTTGTCAAACTTACTGAATATGTGCTATGTAAAAACATTTTTTACTTTGATGGACACCCATTTTGGTAAATCAAAGGTACGGCAATGGGGGCTTCCTTTGCGCCCATATATGCTGATTTATTTATGGGATTTTTTGAGCAAACATTTATATATGATGCACATCATAATCTATATATAAATCATTTGGACATCTGGAGAAGATATCTAGGTGACTGTTGGATGGTGTGGCGTGGGGATCAGAACCATGTGTTTGATTTTGTCAGGTATCTTAACAACAATCCTTTTGATATACAATTTACTTTAAACATAGAATATCAAGAGATTGTTTTTTTGGATGTTGTCATCTCTAGATTGGAAGATCACACATTGGCCATTACTGTTCATAGGAAGTTTCCTCAATATAACACATTGCTACATGCAACAAGCTCTCACCCCTGCCACATCATCCGAAACATTCCAAAATCCCAATTTTTGCATATGAAACGCATATGTTCTTCAGAAGAACAGCATCAAGTTTGTGCAAAAGATCTGTCAAATGGGCTTTTCAACCGTGGGTATTCTAAGTATCATATCTCTCAAACCATTGATCAGACTAGTCAGATGGCACGCTCTAGTTTATTACGATATCAACATTTGAAGCATGACGATAAATCAAATTCTGTGCAGCCGATAAGGTTGGTAACTACTTTCGGAAACAACACATTCAGATTCAGGGAAATTACTAACAGACATTGGGACATTCTAAAATCTCATGAACTTCTGAATGAAATACTACCAGAGAAATGTGCCTTCTCATACCGTAGGGGGTAAGCATACATTCTCGTTTTACTCACTACAAGAGATATACACCAGTGACTAATGTCCAAACCACCTTATTTGGTGATCCTTTGGTAGCGTGTTTTCCTTGTGGACATTGTAGTGCCTGCCAACATATCCTCAAAACTAAGGAATTTTCAAGTAAAAATACATCACAGGTATACAATATTAATATCTTTGGGAATTGCAGTTTGGATTGGGTCTTATTATATATATGTACTTGTTCCTCTTTTTATGTGGGTCAGACATCAAGGCCAATCAAACTGAGGATTAGTGAACACCTTAGTGCTATTAGAAACCACCGATTGTCTAATGCCCTTTATAAACACACCATTAATCATCCCACTGCTGTTTTTAAATTTGTTATTATAGACAAAATCCAAATACATAGGAACTCTAAAGCAGGTTGGCATACTAAACTTAATAACATGGAAAATATGTGGATAACCAGGTTAGGGGCTTTGTTCCAACCTGGCCTTAATGAAATAGAATAATATGTTAACCTACTTCCTTAAGTATTTTGTTTTGTTTTGGATTTTTTACATTTCATATGTATATGAGTTTATTTTGGTGATTACTATTAATATAATCATTGGTTATTATTTAAGATATGTTAACATTATGTAGTTAATACTTATTTCTGTCATGTGCCTTTAAATTTCTCTGTATATAACACCATGATGTTGGGAGCTGCCTAATTAATTATTTAACATTTGCTTCTTATCACTGAAGAAGGCTTTGTACAGCCGAAACCGGTTTGCTTGCTTGCTAGCCATTATTTATGGCTTTCCTTTCTACAATAAATTAATTTTGCTGCGTTACCAAAGTGCTTGTCCGTTTTTGGATTTACCCTTTTGTATTGGTTTGGACCGTGAACTTAGTCCCTCGAGCGTGTGTTTGGTTTGTTCCTGTAGCTTCTAATAAGCAATCACCTGATAATATACTCAGTCAGAGGTCACTGAGAGTAGATGTGACTGCAGAGAGGGAATAGCCAGAAGGGGTATGCCAATAATGGAAGATGGTGAACTTCACTGTTAACTGGCATCGTTGGGGCAAAGATCTCTATCTTCCCAGATTATGACTGTCAGACACTTGCCTATCCACCACATAACACTATGTACATGATGTACACAGTTTCCAGCAAGGCATGCTAGCCTAATACTGTCAAATACCTTGTCAGACCATGGTTGGTGGGGTGAGATATATGTCCGACGTTCATTGCATAGTGTAATAGTCAATGGGCAACACCAGTTACAGTCAGTAGCCATGATCTAGCCTTGACTAAAAGTAATAGTGATTGCTCCAGTGTCAGTAGGTGTATGACAGTGTTAGTGGTCATATCCATGCTAACTCCTTTCATGGCATTTCAGGTGGCATGACTCAGAGATCTGGGGACACCACTTGGCACTACATGCAAGTTGTCCTCTGTGTAAGTAAGTACTGCAGTTACTTCCAGCATGTTGCAATAAGAGAGTCATGCAAGGTGTCTGTACAAAGCACAACCAAACACATTAGAGAAGTGTAATATGTACACACTGTGTTGCTTACTCATGCTGCAGTTCACTTGCTCAAAGGATACAATGCCCTGCACCAGTGCCGTGACATCCCCACACAGGGAACCAATGTATTGCATCATGTGTTTGCCAATATGGGTGACCACTACAACCCCCCATGTAAGGTCCTCCATGGTGGGATCTGGCCAAAGATCAGTCTCCTTAGAACTACCAGCATGTACCTCCCCCTTGCAGACAATACAGACATATATGTCAAGAATGCAATTTATTGCCTCCTGGGATGGTTGACATAGTGTGACTGTACCTCTCCCTTCAGATGAGACAGGCAAGTATGCAAAGCTCAACACCCATGCATTATGTGAGCCGAATTACAACTGCATGAACTTGGCTATATGTGACAGGAGGGGCACAGACTCACCATGGCTCAGCAAACCTGACTGGTGGACAACTGCCATTAGCAGGCTGTACGTTAACAGGTGGACAGTGCTGTGTGACAGAGTGGGTGAGATTGCACCCCCAACATGGAGAAACTACCTCCTCAGCTAAAAGAAGCACATAATGTTGCTGTGATGTTGTGTAGACATGGTAAGTGACAAAATTAGCCACCCACACAAATCAGAACCACAACAAACAATGTAGTTACAGGTGTAACCTCAAAGTACCAGGCCCATATGTTGGTGACCTCATACATCATGATGCCACATATGATAGGTCTGCATTGATACCTAACTAGTACTCCCACGCTGTCTGCATCAACTACACTCCCTTGTCACCACCACATGTGACACATGGCATTCCTATAACCTGTCCCATAACTTACATGTTTACAGAGCAGTTCATAACTTGCCTCTGAATGGAAGATACACAGCATCTATTGCACATCCTAAGATTCCATGCTGCATCCCATATGTGATCTGACAAATATTACTAACACCATTAGGAAAACCTTGCAGTCACACTGACCACTGGCTGCACACCAGCTGAGTGGACAATGGAGGCTGTTATACCGTTGCACAGAGTTGAGTTTCCACTGACTAACATCACTATACACCTCTTTGTCTAAGTATCCATATCTGTATGCCCATAGGAGCAATCATCATGGAGCTCATCAGCACACATATATGTGTGATCTACACACAGTTGACTATACACAGTTTGGATGTGTGACAGAGGGAGCATGACTGTTACATGTGGTGGATATTTCTGAGGCAGTTACCAAAGACCTGGGTGAGGGTACATCAGGGCGTACAACCCCCTAGAATGAGCCAAGCTGTCTGGCTATACCCCCCCACTCAGGCAACATTTAGAAAGTACCCACTTAGGTATCCACAATACTATAATTGTAGGGGTCACTAAGTGGCCCATTGATGGCACACATATGCATCATAGGGACACCTGCCTCCAATAGCTGATCTGTAGGCAGCAATGCTCAGCAGGGTGTAGTCCTGGGTCCTGTACTGCTTGGAATCCATTTAACCACAATACATGTGACTGCTGAATGACTGTGGCTTACAGGTTGGCTGATACCTGCAAATTGTGAGCACTCCTAGAGTCTCTGTGGTATGTCACTATCCTGCAATGAGGCATTGCTGAACACATGCCTGTTGACATACTAATGGCCATAAACTCCATGGAAATATATGAGTATTTTCATTTCCATCAGTAAGACCTATTTACCTGGTTAGTAGCACATCAATCGCAACATGTGATGTACATATTCAGGGGTGAAAGAAGTGTGCACATAGACCTGGTCACACCGGTTTACACCTACTGTGCTCAGATCACCATGCCTCTATAGTAGTATGGCAGGACTCATATGGCATAGCTGATGGTACCGTCACCTGTAAGTGACATACTCATAACCTCCAAGTACTCTTTACTTAGCATGCCAATATATGAGTGCAATGGCCATTTGTTAATGTCCTTTCCAAGCAGTACTGGCAATAGCACACAACAGTATGGTCCCTCACAAGACACTTCACATCTTCAGTATGTGGTCAATGGAGATCATCTGCAATCAGTGTCATTGTAGCCTGTGACATATGGACTACTCAAAGGTGATCTGCATCTTGCATATGGGGCAGTGTGTGACCCTGCTTGATTGCATATGCTGCCTATCTGTAGGAGGCATAGTAGGTGGATAGCTCACTGTATGGACATTAACCTCATATTTGACATTATTAATACATGCCTGTAGAAGAGATTTGTCTAGCAGACATAAGCACACCCTTGATACAGAACCCTGCCTAATGGCACATGGAGCACCTCAGTGAACCTCAGCACATGCCATCTGTATGATTGGCCTGCAGACCATCATCTCAGCACAGAGTGTCTGCCTGTGTCCCTCTTGGACTGGGGCAATATGTTCTGGTCCTGTAACTATGGGTATAGAGTTGTCTAGGTTTGTGAGGGATGTATGGCTACTATGCTAGTAGAGTTCAAACATCCCATGGTTCCAGAACATAATGCAAAATGCTTTAACATCATCACACACAAACATGGCTGCATTCAGGCTAGAACCACTTCCAATCACTGCATACAGGATATGCCAAGACATGCACATAGTACACATTAGCTGTATGTAGATGAGAGCATGAGAGCAATTACCTATGTAATGGTACACACTACAGATCATACTACGTGATGCATGCAATACACCTCATGCCTGCTAGCAATATCAGTTTAGGACATATAATGCTTGATGACATCAGCAGGCCTTGTTGTGGTCAGTCATTTGGGGTGCCACATCACCTGCTAGTTATAAAATACTGCAAATCCCTACCTATTTGTAAGTTACTGAGGTGCTCATATTTATGCCATATGGACATATACACAAACACCAAGTGGTCTAGAGTGCAATTAGAACCCCTACCTAACTAGTGTTATACACTATAGATTACAGTAATTATCACGTTCACCACAACTTAAGTCGTAGATACCCTACCAGCTGGTAGTATCAAGGTGGATGACACCATCAGGCCTTGTAGAGGAGGACAGTTTGGAAACCAGCAGCAAGTTACAGGGCCAAAAAGTGCATAACCATTGTCAGATGATATCCTTTAGGAAATATCAGTTGTTTTGCAGGGAGATATACACACACACATGCACCAAGTGGCATGCAGTAAGACTAGAACCCCTACCTGTCTAGTGTTATATACTACAGTGCACAGTATTTATCACGTGTGCCATGTTCCAAGTCGATACTACACTCTCAGCCGATAGTATTAATCTGGATGACATCATCAGGCCTTGTAGAAGAGGGCAGTTTGGAAGCAGCAGCAAGTTACAGGTCCAAGAAGTGCATAACCATTGCAGGTGGACAGTCCATGAGGGCTTGTCAGTTGTTTTGCAGGGGGATACATACATACACACACACACACACACACACACACACACACACACACACACACACACACACACGTATACACCAAGTAACCTGGAGTGAGATTAGAACCACTACCCATTTAGCATAATACACTAACTCTCACAGTACTCATAGCACACATGACAGAGTAAGTCTGGTACTGTGTTCTCAGCTGGTAGTCTTAAACTGGATGTCATCATCAGGCCTTGTAGAATAGGGCAGTTTGGAAGCCAACAGCAACTTACAGGGCCAAAAAGTGCATAACCATTGCAGGTGGATAGCCCATGAGGGTGTGTCAGTTGTTTTGCTGGGGGACACACACAGAAACACACACACACACACACACACCACATAGCCCGAAATGAGATTAGAACCCCTACATGTCCTTTACATTATAGATCACAGTATTTATTGCAGGCACCACAGGTTAAGTCCATTGTATATGTGATAGCAGGCAGAGTACTTGTGCATTACACAAACTAGGCTTGCGTTGAATAGCATCTTTGGCCTGCAGAGTGATATTGCTTCATACTGTTATGTGCATCTAGTATCCAAGTAGTGAGATAGCTGCTGTTGTCCTAGCTATTTGTGTACAGTTACCAGTATGGCCATATGTGGCTTTTTGTACTTAGATAGGTGAGCCTGTGGGTAGGAACAATGTGCAGTGTCCATGCTTGCATTGACAACATTATACATTACACCACCTGCTCACCTGTGTCTGTCTACTTGGTACAATCAGCAGGCACAGGTGTCTGTAGGTAATTGATTACATATTGTTTAGCCGTTAGTTTGGATCCTTTCAGCAACAGTATGGATGTGTAATAGTGCAGAATTGCTCACCATTATTAAGATATACAATCAATACATGACAATAGAGACATCCACACACATATTATGTATATTTTAAATAAAAGGAAAATAACGGAAAAAACTCGGAAACCAGTTACTGTTGTAAGCGCTTTCATTTATTCCAGTCGATAAACTTCATAAGACAAATAAAACTCAGGATGTTACATAATATATGACAGGGATGTATATACAAATATAGCTATGTGTGCTTATGATATGTATATGTGTTATGTAGATATATGGGGAGAGTCTATGTATAATTTTAATATATCTTGCTATATATTATATATTATTTATATATATGTATGTATATATATATATATATATATATATATATATATATATATATATATATATATATATATATTATTATATATCTATCTGACACTGCACAGAGATAGCTATGCTATGTATGTGAGAGACAGATAGTGAAAAACAGATATGTATATGTATATGTCTGTATGTATAGACATATCTATACATAGCAGGTGATTTTGATGAAGGGGCAACAGAATTGTGCTCATTTTAACTAAGTGTATGGGCATGCCCAGCAGTACTTTCAGTACTTATAAAGTGACTCCAGGACACACCTACCTGTACTCCAGATCTTGATTTTGCATGTTACAGACACTGACATCTGCCCCTGTTTCTACAATACAGCACTTCACTCAAAATGCCCATGGCATTCCCCAGCTGTCTGTTGTAATTAATATGCAACTGAGGTTCATGATGTTATACCACACACCAACTGACACTCCATGACAACACCAACATAATACTGCCTCACCTGCAGAAGATGTGAATACTTCTAGATTAGAACCATCAACACCATCATCGATACTAACTTCTATAGTCCACTGAGCCACACCGGCTGCCAAACAGAGAGGAGTCATTCATCACACAATCAACAGCATAAATATGTACGTTGCTATTCCTATGCTATGTAAGACATACAATGTGTGATCGAGTTCTGTGATAAAGTCCTGAGATTGCTTGGTCTGCTGATATACCATTGCTGACTTACAGGTAAAGCACTTATATGAGAACACTGCTGTGTTGGGGCTGGGGGAAAAACAGCACATGTTCTGCTGGGATAGACAGTTGTCCAAATATCATGTGACTACCACTGTTTAACATCTCCCTTGACTGATGTAGTGAATATTCCAAGAATGAGGCCTAGTAATTATTAGGTAACACACAGTATTGGGCTGGGTATCTGTAGTCCCATGTGGATGTTACATTTATCCAAATAGTCCACTATATTTCCTTGCATAAATGCCTCAGATCCATAGATCTGATACCATATTATAGTAATTCTTACTAGTAGTGTGTAGGTTAGAGACTTACCTTGTGAATGCAGTAGTTGACAGAACTATAGTTCATGGATGACTCTGTCTGATGCAAGCAGTAAGCCAATACATGGATAGGTTCAGGTTGTGTGAGTTACCTGGAATCAACAATTTTAATACATGTATGCGAGTAGGACTAAGGTGTCAGTCCCTAGAGCCCTACATTGTCAGTGAATTTGCTATACGCTGTCTCTTAGCTAAAGCCAGGACATACTGGGAACATCTATGTCTGCCCACAGGGACCTCATTGGGGGTTCCTCCTCTGAGTCTTCCTGTGACTGTGGCTGTGGTGACCTAGGCATTGGTGGGTGGCTGTATATCCCTTCGCTTTGCTGATCTTGCTGCAGCTGTTTCTGCAGGATCATATTGTGTAGCATGGTACATACTGTGAACATATGTGCACACATGGCTGGAGAGTACTGCAGGGCTTCACCAGATGTATCACAGCACTGGAACTATGATTTCAGAAGCCCAAACACATGCTCTATGATGTTCCTAGTTTGTGTGCGTGCCTTATTATGGTGTTCTTCTATGGGTGTGTATGCATTTCTGATGGGTGTCACCATCCAAGTTTCCAGTGCATAACCAGCATCCCCCAGTAAATGGCCATGTGGGATGTCCCCCTAGCAAACATCTGGTACAGCTGTGATGTATGCCAGGTATGGGAATTGTGATAACTGTCGGGGTTGCCAGCACACACATGCATGATAATACCCTGGGCATTGCACAAGACTTGGCAGTTGCTGGAGTGGTACCCCTTGTGGTTGATGTAGATTTTACCCTCCTCACCAGGTGGTGACCTGATGTGTACATGAGTACAGTCTATGGCACCCAGCACCTCATTTTAGTGTACTAAATGGTAGAAGTGTTGCCTATTGCTAGCCCTCACCTTAGGGGTGAGGGGAAAAGAAATGTGCTCATTGTCATGTGGTAGCATGACATCCAGGAACTGTTTGAGTACCCTGGATCCTGATGCCTGTGAGACCCCCCCCCATCATGTCCCCAGTTGGTCTTTGGAAAGTACCTGTAGCTAGTATCCTAATGGCTACATATACCTTTGTTTCCATTGAGATGGGTTCCCCTCTGTTGGCTCTGGGTCTAAGTTGAGGGTTGCAGAGCTCAGTGAGTTCTTGTAGTATGTCCCTGTCCACCCTGTAGCGCTCTACAATCTCCAGCTCATGTATCTCCTGGAAGGTTACCCCGGGCCTGAACACTCTTCTTCTTCTCTGTCTAGGCCTATTGTCTGCAGCAGCAGAAGTACTGACATCAGCATCTAGCACATACAGATGTAGCAGATCTGCAACAGCCCCTAGCATTCTCTCAGTTAAAATTCCCCAAGTCTATACTCCAATGGTGCAGAATATGGTGGAAAATCAGATTGTAGTGGGTATGCATACTTTATTGTGCTCTGCTTTAGGTGCTGAATGTGTGATTGGCTAAATATGATGCATTCCACCTGCCTAGTATATCATTAACTTCATTTGATGGCCCTAGTTTAAGTTAAACAGGGGTCAAAACTAATTAGTATGTTGTTGGCTTTTAGATACACTTAGCACTGCAGCACACCCCACAAATGTGTGCCCCATAGGTAAAGAAAGCTTAGCACTTAGTGTGCACCCCCCAGATTTCTTCCCTCAGCATGCAGGTGCATCTTGCAAACACGCGCAAACATGCGAACACTTAGCTAAACAAAGCTTAGAAGTTAGTGCACACATCCTCCTGAAAGGACAGGCTCAGCACGGTGGTGCACTGTGCACTTGTCCCTTAGCTAAACAAAGCTTAGAAGTTAGTGCACACACACACCCTCAAAGGACACACTCAGCATGATGCAGTGCCACACAAACAGATGCAGATAAGCTGAAATGAGCTTAGGTGTCAGTTTACACACCCTCCCCAGATGTCAGCTACCTCCTGTGTAAACATCAACATGGCTCTCTGCCTACATGAAGGGGTTATGCAGACAGAATTACCCCTTTATGCTATTCAGTAAGTCTACCTTATTTGCATAGGGATCCATGTTCACAGCTTGGAAACTACATGCTTCATAGCTCTACTATGTTAGCAACAGCATTAATGCATCATTTTAGATACTCCATGCAAGGTCCTGTAGAACATTTCTGTCACTTAATATTAATTTTGTTTATTTTTTAATTTTTTATAAAGCGTGTTTGCACACAGCTGTGTGTTGAGCAAACAAGCCCAGATTATTAAAAAATATAAAATTAATTTAATTTAGTTCCTTCAATTTTTCAGTTACACAGGAGGATAATTTCACTCATACCTGTATGTTGTATGCCATTTCTGTCCATATATCTACATTTTTACAGCCCCTTTTTTCTGTCTACATGGCTGTGTACATGGGTTCAGAGCCTACATGGATTTTATTAAATCCTGGGGGATGGGAAAATAAAAGAATATTATAAAGGAGACAGTATAAAATCTATAGATTTCATTGAACTCTGCTGCAAAATTATACAACACAATATCAATTTAGTTTTGCTTCTGAAAACATGAGATGTTAGATATGTGTTCTCTTTAATTATTGTTACCACTGGTATGCTGTCCATGTAGTATGGTTTTCTGTATAATAGACATCTTCAAAAATGATGTGTGATAAAGGGAATTCATGAAACTGTAGGATGGGGCAAATCAAGCCTGAAAATAGGGTTATACCTTCAAAAATAGGTACATCATGTTCAGGGGTGTATCAGGTCTGAAAATAGGAATATTCACCCAAAATGGGGACAGCTGAAAAGTCTGCCAGCCAGCAGTTCTAACGTGTGTGTGTGTGTGTGTGTGTGTGTGTGTGTGTGTGTGTGTGTGTGTGTGTGTGTGTGTGTGTGTGTGTGTGTGTTTGTGTGTGTGAAAATGCATGCATGAGTCTCCCTCTCTGTCTGTTATTAGTTCACTAAAATTGCATTCAGGTTAAACACATTACATAGGTTCATAGGTTCATACAAGGCTATCTGCCCTAGGGCATTTATAAGCCTAGCTAGAGTGTGTTTGGCTTTCGCCACCCATTTTAAATTAATTTTGCTATGCCCTTTTTCGAGGTTAGTATACTGTGCCTCTGTCTAACAGTGACATAGAAGTGATACCCGGGGTAAACCTACGATCTCCCATCCACTCATCAAGATTCCTCTTGAAGAGAGTCAATGAGGGACTCTGTCTCACCTGGACTGGGATTTTATTCCAGAGTGAAGGGAGCCTCTGGGTTATGAATCTGTCCCTCCAGTATGTCCTATTTATTTCAGTGCTGAGGTTCAAGTGGATTTGGATTTTCTAAGGTGCAGCATGTCCATTAATTCCGGGTTGGACATAGCTTTATACGTCAGGCACAGATCGCCTCTGAGCAGGCTGTATGCCACTGAGTAGAGCTGGAGTTTCTTTAACTGGGCAGCATATGGCATCTGTTTGAGCCCTATGATCCTCTTGGTGAGGTACTTTTGGGGTCTTTCCAGTTGCTGCAGGTGTCTGGGAAGGTACATCCCAAAAGGGGCATTGTACTAAATTATGGGCCTGATGAGGGATAAGTAAAGAGGCACGATGACCTCCCCTGATCTAGATGGGAATCCCTTCATGATTAGGTGGGCTATATAAAATGTTTTTCTAACCACTTTGGCCACGTGGTTGTCAAATGAGAGATTGCTATCAACTTGGGTCCCCAGGTCCCTAATTACTTCTTCTGTACTTAATGGACTACCACCTATGTGGTAATTTGTGGGCACTTTGTTTTTGGCAAAGGGGATGACTATACACTTTTTGGTGTTTAGCTTGAGGCCATGGCTCTGGCACCAGTTGTCTGTTTCTATGAGGCCCTTTTGGAGGATGCTTGTGTTGGCTGGAGAGTCGATTATGGTGCCCAGTTTGCAGTCATCTGCGAACTTAGTCAGCCACAGTCCTTCCATGTTGGCCTGTACCTCCGAGAAATATATACTGAACAAGAGAGGTCCTAGGACTGAGCCTTGTGGGATGTCACTTGTAACTGGTTTGGAGTCTGACATGGCTCCAGCAATTCTAACCATGTGGGTTCTGTCCTTGAGCCAGTTTGCAACCCATCTAGTGACATAGGTGTTAATGTTTAAGCTGGTGAGCTTATCTATAATGCCCGAGTGAGGTATTGTTTCGAAGGCTTTTGCAAGGTCCAGGTTGGCTGTGTGGATTACCTCCCCCTCGTCAATGGCCTTGGTGACTGTTTCAAAAAAATCAACCAGGTTTAAGAGGCAGGATATGCCCTTAACAAAGCCAAACTGTGTAGGATCCAGTGTCTGTAGGTCCCCAATATCTTTATTTATGAGATCCATGATGATCCTTTCCATAGCTTTGCAGACCAAGCTAGTCAGGCTTATGGGGCGATAGTTTCCAGGATCCGTTGAGGCACCACCTTTGTGGAGAGGGACCACTGTTGCTGTACGCCACTCTTTGGGTACATATCCTGTAGTAAGGCTGAGATTGAACAGTAGTTTTATGTTTGGGTTTAGCTCTTCTTGGAGTTCATGTAGGACACAGCCCGGGACACCGTCTGGTCCCATTGATGCTGTGTTTTTTGCTTTGGAGAGGGCAGCTCTTTCCTGAGCATCTGAGATGTCAGGGGGGCAGCACTCTGCCGGGATAAATATTTGCCCTTTTGGTGGGGAGGGGGGGGGTTTGCACTGAACCTGTCAGCTAGGATGTTGGCAATGTCTGTGGCTTTGGTGTATTTTTTGTCATTTTGGACTAATTCTGAGCATATCTGGGAATTCCCACCCAGGTTCCTAACATAACTAAAGAAAGCCTTGTGATTATCCTTTGTGTCCTGTGCAATTTTTCCCTCGAAGCTGGCCTTAGATGATTTTATGAGTGCCCGTAGTTTTTTGCTAATACTGATCAGAGATGCCTTCCCTTTTTGGGATTTTGCTCTATCATGTAGTAGCTTCCTCCTTCTGTTGTATAGTTTGTTTATGGTTGGGGTCCACCAGACAGGACGTCTGCCTTTGGAGGATTGGGTCTTGGTTTTATTTGGGATTGCATGATCCATGCATTCCTGAAGTTGTTCATATAATGTGTTTATAAAGGATTCTGCAGTCTGGGCCGTATTTTCCACAGGCCCGGGGGCTTTGAAGGATTCCACCTCAGTTTTGAGGAGTGTGAAATTTACTTTAGAGAAGTTTTTCACTGTGGTTTTCAGGGCAGGGGGTGGAGTCGGGATGTGAATATCCAGTGAGATTAGTTTATGGTCTGATCTTACCAGTGAGGGATACACTTCTGGTCTGGAGCATAGAGTCCCCATGTTGGTGATGATCAGGTCCAGTATGTTTTCCCCTCTTGTGGGAGTGGTAACAAGTTGTTCCATAGCATTTGAGTTTATAAATTCTAGGAACCTTTTGGCTAGGGTGTTGGAGCTAGAGTAATGCTCCCAGTCTATGTTTGGGTAGCTGAAGTCACCCAATATAATGGTGTTTGGAGAGACCTTCATATTTTCCAGTGTTCTCAGGAAGGCCGAGTGGGGTTCCTGGGTTTGGGAGGGTGGTCTATAGCAGGCTGTAAACTGGAAGGTAGTTTTACCCACTGTTAGTTACACATGGATAGCCTCTGATGCTTTGTGCTGTGCCACCAACCTGGAGGTGTGGGTATCTTTGATGAATATTGAAACTTGTCCTCCTTTTGTGGTACGGTCCAAGTTTTGGGGCCGAAAAGCATGGTATGAGGTATAACCTGGTAGTGCTGGGGTGCTTTCGGGAGCCTTGAACCAGGTTTCTGTTACTACACAGATATCGATGTTCTCCATGCTAAGTAGAGTTTCGAGTGCGTGCATCTTGAGGTTTAGACTTCTGGCATTGAGTAGCATTACTCTTAGTTTCTTATCCCTTGTGATACCTATGGAGGTGGGTTTGTCTTTTGAGCCTTGCCTAAAAAAGGCACTATGGGGGTAGCAAGAGCCTTTTCCAATATCCGAAAGCCCAGGGTTGACAGGTACAAGCCATCCCTAGCGAAGCATCGTGGCTTGTCGAGCATGTCATCCCAGGCTGACAGGCATTGGATCCCCTTTGAATGACACCAATACATTTGATGATGACAGAAAAAAAACAAATTTCTGTCTAAGTTTAGCTCATTTGACAAATGCATTATTGAAGAGCATTCAGTCAGTCCCATTAAGTTGGCTCATTGAATGGCAGGTTTTCAACCTTTCTGCTCCTGATGGTTTTTCCTACATAACCCATTTCCTAATAGCTACTAATAGCCACTGAACCCTGGCAAAAAGCTAATACCAAAAATGAGGAAATTCTTCCCCCGGTTATAATATATGACAGACCACACAAGAAAGCTGGAGGGGTGGCAATATTCTATAAAAACACCTTTACATTCACTGCCAGCCCTTTAACCTATTCCAACCTTTCTGCTCCTGATGGTTTTTCCTACATAACCCATTTCCTTGAATCCCCACCTTTAATATAAAATACTCTGAGTTTGCCAGTGTCAGAGTAAATTGTATTCGTTCTACAATGAAGAATAGTGTAGTGAGTTGCTGCCTAACAGATGGTCTTTGATCGGCAGTAACCAATGCTATATCGAGATATGTTCTTATGGGTCTATATTATAACATCGAATTCTACAAAGATCGAATGTTGTAATATTGAACCCTAAACACCGAAATCCAAAATCATTGAACAGTTAGAATAGCAAACTTTTTCCCAGGGAAAAAAATTCCCTATTCCGAGAAACATGCACACAACACAAGCAGACACAAAAAACAGCAATCCACACACATACACTTAAAATCCTACACCTAAACCTAAACTAAACTTTACATACACTACTAGCTATCCACATACCTTAACCCAACCCTAACCCTAAAATCTGTCACTATCGCACACTCACCTCACCTGTGCCCTAACCCTAACTCACCTAACTCACCCCCTAACCCTAACCTACACACAACCACACACTTACCCGACCCGCTTAATCCATAGATACATCTATAAGAAACTGCCAGACCTGCACACATACATTGGGTCATATAAACCTGACATACTAATAGCCACTGAACCCTGGCAAAAAGCTAATACCAAAAATGAGGAAATTCTTCAGCCGGTTATAATATATGACAGACCACACAAGAAAGCTGGAGGGGTGGCAGTATTCTATAAAAACACCTTTACATTCACTGCCAGCCCTTTAACCTATTCCAACTTTCATGATGCCAAAATAATCATCTCTCTCCTTCAACTTAACAAATACAAGAGAATATGCATCACCGCCATATACATCCCCTGGCAAAAATATACCAAAACTTTGCCATATTTGGATGCCTTTGCATGTATGTCTACAAAGCCCTGCAACAGCCTAGGTTTGTAACTACATATCAGGAGCCCAACAAAAACCCTGGACTCCTGAAAACCGCATCTGTGTGCCCGAAAGCAGGCACCCTCTCCAACATCACCTGACATACCAACAGTTAGAAAGACTCCAACAAATGTTGCAGAATTCCTGCCTATTGGCCTTAATATAGGCTGTTTTCCTGCTCTGACACATCATTGAACAACATTCAAAATAATGCTGCATTGCTTAGCATCACACAAAACAGCTAAGCAGAGCTGAGCATCATAAAAACTCTCACAACTGTGGCTTTATTGAAGCTTAGCAATGCACAAACAGTGGAAGGCATTAGCATGTTTAAGCAGTACTTAACACCACGCAGCACTGCCAAATGTAACAAATTTATTTTTAAATTATACAAAAAATTAAATTACATTATAGACAGGTTATGACTGCTATAAACTTGAACCCAGGACCTACTAAGCATTACACTATAACTCTACCCATTTAGCTACTTGGATATTATGAATACTAGCATACCTTCATATATACTTCTAAGCTACCTGTTATTGTTGCTAAGCACCATGCCATGCCATGCAAACAGGATTAAACATAACCAGAAATAAATAATTACATCCATTTTCTATTTTTAGATGTCTGGCAGGTGTCAGCTATGTATGTATAAGCACAGCTCGGCTTTACTGATCACCAGGCCCCACAGATGTCAATTTAAATAAATAAATAAATACAAAGATAAAAACCGCCCACATATAGATCTGTAGCAGGTGTCAGCTATCTATATGTAAGAGCAACTTGGCATTGCTACACTCCACAGCTCGTCACCTAAACAACAGAAAAAAAAAGAAATGCATAAAAAATTACAGGTTTAAAAAAATTCACAGCATTTCCACAGCAGCAGGGAACATTACAGGGAGCCTCACCCTGTACATAACATCCGACCAAGCAGCCACAACCATGGGATAACGTCTACACGTTTGCCTGCATGGGTTCAATATCCCTGTTCTTATGCTGTCTCTCAGCAGAGCGCCATGATTAATATGCATGGCACACTGCCGAGGGAGAACCATGGCTGTGTACATGGGTTCAGAGCCTACATGGATTTTATTAAATCCTGGGGGATGAGAAAATAAAAGTATATTATCAAGGAGACAGTATAAAATGTGTAGATTTCATTGAACTCTGCTGCAAAATTCTACAACACAATGTCAATTTAGTTTTGCTTCTGAAAAAGGGAGATGTTAGATATGTGTTCTCTTTAATTATTGTTACCACTGGCATGCTGACCATGTAGTATGGTTTTCTGTATAATAGACAGCTTCAAAAATGATGTGTGATAAAGGGAATTCATGAAACTGTAGGATGGGGCAAATCAAGCCTGAAAATAGGGTTATACCTTCAAAAGTAGGTACATCATGTTCAGGGGTGTATCAGGTCTGAAAATAGGAATATTCACCCAAAATGGGGACAGCTGAAAAGTCTGCCAGCCAGCAGTTCTAACATGTGTTTGTGTGTGTGTGTGTGTGTGTGTGTGTGTGTGTGTGTGTGTCTGTTTGTGTGTGTGTGTGTGTGTGTGTGTGTGTGTGTGTGTGTGTGTGTGTGTGTTTGTGTGTCTGTTTGTGTGTGTGTGTGTGTGTGTGTGTGTGTGTGTGTGTGTGTGTGTGTGTCTGTTTGTGTGTGTGTGTGCAAGCGCATGAATGAGTCTCCCTCTCTGTCTGTTATTAGTTCACTAAACTTGCATTCAGGTTAAACACATTACATTTGATAATGACAGAAAAAAAAACAAATTTCTATCTAAGTTTAGCTCATTTGACGAATGCATTATGGAAGAGCATTCAGTCAGTCCCATTAAGTTGGCTCATTGAATGGCAGGTTTTCAACCTTTTTGCTCCCAATGGTTTTTCCTACATAACCCATTTCCTTGAATCCCCACCTTCAATATAAAATACTCTGACTTTGCCAATGTCAGAGTAATTTGTATCCATTCTACAATGAAGAATAGTGTAGTGAGTTGAGATGGTCTTTGATCAGCAGTAACCAATGCTATATCGAGATATGTTCTTATGGGTCTATATTATAGCACCGAATTCTACAAAGAACGAATGTTATAATATCGAACCCTAAACAGCGAAATCCAAAAACATCGAACAGTCAGAATAGCAAATTTTTTCCCAGGGAAAAAATTCCCTATTCCGATAAACATACATACAACACAAACACACACAAAAAACAGCAATCCACACACATACACTTAAAATCCTACACCTAAACCTAAACTAAACTTTACATACACTACTAGCTATCCACTTACCTTAACCCAACCCTAACCCTAAAGTCTGTCACTATCGCACACTCACCTCACCCGCACCCTAACCCTAACTCACTTAACCCACCCCCTAACCCTAACCTACACACAACCACACACTTACCCGACCCATGCCCTAACCTTAACTCACATAACCCGCCCCCTATCCCTAACCTACACACAATTGTACACTTACCTGACCTGCGCCCTAACCCTAACATCCACACAACCGCACACTTACCTGACCCGCTCCCTAACCTGCCCCCTAACCCTAACCTACATACAATTGCACACTTACCAGAACCCGACCTGTAATGTTCCAACATATTGAACACTGAAAACAGCGAAGCCACAGCAACGGCCCACCGAATTCTTTCCCTGGGAAAGAATTTGGTGTCCTGCACCTTCGCTGTTTTCAGCGTTCAACATTATGGGGTTGATATTATAACATTCGATCTTTGTAGAATTCGATGTTATAATATAGACCCGTTCTTATAGGCTGCCCTTTTAATGCAGATAAAACGCTGCTCATGGCTCATGCTCCTTATTCACGCTTATCTCAAGCATTTGTCTCATATCATACTGAAAACTTCCATGGGACTAGAACCTACACATCCTCTGGTAAAGTGCCCCTTTTATCTGTCAATGCTGCTTCAAAGGTATTTCCATATATCTAGAATGATGTTTGTGCTCTTAGTCCAGGTTTTGCAAGTCATCATCTTCCCTTAGTCCTCGGTCTTCATGTTGATATCCCTACACTGCCACCTTAGTAGCCTGTCCTCCATGACAAAAAAAATGTACTTGCCTTTCTTTGTACGTTTTCCTTACCGTTGTTCTGGGTTTTCTGCCTTGCTTTTATCATTATTTTCTCAGCAAGTTCCCCAATGTTTAACATCTGTTAGGTCAGTTAACCAATGTTTAACATCCGTTAGTTCAGTTCACCAATGTTTAACATCGGTTAGTTCAGTTAACCAATGTTTAACATCCGTTAGTTCAGTTCCCCAATGTTTAACATCCGTTAGTTCAGTTAACCAATGTTTAACATCCGTTAGTTCAGTTCCCCAATGTTTAACATCCGTTAGTTCAGTTAACCAATGTTTAACATCCGTTAGTTCAGTTCCCCAATGTTTAACATCCGTTAGTTCACTTAACCAACGTTTAACATCCGTTAGTGCAGTTCCCCAATGTTTAACATCCGTTAGTTCAGTTAACCAATGTTTAACATCCGTTATTTCAGTTCACCAATGTTTAACATCCGTTAGTTCAGTTAACCAATGTTTAGCATCCGTTAGTTCAGTTCCCCAATGTTTAACATCCGTTAGTTCAGTTAACCAATGTTTAACATCCATTAGTTCAGTTAACCAATGTTTAACATCCGTTAGTTCAGTTCCCCAATGTTTAACATCCGTTATTTCAGTTCCCCAATGTTTAACATCCGTTAGTTCAGTTCCCCAATGTTTAACATCCGTTAATTTAGTTCCTCAATTTTTAACATCCGTTTGTTCAGTTAACCAATGTTTAACATCCGTTAGTTCAGTTAACCAATGTTTAACATCCGTTAGTTCAGTTCACCAATGTTTAACATCCGTTAGTTCAGTTAACCAATGTTTAACATCCGTTAGTTCAGTTCCCCAATGTTTAACATCCGTTAGTTCAGTTAACCAATGTTTAACATCCGTTAGTTCAGTTAACCAATGTTTAACATCCGTTAGTTCAGTTCACCAATGTTTAACATCCGTTAGTTCAATGTTGTAGAGGATATCTTGTGCTAGGGAAACTACACACGAGGCAACCATTTGCTATTTTCTTGATAATGGAAAGAAGTAAAGAGCTACTAAGTCTGAAGAAGACACTGACCACACGGACAATATTTCTGTAAATAGTATGAACGTAAGAAAAAATCACATTACTTGATAAATATTTAATGTTCATTTCAATGACACATTATTTTTCACGAAGTATGCCTGATAATTTTGCAAGAGATTAATTCATATATGTTTTATGCATTTAAGGTACAAGTCATAATGAAAAGACAGAGCTCATGAGGCATCTGTATTATATAATTCAATTTAATTCAAATACCAAACTCCTACCCCTCCCCCAATAATTAGGACATACTTATCTCACAACTTCAACTTCACCCTAAAAAGGTCATCACCACAATTGTGATCTATATTCCACCTGGTAATACACCTGCTAGCCTTGAAGACTTCTTATCCTGGTGTTCTTCCACATACTCACAAGAAACCCTTATTCTGGGGGACTTCAACCTAGATTGGTTCACCTGTATATCAGAACCACCAAGTAATCTAATAAATCTCCATGGCTACCAGCAGCTAGTCCAAATTCCAACTAGGTGTGATAAAAATCTAAAGAGAATCCATCCTTGACTGGGTCCTAACTAACAACCCCACATTGTACCCTCACACAGGCAGTCTCCCAGACACCTTAAGTGACCACAACATAATATACTTTATAGTAGAACAAGCATATGCAAAACCACTAACTATATATCCACTAGAAACACAAAATTCTCTCCTGAGGTCCTCAACACTTTACTGTGTAACTGTGACTGGACCCCCTAAAAACCCTCCCACTTGACCAGGCTGTAGCATATTTCAACAAAACATTTCTACAACACCTCCATTGAGCAAAATCAAGGTTAGAACCTCTACAAACCCCTGGCTCAGTAAAGAAACCAAACAAATCCTCAAGTCCAGAGACACTGCCTGCTATACTATCAAAAAAACAAAGAAACACAAAGCCTAACTACGTACTAAGAACTGTGCAACAGTGCAAAAAAATGCATTAGGATGGACAAAACATCCTACTACACGACAATACAAACTAAATACCAACACAATCCAAAATTTTAGCAAAATGTAAACCAGCTACTAAAATCCACCCAAAAGGCTACCCCAAACCAACCACCCCTGACATTAAAGTTCCCATCGAAACACAATTCAACTCCCACTTTGTGAACTCAATTCTATCCTTAGTATCACAGGACAGTTCCTTCCTCACTATCCCCCAACACAAATAACACTAATAAAGCTTGCTCTCCAAACTAAAAACCTCATCAACAGCAGCCAACCTACTCCCCAGCTATTTCTTGAAACTCACAGCAGATGCTATTGCTATCCCAGTCTCCACTCTCATAAACAGATCAATTGTTGAAAACTATGTGCCCAAACTCTGGAAAATATCCTATGTTACAACGGGACCTCCACTGAACTTAATAACTACAGACCCATTGCTTTACTCTCACCCCTGGCCAAAATCCTAGAAAAATGCATCTATACCCAGATGCTAAACTATCTCCTAGACTGCAACATCCTGTCACCTACTCAGCATGGTTTCAGACCTGCCCATAGTACCACTACAGCTCTCCTCTGCTTCACAGACACAGTAAACCGTCTCAAAAATGAAGGCCTGCAAGTGTCAACTCTTCTTTGGATATGTCCAAAGCATTTGACACAGTCTCACACCAAATCCTGCTAAACAAACTAAACCAATATCATCTATCTAATTCCACTCTTACCTGGTTCCAAAGCTACTTAACTGACAGGTACCAAGCTGTGAAATGGGAAAATTCTCTCTCTCCTCAGCTGCCCATAACTATAGGAGTCCCACATGGTTCTATCTTAGGACCACTACTATTCACAGTCTTCACAAATGACCTCCACACCTCCACACAGCATGCATCTATAATTCAGTATGCAGATGACACTACCTTAATCTGTGCTGCACAAAACATTCCCACCCTCCTGCAAACAACTCAACTAGCATTCTCTGATGTTGAAAACTACCTTACCAAAGCCCAACTTATCCTCAATCCAAAGAAAACTCAGCTTATGATTATAACCAGTTCTAACAAAACACTAACAGTCAATTCACTATCTACTCCACAAATGCTACTCCAATTGCTCCAGTGCCACAGGCTGGAATAACCATAAACTCCCACCTAAAATTTGATAGTCATCTGAACTTAACTATTAAAAAGTACATGCCAAACTGGGGTCCAAACCATTTCTTACCAACACAAGATCAGCCATTGCTCACTTCAAACTTCTATCCACCCTACTCTATACATCTCCCATTCTGACTAACCTCAACAAAACTGAACTAAGCAAAATGGAAGCCTGCTTTGCTGTAAATTGCTCATATAGAACTCATCATTGTATTGCTTTGAGCCAGCTCCACTGGCTTGAACCACCCAACCTCCTAATCTACATTCAGCTCTGCCTCTGTCACTATCTATTACCTCCCCAATAAGTGTCCTGCCCTCAAAAACCTAGTACAACATCACTCAGCTAAAAGGCCTCTTAGATCATCAAGCAAACTACTACTAAAAGTCACCAATAGCTACAATAGCTTTGGAGATGCACTATATAGTAGTTAAATGGAACTCTGTCCCTACTAGCATTCAAAACACATCATCCAAAGCCTCCTTTAAAGACCTCATCAGGCAACATCTCAAGCAAAGTTGGCAGTGCCATGATTGCTCCCCAGGCTAGTGAAAGCAGATAACATATACATACTAAATCTAGAGCAATTTATAATAGTTTTTCAATCTTACTCACAAACACTGGCAAATCTACAATGTATGTACTGTACCATTCTACCTACATTCCAAAGTTCAGCTGTACACCACAAATCTATTAAAATTAATATCCTTTTTGATTGTTCTCTCCACTGTAACTGTTTGTGCCGCATGCCACTGTAAAAACATGTCTCTTGTAATTTGTGTGTATACCGATTATGTCTAAATAACTAAATGTGTCTGTAATTTTTCTTTGTGGAGCTTTTCTCCCCAGGCCTCTGCTGAAAAAGGGCCTTTTTGGCTCAGTCAGACACCCCCGGTTAACAAATGTAAAATAAAAAATAAAAATAAAATATAGCAGTACAGGAACCCCACCCTCAGAAACAGAGCTTCATAAGTAAGAACTAAGCAATCAATCTGCAGACCATTACATGCCTAGTCAATAATTTATATTCAGAATTTCCCCCCATTCTCAAGAACGGCAGTACAAGATAGACATGGGAAGAATTTGAAGTAGACCATCTAATTATCAAGGTTTATTTTGAACGTGGCATGGATGCTACTCTATTTGACACGTAGTGACAATTTGTGCCAGAGATGGGGGTATATTGAGATAAGAATCTCTCATGTCGACGTGTTTTACTATTCTGTTGATGAAAGGTTTCATTCCATTAACCTGTTACTTGAGGAAATATTTGATTTGTAAAGGAACAGAAGGTCAGGGTGGGTTTTATCTTTTATAGATTGAAAGGACAGACACAGATCCTCTTTTATAGATTGAAAGGACAGACACAGATCCCATGGAGAAGTCCATAAGAAAATGAATATAGAGAGAGGGCTGCCAGTCTGCCTTGATAACAATGATTTTTCAGTCCACTAATCTGTCAGGTAAGGAACCTCCAATAATGCTTTGTTTAGAGAAATACATGCCAAAGGGTGTATTATCTTCACTGATGGATCTGGTGAGACACAAGCAAAGGAAATTAAGATTTCTTTTGATCTACACAAGATGTCTTTAGAAATTAGATGAGTCACATAGAAGACTTTCCTAAGTATTGTAGAAACATAATAGTCAAAGGATAGATCTAGACCTTCTGAGAGTGTCTGATTGGAGAGGTGAGTCACCTGTATGATATGGGAAAGTGTGCTGTTTGCAAAAATTAACTATACTACATTTTTCACTTGTAGTTTGAGACCATTGTCCTTGCATCATTTGTTAATATGGATTAACTCATGTCAGAGTAATTGTGAGTCATTGGAAAACATCCAATTTACAGCCAACTGGAAATGTAGATGACTACAGAGCAGGATTTGGATTTTTTACTTGAAGATTCAAAGAAATAGATGCCAGATAATATATTGCCCTACAATGAGCCCTGTGGTAAAATACCAGTAACTTTTATAGTTTCACAAATGCTATCTACAACTCTAATCACGTGTTCTATCAGACAACCAGTTAACTATTCATTGCACGACATAAGGATTTATATTCAGAAATACAAGTTTGTTGATAATCTCTTTTTTGGAAATAGTGTCAAAGAATTTGGCCAAAGCCAGATATGCTTTTTCTTCTGCATAATCAATGTCCACTGATTCTGTGACTTTCAAAGAAATGAATGAAGTTAAAGAGGCAGGAACTTCCTTTGCCACAGCCAAATTGATGTTGGTTCAGGGTTAACAGATTTTCAATGTCCAGATTAATAAGTTCTAAGATAATACATTTCATATCTTTGCAGATCAGGCTGACGAGACTAATGGATTTGTAGTTACCAGAGGCTTTTATTGGATCACCCTTGTGCAGCAGCAATAAAACAACTGTTTTCCAGGCTTTATTTATTTATTGACTTGTTTATTTTTTCACTAGCAGACTTCAGTGAGTTTATAGACTTTTCTCAAAGGTAAACAAATGATATTTTTGCTAACTAGAGAAAACATATCTATAATTTTCAAGAAATACTCCTATACTTCAAGGATAAGTGCCATGGTTTATTTAGTATTCAATTAAACTATCATAAATTCATGCAAATTTGACCTACATTTAGTATCTCATCTGGAGAATGGCACCTCTGTAATGGAGACAGTGTCTTGTTGACTTTGGTATCTCTTTCCGGATATAAATTATATTGCTAAATGTGAGGCTATGATGTATTACATTCTGATCTTCAACCATCAAAGGTGAGTTTTATAATCTCTGGAAATACATGTCTGCATAACACATGAAAAGTGTTATCCTTGATAATACAATATCCAACGATGCAACACTCCTCGAAGAAAATTTATTTTACTTAATATTCATTAGAAGGTGCATTTTTTGTAACTTAATTCTAACATTTGAGACTAATTTCCACTGGCCAGAAGATAGTTTGCTTTTGTACACATTTCAAATGTTTTGTCAATTTTAGTACCCTGAAATCTGAAAATTCTTACAAATAACTTTGTGTCATTTTATATGATCTTACCAGAGATATTTTCATATGTCATTGTTTTATACTAGTTAAAGCCAAAATGAACGTCAGCAAGGCAAAAGTCAATTACTGAAGATATTGTTATGAGTATCCAGTGATGGTAGTGACTACATTTCTCAGTTTCAGTTTTGAAAATGTTACTATGGATGTACCACCCATTTTTAAATTATTGGTTAACACAGTTAAAATAACAACTGAAACCAATTATTTTGTGAAGGATCTGCAACAGTGAGTTAAGTACCATCATCTTGTTAAATGTAACAAAAAAGCATTTCTAGGTCTGTACAAAAACATCATAAGTAATTCAAACCATTTTTGATTACAGAAAGTATAATGTTATCCATGGAGATAGCAATTGCTAGAAATTAAAAAACTGTTAAGATTGTTGATACCTAATTCTACTGTGCCACTAACACCCCCAAAGCAGCTGGCACCGACATGATAAAAATAATTCTGAATGCTAGATTATGATTTCAAAACAGTGTAGTAAAAACAAGTAATAATTACAGTTTCTTTTTTAGTACTGTTTGGTTAGTCCACTTTATGGATTGCCATGAGGTATTGATACTCTAACAAAAGTTTAAATTGAGTGATCATTTAGTTTTTTTATTATTATTGATGTTAGATCAGGCCAGACTATTTCTGACCTCAAGTACTTTAGTATTCCAAATCTGTCTGTTAAAAACTGTGCCTTTTAGGTCTTGCAAATTCATATTTATAGCTTCAGGAATGCGATCTATCTCAGCCCATCCATCTCCTTTTTCTTCTACCCTCAAGCTTTCACAACATCAGCATTTCTCTAGTGACTCTTTTGTCTTGATTTATATGGCTTTACTGTTAGACTTTCCAATAAAAGTTCTGGGTTTATTCCTTTACATACTGACTGACTTGATCTGTTAGCATTTCTTAGAATTTGAGCACTTCAGCTTAAAATCATCAGTTTCTGGTGCATAGCCTTACTTATAATCCAACTCACACAGCCAGGTGTTATTACTAGAAAAACAAACACAGCATTGACTATACTGACAATTGTTTGCCAACAGTGTGATGTCCTTACTCTTCAGAATCTTAACCAGATTCTCCATCTCTTTCCTTCCAAAAAGCAGCCATCTGTTAACTTCACAGCTACAATCACCATCTTCAGAGGTCTTTGAGGCCACGGAAATGAAATCTTGTCACTGTTTCCCCTTCCTCCTCATATATTTTCAAAGAACTGATTGGACTAGATGACATCATTTTTTATGTTGAGCAGCAAACCAGCTTTTGCACTTAGTACTCTTACCCTCATCAACAGGCTCTTCATCTCCTCCACACTTTCAGACATCAGAGTGGTATGATCTGCATAATTAATGTTAATATTTCTTCAAGCAATTTTGATTCCAGAATCTGATTCATCTTCTTCACATGATATATTCAGTATAGGAAATGAATAGATCGGGTAATGATATATAACCTTCGCATACTCGTTTTCTAATTTTCAAACAGTTACTTATTCCATATTCAGTTCTAATGGTTGCTTCTTGTTCTGTATACTAATTTCTCAGGAAGCAAATAATCTGACCTGGTATCTCCATTTCTCTATAAACTTGGCACAGTTTGTTATAGTCAACATAATCAAAGGCTTTAGAGTAATCAATAAAGCAGAAGAGAAAATTATTTTCAAACGTCCTTACTTTCTCAGTTACCCATTGGATGTTGCCAATATGATCAGTGGTGCCTCTGCCACTTCTAAAACCAGCTTGTGCATCTGGCAGTTCTTGTCCATATATTGTTGTAGTCCAACTTACAAGATCTTGAGCATTATCTTGCTAGCATGTAAAACTAGTGCAATCAATCAATTATTTCAATATTCCTTAGCATTACCCTATGCTGTCATTGGAATATAAAGTGACCTCTTCCAATTCAATGGCCACTGTCTTCTTTTCCAAATTTGGTGGCAAGTTTCATGCTGTACTGTGAAAGCATCATTTATCAGGATTTGCAAACAATTCCATTGAAATCCCATCACTTTCCATAGCCTTGTTATTAACAATGTTTTCTAGGACCCATTTAACCTGGCTCTCGAGGATGTCTCATTCTAAATTAGAGAACACATCATTGTATGTATCAGTGATGTTTGGGGGACTTACTGTAAAGTTATTCTGTTTATCCCTGCTTCCTTTTCTTAACACATTCTGCTTCTGTTAGGTTCCTCCAATCATTGTCTTATACCATGTCCATTTTTATCTGAAGTTTCCCTTAATATCATAACTGCTTTGAATAGATGTCTTATGTTTTCATTTGTCTTCTTCCAGATCTTTGCACTGCTCATTTAAATATCCCTCCTTATCTCACATTGCTATTCTTTTAAACTCTGCATTCAGCTTGACATATTTTTTCCTGTCTCTATCATAGACAACAAATGCAAAATATGTCTTTTTAATATACAAGCTACTAATTTAACCACACACTATTTATTTTAAAGACAGCTTCATGACAACTATAGATAAATCCAGCAGCTATATTGTAAATGGCTACACTAATTTAACTGATTTTTAACTGTACATTATAGTACATGTTGCTGCAGTGTGCCTTGTTCGCAAGTGCTGAGCATTTTCATAATTTCTCTGTAAGCATTTTCATAGTTTCTCTGTAATCATACAAAACATCTTCTTTATCACACTTTCTGACATATTGACTAATATTGTTGACATGTTAGCATCTTATATAATCTCTGTACATCTTTTTTTTTAATTTTTTTACTAGCAATCATATTCTTCTGTCTACAGACACACTGGAACATATTAATACTTTCTTTTCCACTTCATCCATTTATTTACTTAAAAGTAGACACCATTAAAACTCACTAATGATTACAGTTCAGATTTCATTGAAAAGTCACTATCTGAACCATTAAAACAAGTTATTTTTTAACTCCATACTACACTACTTGAACTGAGAGCTATTATTATATCTGACATGTTTGACAAGCTATTGCTGCCAGCTGCAAATGGAGCGAATAATTTATGTCAGATTCAGGCTTTGGTCTTTGGATGTATTATCTCTGCTATTTCTGTCCTGAAAGACAAACTAAAAGTTGCTTATCTGATAAAAATGTTAACTCCTATAAAGCAAAATGACATTCTAACATCCATGTGTGGGCTATATTCCTAAAAGCTTTGGAACCATTTGGATCATACATCTGTTTTTGCAGGAAATGTACTTCATCATTTTTAAGTGCTGCACTAACTTAGGACATAAATAAAGGATACATATTTTATTATAATATATTGTGCTTTGTTCTAATTAGTAAAATATGCATAACAATGAACACATTGTCTTATACTTAATAAAGGACACTCATTTCTGATAAAACATACCTTACTCTAAACAAAAAAATAGGCATGAATTATATTATATATTATATTATATTATATTATATTATATTATATTATATTATATTATATTATATTACATTACTTGCAGGACTTCAGAAATAAGTTTAACAGTACAAATATCTATAAGATCATGTGCACAATCACTCTGCTTGTTATGACTACCCCAGGGCAGCTAATCTATCCACAGATTTCTTATTCTGCTCCTTCCCTATTAACAATTCCCTATAGTGAAACTGCTCACATTTTGGATAATTAAATATGACAAGTAAGGCTGCTGTTATTACTGGAAGGGACAGAGCATGAATAATTATTATCAGAGAGGTGCAGTAAAGAGAGGCAAGAAACAGTCAGACTAAGAAAAGAGACAAAGTGGGGAGGGGTGTAAGATAAACAGCAGACATGGCTACATTTCTCAAAGTGCTACCTGCCCCTGTGAGTGAGCTTGCAGTGGTTGACAATCTAACATTCTCTACATGATTAAACACCTGATTCCAAACAACAAGGTCTGGGAATCAAAAATGCTGACCTCTAACTGTAAAAAAGCCTACACTGATCCTTCAATGAGGTAAACCAGGATCTGATACCGTAAGGTTTAAATGCTTCACTAGCAAGCATTCATTATAGCCAAGAGGGAGGTGTTTGATTTTGCCAGGAAAGTCTGAAGCAGATAAGATTAGGGAAAAGATGGCATAGACATATGCAATAAATTCAAGGACAATGAAAGGCAATAGGGACAGTGATAAAGCAAGAAGTGGGCAACTGTATTATAAAAAATGAATAATGGCTACCAGTGGCCATAACTTGCATGGATGTTTATTTTGATTAAAGATGCCAGTGTGAAAATGCACCATAAAATGGTGCAATGGCTCTCCATTACAGTCAAAGACTCATGTCTGATAGTGGTGTACCATGACTTCCAGTAGGCAGGAATTGCAGGATGGGAATTACTGGAGTAAAGACAACTGCCTATATGAAGCCAACAATAAAATCAACAAAATAAGTAGACAATCAGGGAGGGGGAGGAGGTGGTATGCTAAAAATGTAGGAAGGAAATGTGACTTGAAGTTATATAACAGTAATATATAACCGTTCTTCTCAAGAGGAGGACAATTATAATGAAAATGCAGTGAGACAAGAAATATTCAGAATAGCTAAAGTGAAATAATGTTGATGGTGATTTAAAGATGCTAGCTGTTAACTGTAGTGCAGGTGCAGCTGTTGTAGTTAGGAGCAGACTCATAGCTGTTGGACTGCAACAAGCATGATTCAAACTGTAGGTGTTACAGCTTCCCCATAAGTAAAAGGTTTGTATCCAGTACACTCAAATGGGGTGGAAAACATCAGTTACAGAGGCCGCAAGCCACCTAAACAGTAATAACAACTTGCTAATAGTGTAGGTCTCAAGAAATAGATCTGAAGCATCAAGCAATACTAAAAAGAGGATATTGGGTTTTATATGAACTGATTTTGGTAATAAAATGCAGGTTGTCAGAAAGCTGACAAACATGATGAAGGAATTTGAAGACAAGGTGGAAGAACTATGTGAAAGTGACATCACACATATCCAACCCCATGGTGCAGAGGAAGAATATCATTGCTGCACCTCAGACTACCAGGTTTGACCACTAGCTCAGGTGCTGAAGGGACTTGATGTTATGGGGGTAAGTTGATTTACTTACTTAGGTAGGTCTTGTAGACCCAGTGATGATGAAAGGTGATGATCAGCTGCTGAGTGGGGGAGCAATTAAAACAACAAAAAAACAGTCTCTGTCTCACCAACTTTTTCCAAAAAGACCATATGATGTAATAATTAAGGTGTTTACCACCATACACAAGGTACAAGGTTCAATTTTGACCTCTGACTGATGCCCGTATGGAGTTTACATATTCAGTTTGTGTCTCTGTGAGGTTGTGTCTACTTCCCAAAAGCATGTTGAGTGATTCCATCTCAAATTTACCCAAGAATGTAGTTGTGGGCACAGCATGGGCTCTAAATAATGCCTTATAGGGAGAAGAGTTGTATAGACCAACCACTTTGTGTATCTTCTGTGGTGCACAGTATCCACGAAATAGGAGAACACAGATCACAGACTGCATGTCATGGAAGGCTTAGCTGCATGATGGTAATTCAGTTGTGTGACTAATGTTTCCAAATGGACGTGGGTGTTTGTCAGTGATAAGTGGGTTGAGGTCTTGGCCTACTCCTATCTACACCAGGGTTACATTCTAACAGTGGGAGGAATATATGTGCCTCTACTGGCCAGTGTGAGCCCACCATAAAGCCCATTATCCCTAGGGTGATAAGCTACTGGATGGAAGGTGTTCAGTTGCCCAGCTTGGGTTACCTTGGATAGCTCTGTTGAGCAAAAGCTGGATGTAAAACCAATCAACCTGCCAAACATGAAGTACGAATTGTTACACTCAATATAGATTTACTGACAAGACAAAACTTGGAAGTGGATGGCATGATGGCAAGGTTGAGGTTGGACATCCTATGTATCCAGGGGACAAGATGGAAGGACAGTGCAGCAAAAACACTTGGCTTGGGATCCAGGGTCTAATACTCAGGAGGAGGACAGACTAGAAGTGGTGTGTAAATTGTGGTGAGTGGCAGGCTTCAGAAGACAGTGCAGGATGTCATCAGGAATGGTGACAGACTCAAGGCAATCAGACCCCATCATAATGATAATGGAGGATATTGGACAGGGCTGGGCACTTAGTAGGTTGGAAAATGAGTTTATGGGCTGTAGTAATTTGGAGATAATCTAGATGGTTGGGGAGTTCAAGCCAATTTAACAAATGAAAGGCAGTACAGTGATGGGAGGAGAATTTGGCTTTGGTAGCAAATTTAGAAATTTTATTATAGCAGATTTCCAGTTTGGAGGAGAGAGATGCAGATAAATTAGATAAGAGAGGAGCACCATATAAAAGTGAGGGAAGCAGATAGGTAGTGGCAAGGGTTTGTCTGGTGGGAGGGGAAAGGAAGTGGATGTTTCTGTATAGCAGACCAAGTTTAATATGAGTTTTCTTAATGTTTTGCTAGATGTGGGTGTCAAATTTTAGGTGTTCATCAATAGTTACCCCAAGAAGTTTAGTGAAGTGAGAGACCTCTAAGGCAGTGTTGTTGTGGCTTACAATTTGGAAAGAAAGTTTATCAAGACAGGAGGCTTTTGATGGAGAGAATAACAGAATTTTGGATTTGTTGGCATTTAGTGAGAGGTGGTTTTGGAGCATCCATTGTTCAGTGGAGGAGAAGGCAGTATTATTTGTAGCTGAAGGAGGGTAGGGGGTGCAGCAGATTAAAGTTGAATCATCAGAATATTGTACAATTTTGGTATTGGGTATGGCTTTTTGGAAGTCATAAATGAAGATGTTGAACAGCAGTGGACCAAGTATAGTTCCCTGAGGTACCCCTGTGGGGGTTGGAAGGAAGGAGGAGGTGCCCTTCCCCCATTTCATGGCTTGAGACCTACCAGAGAGGTAGCTTGAGAACCAAGATAAAGAATTATTGCAGAGGTGGAGGTTAGAGAGGTGGTTGAAGATAAGAAGTGGGTGTGGTAAATGGTATTGAATGTTTTGGACAGGTCTAGTAGAACTGTAGAGACAATGTTACCAGAGTCACGGGCTAGATTTACTGTGTGTAAGAATGAGAGCAGGGCAGTGGTAGTGCTATGGCCAGGTCGGAATCTGTGTTGGGTTGGAGTAATTAGTTGATGTAAGGCTAGGTATGGCATAAGCTGTAGGTGGATACATTTCTCTAGGATTTTAGAGATAGGGGAGAGGATAGCTACAGGGTGGAAATTAGAGATGCTGTTGTTTTTGCCTCCCTTATGGAGAGGTAGGATAAAGGCAGCACGCCATAGTTTGGGCACATAACATTATTGTATGGATCTGTTGATTAAGATGCTGACAGGAAGAGCAATACTGCCTGTGGCTATTTTTAGGACTGAAGAAGAAATATTGTCAGGGGCATTGGTGCAAGGTTTTAATTTAGAGAGTAATCTTTTTGTGAGGGAGGTATAGATGGGTGTAAGTTCAAATATAGGTGGGGGATTGGAGGCAGAGAGTTGTGTAGGAGATGTGGAAGATGGATGGGTTGGGAGGGTGGGTTGTTGTTAGGGAAGGTTTTGGTCAGGTCAGTGATGGAGTTGGTAAAGAAGGAGTTGAATAAGGAGGCTATTTCAGAGTCAGATTTGTTTGGGTCTGGGCAGGGGTTATTTTTGGTACCTGGTTTGAGTAGAGAATTGATTGAGTTCCAGAAATGTTTGGGGTTGTTAGATTGGTTGGACTGGAGTTTAATATAGTAGGACTTTTTATCTCTAATGATATGTTTTTTAACTAGGTTACGAAGTTGTTTATATCTAAGGAGAGTTTCTGGCAGCTTATTTTGGTGGTAGGTTTTCCAAGATTTGTCCCTTTGTAGCATTAGTTTTTTTGGTGTCTTTGGTTAGCCGAGGGGTGTATTTAGTTTTGACCCTCCTTGTTCTTGGAGGAGCTAGGGAGTTGAGGATGCTTAAGAAGGTAGAGTTGAAGAATTCTACGGCATTGTCTAGTGGCAATGTTTTTAGTGGGATCCAATTTGTTTGTTTTAGGGCACCCAAGAAGGTTCTGGGGTTGAAGTTTGTGAAGCTACGGGTGGATGATCTTAACTTGCCCATCATGGAGAATGGAAGGCTGCCTAGGCTGTCTAGGTTCACTTCAGTACTAGTATTCATAGCCAGGTGAGCTCCTAGCTACACATGGTATACCTTTTGATTGGGAGGTTGCACATGTGCACAATGTCAGATGCTTTCCAAAGGCAGCAGAATCAGACAGCTGTTGCAGAGTAGAAGGGGAGGGGTGACGGATAGAGAGCTCATGCCCTGGCAGTTACACCAGTATCCTCTGTTTCCTCAATGGGTCAGGTTGAGCCCAGGGGAGACTAAGCTAGGTCTTGTAGACCCAGTGATGATGAAAGGTGCTGATGGTCAGCTGCTGAGTGGGGGAGCAATTAAAACAAAAAAACAGTCTCTGTCTCACCAACTTTTTCCAAAGAGACCATATGATGTAATGATTAAGGTGTTTACCTCCATTCACAAGGTACAAGGTTCAATCCTGACCTCTGACTGATGCCTCGTATGGAGTTTACATATTCAGTTTGTGTCTCTGTAAGGTTGTGTCCACTTCCCAAAACCATGTTGAGTGATTCCATCTCAAATTTACCCAAGAATGCAGTTGTGGGCACAGCATGGGCTCTAAATAATGCCTTATAGGGAGAAGAGTTGAATAGACCAACCACTTTGTGTATCTTCTGTGGTGCACAGTATCCATGAAATAGGAGAACACAGATCACAGACTGCATGTCATGGAAGGCTTAGATGCATGATGGTAATTCAGTTGTGTGACTAATGTTTCCAAATGGACGTGGGTGTTTGTCAGTAATAAGTGGGTTGAGGTCTTGGCCTACTCCTATCTACACCAGGGTTACATTCTAACAGTGGGAGGAATATATGTGCCTCTACTGGCCAGTGTGAGCACACCATAAAGCCCATTATCACTAGGGTGATAAGCTACTGGATGGAAGGTGTTCATTTGCCCAGCTTGAGTTACCTTGGATAGCTCTGTTGAGCAAAAGCTGGATATAAAACCAATCAACCTTCCAAACATGAACTACGAATTGTTGCACTCAATATAGATTCACTGACAAGACAAAACTTGGAAGTGGATGGCAAGTGGATGGCATGATGGCAAGGTTGAGGTTGGACATCCTATGTATCCAGGGGACAAGATGGAAGAACAGTGCAGCAAAAACACTTGGCTTGGGATCCAGGGTCTAATACTCAGGACGAGCACAGACTAGAAGTGGTGTGGAAATTGTGGTGAGTGACAGGCTTCAGAAGACAGTGCAGGATGTCATCAGGACTGATGACAGACTCAAGGCAATCAGACCCCATCATAATGATAGGGTCCTATTCATAATCTCAGCCTATGATAGGGCAGTATTCATAATATCAGCCTATGATAGGCAGTATTCATAATTTCAGCCTATAATAGTGCAGTATTCATAATCTCAGCCTATGATAGGGCAGTATTCATAAACTCAGCCTATGCCCCACAGCAGGGGTGTAATACTGAGGAAAACAGTGCATTCAGACAGCAGTTGCAGACTCTTACAGATAAAGCAGGACATCATGAATTAATGTTGATAATGGGTGAACTGATTCACATATCAGGACAGACAGAGCAGGATATGAGGACTACCTGTCTCCATATGGGTTGGGCAACAGGAATAAAGGAGACGTCATTCTAGACATTTGTCAGGAAAATGGTTTGATCATGGCCAACACATGGTTCAGGAAGAGAGACCGTCACAAGGTCATATACAAGAGTGGTAAACATGTAACTCAGTTAGACTTTCACCTAGTAAGGAAAGGGCAGTGTGGTAGACTCAACGATTGCATAGTCATCCCTAGTGAAAGAGATGGCCCACAGCAGAAACCACTGATTGCCACAATCAGCTACAAGCAGTGGTCAGATAAGTCTCTTTAATGGTATTCTAGTCTATGTTAGTTTGTTTATGCATGTATAGTATTTTGATTTTCTTTGATATGGGATGCTTATTTGCACTCCTGTATCTGTGTCAGTATGTCTTTACATGCGTATATATGTGTGCTTCTTTTTATGTGGTCATTCGTTACACAGTTTTGGTTTTACATGAATGCCATAGAGTATATTTGGACATGAGATAGGGAAGGCTTCAACTGGTCGGTTATGGTTTTAAATGGTTAAATTACAAGAATGCAAAGTATAATATAATGATGCTTCCTAGGCATGTTATATTTTGCAATGGGTTTGGGTTGCTTTGGCTTTATTTGATTTGATTGGTTATTAAGTATCTTGCTATGACCAATGGAGACAGCTTGATATTTGCTGATGGCCTGGTTTAAGTGCTTATAACAGTGCGAATGATTTTTTCATTATACATCCACTCATCATTGGTCCTTGACTTAGTTTATTTCACCAATGAGGACATTTTTTTTCATGAATGGGTCTAATACTCAGGACGAGCACAGACTAGAAGTGGTGTGGAAATTGTGGTGAGTGACAGGCTTCAGAAGACAGTGCAGGATGTCATCAGGACTGGTGACAGACTCAAGGCAATCAGACCCCATCATAATGATAGGGTCCTATTCATAATCTCAGCCTATGATAGGGCAGTATTCATAATCTCAGCCTATAATAGGGCAGTATTCATAATCTCAGCCTATGATAGAGCAGTATTCATAATCTCAACCTATGATAGGGCAGTATTCATAAACTCAGCCTACGCCCCACAGCAGGGGTGTGATACTGAGGAAAACAGTGCATTCAGACAGCAATTGCAGACTCTTATAGATAAAGCAGGACATCATGAATTAATGCTGATAATGGGTGAACTGATTCACATATCAGGAGAGACAGAACAGGATATGAGGACTGCCTGTCTCCATATGGGTCGGGCAACAGGAATAAAGAAGGAGACCTCATTCTAGACATTTGTCAGGAAAATTGTTTGATGGTGGCCAACACATGGTTCAGGAAGAGAGACAGTCACAAGGTCATATACAAGAGTAGTAAACATGTAACTCAGTTAGACTTTCACCTAGTAAGGAAAGGGCAGTGTGGTAGACTCAACGTTTGCATAGTCATCCCTAGTGAGAGAGATGGCCCACAGCAGAAACCACTGATTGCCACAGTCAGCTACAAGCAGTGGTCACAGAAGTCTCTTTAATGGTATTCTAGTTTATGTTAGTTTGTTTATTCATGTATAGTATTTTGAATTTCTTTGATATGGGATGCTTATTTGCACTCCTGTATCTGTGTCAGTATGTCTTTCTATGCGTGTATATGTGTGCTTCTTTTTATGTGATCATTCGTTACACAGTTTTGGTTTTACATGAATGCCATAGAGTATATTTGGACATGAGATAGGGAAGGCTTCAACTGGTCGGTTATGGTTTTAAACGGTTAAACTATAAGAATGCAAAGTATAATATAATGATGCTTCCTAAGCATGTTAACCTCTATATTTTGCAATGGGTTTGGGTTGCTTTGGCTTTACTTGTTTTTGATTGGCTATTAAGTATCTTGCTATGACCAATGGAGACAGCTTGATATTTGCTGCTGGCCTTCTTTAAGTGCTTATAACAGTGCCAATGATTTTTTCATCATACATCCACTCATCATTGGTCCCTGACTTAGTTTATTTCACCAATGAGGACATTTTTTTCATGAATATGTGATAGATATATTTATGTGTAATTATTTTGTCCAACTTACAATATTTGGATAAATGTGATAAATGCGATAATCCACTTTACTGTTTATTACACTATGCATATGTGATTTTAATCAGTGAGTTGGGTCACTGAACAGTAAAATTAAGTTTTAGAATGGCTTGTACTAGGATGCAATATGGATATTATTGCCGTTATGTATAGCAACGGCTTTAAGATGTATGGTTCTGCATATTTCTAATTGATTATTAAGTATCCTTTATATGATCAATGAAGATAGATTGGTTTGAATGTTTTTGATAGCACCAATGATTCTTCCATCTATATTTGTTCCTCTTTGGTTCCTGAGATGTTTATTTGACCAATGAGGATAGATTTTTTTGTTAGTATAGGAATGATATGATAGGGTGCAATCATTTTGTCCAAACAATAATATTTTAACAAATGTCATGATCCATTTACATTTCTGCATTTATTAGTTAAGAGATATTTTGTAAGGACAACATGTTTTTTAGAGTTTTAAACTTGATATGCGTTCTACCCAAAAGCACTCATCATTTTATGTTTGTTATTTTATTAAAGTGCTTCATTATATGTCTGTTACTGTAGTGGTTTTGGTATTTTTATTTACATTTTGATATATATATATATATATATATATATATATATATATATATATATATATATATATATATATATATATATATATATATAAATAAAATGGGTTTCCTTCAGATCGTCGAATGGCCATAATGTTGAACCGCATATGGCCGAGAAGAAAACATAATTTCTTCACAACATCATACCGTTTGCATGGAGATCGCCGTAGAGAAAAATTCCCATTCACTAAGTGCAATCTTGGAGTTGCAGGAAAAAAAATAAAAAAAAAAATATAGAGATTTTTTTTGTTTTATTTCTGGTTCGATGTTGCGAAGAAACAATGTTTTCATCTAGGCCATATACATGTTGGCGTTATGGCCATTCAACTATCTGAAGTAGACCCATATAGATATATATATATATATATATATATATATATATATATATATATATATATATATATATATATGTAAATACGTTTGGAAGGTCAAAGGTATCTGAAGTACCCTGAGAAAACTCATGCAAACTGCATACAGGCAGTGACAAGAAGTCGAGACTGACCCCCATATCTTGCAGGTGTGAAGCAGAGGATTTACCAATGAGCTACTGCATTCCTGTGAAAGCCACCATGCACTGACCCCCCCAGAATTATATTTTTCAGATTCATCTAGTGCTTAAGTGAATGGAAAATTGAACTGGCTTAATATGTTGAACGTGCAGGACGTTTTTTGGTATCTAGATGAAGGCTGTGGACATAACACTTCAAAGCATTGCATATGGGACATCTGCAGTAACTCTGACAGTAACAAAGGTCTGGCAACTCACCATAGAAAACATAACACACATTACAAAAGTATTTTTGAAGGAGGCTTCACCCACTACAACCATCAATGTAAGGAAATGGTCTTCACACCCCAAAGTCTAAATATATTACCTCTGTGGTTGCAAAAACATGGAGCAAAGTGAAATTAAACAAAAACACTCTTCCATTTCCTCAGAAACAAATGGCCTATGCAAAATATGGTTCTGATATACTGAAATGTTGATAAAATAGCCAGATAACCACAGAGAAAAAAAAATTTCAATGTTGATGAAACAACAGTCGAAGAGCCATAAAGAAATGTCAAGTTTCTCAGTAGAAGTTGCAAGAAGCTGAACCCAATATCAAACAGGTATTAACAGATATCATTTTTTTACATATAAGATTCCTAAATGGTATAAACAGTTACTGTGCCAGTTTGAGAATGTCAGCATTGCAGTTCTTATTGGGAGCTAAGTCCTGATGGTCTACCCTGATTGCAGTACTAGGACCAATGACCAGCCCTACCTGATTGTCACAAAATATTCATTCATGTAATATGTTACATGTGACTCAGTCTCATTCATTGGTCCAAATTTTAATTGACCTGCTGGTCTTCCTAACCCTATATTCCATCTCATGGCATCAAGCTCGTTTCACACAAATCCTTAATTTTTTAAACTTAGTCAGTTCACATGCCATCCTCCTCATCAGATCTGTGCATCTCATCTCATTCTTTGCTGTAGCTAAAACATTCCTTTTGTCAGCTAAGGCTGCTCTCAACATTCCTGTTCCTCCTCTTTCCTATTGTTGATTTAAATCTTTATACCACTAACAGCTTCATATGTCTCTACCTCAGACCCAGTCCTAAGCAGAACTTCCATTTAGTCAGCTCTAAAGACTTTTGTCCCCCCATTTCAAAATCCCTTTACCACCATATGCCTCGCTCCTTCTGCCATATTACTACACATTCAGTCCTTAACTCAGAGGTAGCCCTTATCTCTTCTAGCCTTTTATCCCTCCACTCAGTATTTTCTTACCTTCCTTGTTTCTTTCTAGAGTGTTCTTCAACAAGATAAAAAAGATCCCATGTTTCTGCAGTGTTTCATCCCTCTGTTCCCTCACCATTTCCTACATCTTCTCCCCCTAACTAGCTCAGCCATTCATTCTGTCTAGATTCCCTCTCCATAGGTATTTTCTGCATTCATTTTTGCCATGCTTGTCTGTTCCATACAGCTGGCACCCTACATCCCACAATCCCACCCCTACACTTCTCATCTTCTCCTTGGTAACCCTTTGAAAAGTCAAAACCCACATGAAAGAGTCCTGAAATAGACAGTATGAATAGATAAAAAATGGACTTGTACAAGATGGCCATTTCTTGGAGTATTCCCTTTTTCTCTAAGGTATATCAAGCTTGGAGTTGGTATATAAAACTTTTTGGGGTGTAAGAGATGCAGACCCATTGCCCCCTGAAAAAAAACAAAAAAGTAATTTATGAGGTTCAACTTTTCTCCTTTAGTTTTTTCGTCTCTTCGCACTCTGCCTTAGTGAAATCATTGAAATAGGGAGCCTCTCTCCTTTTCTATTCCTCCCCATACAGATCTTTCACATTTTTTGGTGAATGTACCTACTTAGTAAATCTGAACTGGCTTATGCCTCAAAAACAAATAATCCAGGACAAAACCATTATCTTTACAAAATCAGCAATGTCTCCTACTTAGTCATCAAGTGTCACACCTGCTATATTAAGGCAGATTAGTTTTCTTCCACAGTATCATCCCATGATTCCTATATAACACTGTTCCCACCCTTAACAGCAACATCTTGGACCACTTATGCTGCAATCCTAACTGCTCTGTAAACTGTTTAGAAATCTGCCATGCCCTCAGCAGGGCCTTACCCAGATGAACATTCATCATAAACTAAACTTCTTCAAATAAAATAACATTTTCTCTACCCTGTTAGGTAATACCTCACCAACAACAGAAATGTAACCATGGACACCCCTGTTGGGTACCCTTCTCCTCCTTAAGTCCTCTTAATAACCTTCTTCTCCAAATTATCTGTATTCTGAAGGCAGTATAAAGGGTCCTTATCCAAATAGTGTGTACCTTGTTCACCCGTACTATCCACAAAATTTCAAAAAAAAAAAAAAAAAAACACAACCATTTATAGAACTGTACCTTTGCATCCTTTGCACCTTCTCTCAGTCCCTAGGTCATTTAATGTTAAGGTTACACGAATGCATATAACACAAGTAAAATGGAGCATAGTAAAAGTTTTTTTTTGTGTCAGAGACTATGCTGTTTTCTCATTTAACGCCAATGGTCACAATGAGACACTCTTATACAGTTGATGGGGATCTTTTAGCTGATATTGTCCATTTGTGTAGGCAGTTTGTTAAAACTGCCATGTTTATCTTATACACTGCCAGAGGGTCCATTTATTTATTGCCGGAAAAAAATCAAAGGTCATTCTAATTATGACTGTAGCCTTTGGTCCTGTTCTAAAGTACATTTATGTAAAAAGGATCTTGAGCTAGTATTTGGTGTTTCAGCCACACTGACCGACAAAGCCCTTCAAATGTTTATGGCTCCAGAGATCCTTAAGATTAAGTAAATAGTTAGGAATGAAGACAGAGATGTAGCAGATGATGGGAAAAAATTGGTGTAATTGTTAGGAGGCCAAAATGGCACCATTATAGATGGAATGGATTAGTGAAATAACAGTCAAGTCATATGCTTATCTTTGCTATACCTAGGTAATAATTTATACCTCTCTTCATGGTCTTAGAATATTGGGAATATTGGGGTACTGAGGTGAGCAGTACTTCTTATTTATATTTGATTCTTTTATTTACATTAGATCAGTTGTGAGTGATGTTCCTATATTCTTTTGCATTATTGTTCACCTTTTAAGTCTTGCCTCCATTCACACAGTGCATTTACTTGTAAAATCTTAAGTTAAAAGTTATATACAAAGATGGAGAGGACCCAGAGGCATACAATTAGACTGACAACCACCAGAAACATCTCCCTTTTCCAAGAAACTGTGGCTAGAGAGTATTGAACCAACCTCTTTTAAAGCCATCACCTGCTCTGTGTGGGCACGCATTGGAGAAGATATATAACTACTGGAAATCCTACAGATTCTGCAAGAAAGGTGTTATCCAATATCATGCTGGATAATGGACCTTCTTTACTCCCCCCCCTCCCCAGTATCTCCTTTTCCTTCATGCTGCTAGAGCTGATAGTCCTTTATAAATTTACTCACCCCCTTGGCTTCTCATATCTGTGCTCAAAACATATAAATTCAGATGCATGTCCTCTTCCCCCTTATCACTCTACTACTGAATTATACCTCCATAGTCCTTTCCACAAATGATTTAATATGAAACGTTCATGTAAAATACTTCCATATAGCATGTATGCCATGTGCTGTCACGTCTGCTAATGTTACACTTCAATTGGCTTTGTAATGTGTGTTGTGTACCATAACATGTATGTCAGTCATTTGTGCTAGTGGTGTGATTATTAATTCTTGCTTAAGTATTTTATTGCAAATGTCAGTATCTTCTTAAGTCCAGAAAGCCAAATGAAACTTAAAATGAAAAACAGTAAAAAGTGGCTTCCCAATAAATGCAGGACATGGACACCACAGTTAGGGCTTTCCTTCACTTTAATATTGAGAACTTCTTCAGAAAATCCTCAACATACCCCCATAACAATTTAAATAGCAATAAAGCTGTCACATGACATATTAGTCAATGATGACATCAGTAATACACTAACACTTAAAAAATCATTTAAAAAATATAAAATGCAAATACTTAATAAATTGGAACAATATACTAATATATCCTATACAACAAATGTTTCATATAAAACCCCTATTGTTTAAATTGCAAAAAGCATTTTAAACTGATGGTTTCATTTTAAACCTGGTGCATGATCCTCAACCAGGTAAATCTGCCAAAATGCCTCTTTACATTCAAGTAAAGTGTTGCAATCACATGAAAAACAATCATTTTTAACTCTGCCAATGACAAAAAATGAAAACTTCTTTAAATCTATACATACTCCTGCATGTCTTGCTAACGAATTGCTAAAATCCTTC